>NW_028261386.1:123301916-123650666 GCF_051295495.1 Thamnophis sirtalis
ACGGAGAAGGCCCTACTCCTAGGTGTCACCAGCCGGCATTGTCCCGCTGAAGGCACCCGGAGAAGGCCCATCCTGTGCGATCTTATTGGTCTAAGGGAGGTATGTGGCAGAAGACGGTCTCGCAGGTATCCAGGTCCTAGGCCATGTAGATCATACACATCAGAAACAATGGTGGTAGAGAACTATTTCAGATAAAATAAACTTGTGGAAGAAGAAAAACATAGAATGATTACCTCAGGAAAAATAAACACAGTCTGCTTTTGGAAAATTATAAAGAAAGACTCCTAAATACAACAAAAACTAAATTAAAATACAAGAATGACGCAATTCAATGTAGGACTATACCAATAAAAGAAAACAACTCCATTATCAGCATACACAGGATATTGAAGAAAAAGCACATCCACATCTAACACGATTATGTTTGAAGTCTGGAATGCTTAGAAAAGACATTGGACAAACAATTATGGCTTCTCAGTAACACATCCTGCGACCCAATGCCACCAAAGCCAAAATTGAATACATTTCCAACATTGCCAAATGCCAAGCCTGCAGAACAAAGAGTGAAGCTGTAGATCATCTTACTGGTCTGTAACACAATTAAAAGGGTTGCAAAAACTGTCCACTGAAATTTAGGTAGAACATTTGGCATTGCTGTTGGCCAAAACCAGTGATAAGTTGTGCTTGAACGTTTTTTTGCAAAATGAAATCAAAATGTGGGCTTTCTTAATTCAAGTAGGTAGGCACTTAGGACCCAATGCAACAGAAATGACTGTAATAGAAAAGAAAAAAAGTGTGGGTCATTGATATGCAGCCCCAAACAGCCCCAAAACAGCTAGAGGAAATAACAAAATATTACGATCTATAAATAGAGATTGAGATATTTTAGACGGAAAAGTCAATTCTCGTAGCGATTGCACACCAATGACAGGTAACGGACTTGCTTCTTCTCAAACACTTTTTGTTGAGGATGAGCGTGCCCAGGGGTGGGTTTCAACCGGTTCGCGGCGGTCCCTGCGAACCGGTTGGTCGGCGAACCCGGAAGTAAGTAACTTCCGGGAACGGCAAAGGGCCCAGCCGCCCGCCTGCGCTCCTTACCCGGTTTTGACGAGTTCTGCGCTTCCACGCATGCACAGGACGCATACAGCGCCTGCGCGATCCTCCAGGAGCAGCTGGAGCATCGCACAGATGCTAGTATGCACGCGTGCGCCGCACGCGTGCACGAGGACGCCGCCGGCCCCGTTCCAAGCGAACCGGTTGGAACGGGGCGAGAAACCCACCCCTGAGCGTGCCTTAGAGATAATGCCAAAGACTCTATAACCCAGCATATCATGAACCGGCCAACAGTCTGGCTGATGAACTTACACAAACTGAAAAGCTCGCTACCTTGGCAGCAATGTAATTTTTGTCCCCTGAAGCTGGAGAAGCGAAGGGTAAATAAGAAGAGACAGGTGAACAAGGGAACAAGGCTTTGGAATCATGGAAGGAAGATTTGCCCTGAAGCAAGAAAAGGTTACATGTGACTGTCAAGGTCATAGTTTTTTCCTCTGTAGTGACTCTGATAGATACATGGCTTGGGCACATAAAACAGGGTAGAGAACGGAGGAGGAGCCAACATCGTGATGATATGGATGGGCGGTCTCGATGCTCCGAGACCGCAGCCGATACTTTTGCCGCTGGGTGGTCCAATCAGACTTAAACCATCCCGAAGAGATGGTGAACAGAAAGAGAATGACCTGGAATATGTTTTCTTATTGGTCCTACAAAAAAGGCTTGTTAAAGCATTGAAAAAAAACTGTGATGAAATAATGAATTGAAGAGAAATCATATCCTACAACAATATTTGATTAAGTTGAAGATTAAAACAATTTAAAGTCTTAAAAAAAGAATGTAACGTTTAGTTGATGAAGGTTAAAACAAGACTTTTGCAACATTCTGGCAACTCTTTATGGACTTTTTCCTGACACCAGGTTTGAAAAGTTGGTGTTTTATGGATTTATTTATAGATAAGGGAATGTAGGAGGAATAGATATCTGTTTAATCCAATAGGGAGGTAAAGATTTATTAAATATGTTTATACTTTTTGTGATGAAAGTTGACAGTCATTTCTTTCTACATTTTTCCTTTTCTGTATTATATTATTTTCATTTCCTTCCTTCTGACTTTTTATTTTTGTTTTCATTCTGTCCTCTTTAAGTTTTGTTTGTGTTCATTTTTACTATCGTATAGTGGGATTCGGTAGGTAAGAACCAGACCAGCATAGTTACAACAGTGTTTATTGATGCAAAACTGGAACTGAGGAACAGCAGGCAAATGCCTGTAATTTATATTCTGGACCCACAGGGTCTTAACCAATCATAATGCTTGAAAAACCCACCCAAATATGAATGTTCAAAGTTTCCCTCCAAAACTGTTGGAGTTAACAGTGAGGGTCATCTAAAGGTTAGTTTCACTTTAGCAGGGCTTAACACAACTATATACATTCAATACATAACATTTACTATTGTAATTAACATTCTTAATAAAAATATATTTTGAAAAAGCTGAGTATTGACAAACTTGTTTCATTACAGAACTTAGAAATCTGTTGTGGCCCAGCAGGAGCTGTTGGAGCTGCAAACAGACTCCGATAGCGAGGGACCCTATGAGTCGGCTCTGGAAGATGTGGAGGACCCTGGACAGGGTTCAGACTCCGAGCAGGGACCAGAGAGGCTGGTTGGCCACCAGGAGGCGCCTGAGGCATGGAGCAGCGGTTAAAGCCAAAGGGAGTGTGTCCCTGACATCAGGCCCTGGAGCAGTGGTGAGGTACAGAGGGAATTGGTCCTGGATGCACGGTAGAGACAGATGGATAAGCGCCAGCAACAATTATGGAGACAAAGGAGATAATTGGACCCAGGTGATTGTGATTTGGCTCCTCCCAAGAGAGTATATAAGAAGAGACTTTGGGAGGAGGCTGTTTGCAGGATTCAACCATTATACGAAAGCTGGAGAAGCTCTGGTGTGTATTTCTTAACTGGGAACTCTGGGTTGCTGCCAAAGTCTTGTCAGTTTGTTAATCTACTGTGAATAAATTGTCTAGCAGTAATCTTGTGTCAGTGTGACTCACCATACGGAGGCGGGTCAGAACAGAAATCATATTGATAAAGTGCTTTGGGGACAGAATATAGAGCCATGCTAACAGCTATAACCGAAATGGGTATAAAAAACTTGAAAAAGGCATAGGACGAAGATACCAGCTAAAATCAATATCACTCTACCTGAATAGTGAGGAAGCTCATCAATCAAAATGTCAAGAAGGCGTAAGAACCCAAAAAGAAGCTAATAGGAAACATCCATAAGGGGTTTTTTTTTAAAGCAAACATTATTAAGGATTGTGAAGCCAGAGAGGAAGATAAACCTCAAGAAATTGGCAAATATTCTTGGCAGAGAAAATGAGCCAGTAAAAGGCCACCACAAACGTGGGAATAAGAATGTCGGAAGGCCAACTAGCCGTCATAAAAGTCAAGACTTGATCCCAAGTTCCCAGAGTGATTGAAAAGAAAGGCACATGCTATTCGTAATATCTTGAATAGCTACATCAGTTCAGGAGAGCAACCTTGAAATAATCACAAAGAAAACTGGGAAACTCATTACAAAGCCCTAATGTGGCTCTTGCCAATTACGCTGCTTTCTGCTCTTTACAGAAGGCACTAATTTTATTTGACATTCACAACTTCTCACAAATAAGCAGCGGTCCTTTCATTTGTCGAAGCCAAAAATGCTATCCAATTTGACCCCAAAGCTCATTTCCTCTATCTGACCAATTCTTCGTCCGCATATGCCATTTGCTTCAGCAACAGAACAAGAGTTAATTCTCTGTTTCTTAAAATAATTGAAACTATACAACTATACGGACACTTCCTTCACACAGTAACTAAGAAAGTTTTTGGTCTGAAAGCTGTATTTGCTCTTCAAATATCTTAATGGCCTTTCTTTACTCCCACCCCAAATGCTATTTACACAGGCACTCCTTCAAATCTATAGTGTCATTGAGTGGACATCCAAAGCAAGGGAGGATGTCGGACATTTGCATAAGGTAAAGCAATTTGTAATTCCTGCAAGGTTAGGATATAATGAGTCTCCCATTCTTCAAGGTAATTCCCAAAATGCACTGAGAAGGAATGTTGAAAATGCTGGTTCTGTTACCTATTGCCCATTCCCTAAAAGAAACAGGGAAAATTATAGGTTTTTCTAAAAATTGCCAACTATCCTTCTTCCATTCTTACTTTTCATAGATCTCTGTTGTGGCCTGGCAGGAGCCGTTGGAGCTGCCGCCAGACTCCGACAGCGAGGGATCTTATGAGTCGGCCTTGGAGGAGGTGGAGGACCCTGGACAGGATGTCGACTCCGAGCAGGGCGAGGAGAGACTGGTTGGCCACCAGGTGGCGGCAGAGCATTGGATCAAAGGGAATGTTCATGAAAACATTTGGGAGTTGTATCAGGATGCATGCAGGCGGAGGGCTACTCAGCGTAAAGAGCAAAGGAGTAACTACAGGAGGTGATTATGAACAGCTGATGCTGATCAAGATCCCCTCCTGATGATAAAAGAGGCTGCTGGTGCCACGCCCTATTGGCAGAAGTCAGCGTTCTCGTTCTGGGTCTTATTCGTGTTCACAAACCGGGAGAAGCCAACTTGGATAAGTGGCTTGATAAGAGAAGCCAGGTTTGCAGTGTTTTGTGAGTTATAGGACTTTCTGCCAGAGCTATTATCTTTGTTTATTTGGGCTTACAGCCAACAAGAGCTTGGACTGATTAAAACATTCTTTTGTACGTCTGTGTTGGCTTTCGTTCCTGAATGGAGAAGGGGGGGGGGGTCAGAACAGATCTCTATGGAAACTGCTGCTATATCACATTCCTCTAGTGGAATTATTAATTATGAAGCAGAATTTTAGATGTGATTAATAGTTTTGATCAACATTTCATTTGGTTTCTAATACAAATAGACAATTTGTACAATTGTAGGCTGGGAAAATAGCAGGATAGAAACCTGTAAACATCTGTGTACAAAGTATTTAAATCTTTTACTTTAACTTCAATTTGGGCAACCCAAATCCAACATGACATTCGCAGAGGGTCAAATTATTTTGAGAAATGAAAAGAGGATTGAGTTTATTATAACTCCATTGTTTTCCCGTTATATTGATTTTCTGTGTTTGGAAACCATTTGTTTTCTATATTATACTGATAAGGCAGACCAAAGATTATAACGATCCAGTCAGAAGAGGAGATGAATAATCATCCCTCTGATCTTATCCTTCCTGACTCAGTCGGTGTTATCCTGGATAATCTAAACGGGGATTTGTGGAACCTGAAAAAAAACAAGAAATTTGTCATTTCATTTCTAATTTGTTGGACTGAGGGGTGGATAGGAGATGTAATAGATAAGCATCCAACATCAGTTAGCAGCAGGAAGTGCTATTCTGCCAACTTAACTGCTATAGACTTAGCAGCAAGGGAAGCATCCTTCTTAAGGAGATATTATGAACACAGTTTTGGGTTTCCTAGCAATGAACTGCTGACATTGAGCCAAGGTGGCGCAGTGGTTAAATGCAGCACTGCAGGCTACTGCTAGATCAGCAGGTCAGCGGTTCAAATCTCACCGGCTCAGGGTTGACTCAGCCTTCCATCCTTCCGAGGTGGGTAAAATGAGGACCCAGATTGTTGGGGGCAATATGCTGACTCTCTGTAAACCGCTTAGAGAGGCCTGAAAGGCCTATGAAGCGGTATATAAGTCTACTGCTATTGCTATATTGCTATTGCTACATGGTATTGAAATTCAAGGAGCCCTAATAACAGAAACAACCCATCAGATTCCATGGATTCACACAGAGGGGTTTTATCTGTTAAAGTTTGACAAATGCTGAAATTTGAAATTGTTGCCATGGAATATACCTGACTGGAACAAGAAGAAGAAGATTGGGAGTTAAAACGTTTTATTGATGTATGGATATTGTTCTGACCCCCCCCCCTCCTCTGTCCAGGAACGAAAGCCGAGACAAACATAAATGAGAATGTTTTTTAATAAGTCCAGACTCTCATTGGCTGAAAGCCAAATAAACAAAGAGATAAGCACTTTGGCAGCAAGTCCTACAAATCTTGGCAGCAATTCAGACAAACTCTGGCACAATCCAGCCTGCCAAGTTTGTTTCTCGTTAGTCCCTAACGTTGACTTCTGCAAGAAGGGCGTGGCACAAGCAGTCTCTTTTATAATCAGGAGAGGATCTTAATGAGCATCAGTTGAGCGTAATTACCTCCTGTAATTACGTAGTTGTTCTTGACACCGAGTAGCCCTTCGACGGCATGCATCCCGGAACAACTCACAGATGGTTTCTGGATCACTCACTCTTGTCTCCTCCCCACTGATCCAAGGCTCAGGCGCCACCTGGTGGCCAACCAGTCTCTCTGCGCCCTGCTCGGAGTCGGAACCCTGTCCAGGGTCCTCCACATCCTCCAGGGCTGACTCATAAGGCCCCTCGCTGTCGGAGTCTGGTGGCAGCTCCACGGGCTCCTGCCGGGCCACAACAGGATATTATTTCAAGAAGCATGGAACCTAGCAGAAATCAATGTAAATGGCTACAAACTGTATTCTATGCATGCTTATTCAGTCATTAATAAGAGTATATCTAAGGCAGGACTAGAACGCTGTATTAGGTTGGCTCTAAATATAAAATCAATGAAATTGTTCCATTGTTTCAAAGTATTTAAATCTCAACCTATTTTGAATTTGAAATGGTTTGCCTTTATCCTACTAATTTTTCAAACGTTGCATTGATTTTTATTATGCACTTTTTGATAGGTAAAAGTAAAGTTTTCCCCGCACATGTGTGCTACTCGTTTCCAGCTCTAGGGGTGGTGCTCATCTCCATTTCTAAGCCGAGCAGCCAGTGCTGTCCGAAGACGTCTCCGTGGTCATGTGGCTGGCATGATTAAATGCTGATGGTGCACAGAGCGCTATTGACTTCCCACCAAAGTGGTCCCTATTTTTCTGCTTGCATTTTTTACGTGCTTTCGAACTGATAGGTTGGCAGAAGCTGGGACAAGAGGTTCACTCCATTACGTCGCACTAGGGATTCGAACTGCCGAACTGCCAACTTTTCTGATCGATAAGCTCAGCGTCTTTGAGCCACTTTTTGCAACTTTCCATAGAGGTACATAAAAAAACAAGGAACACACAAATAGAAAACCAATTCATTGAGACAAAAAAAAAACGCTCTGGTGCATTTGATTTGAGACTTTTCAAGAAATGAAAAGACAAAAAAAGATGCAAGGGAGGCCCACCATGGTACAGAACAGAGTTGGGTTCCTACCAGTTCATACCTATTCGGTAGAACCGGTTCGTCAAATCTACCGAAACGGTTAGAAGAGGTTCCACCAGTGGACCCGGAAAGCAGGCTGCACCTACAGAAGAGGTTCCAAAAATTTTTGAAACCCACCACTGGTCCTTGGATATGATTATTCTACACTATCATGCTCATATTTATAAAACTCAGTGCCTCTGTGAAAGGTAAGGATGACTACTGCGTTTGTGGTGTAATCAGAACATTGCGTGTGTTGAAGTTGTTTTAACGCAAACCAAAGATGCCTTTTAAAAAACAAGTTTACATCATATTCTTATGCATGCCAGTGCTGTGTGTGAGGTAATTTAAGGTGGTTCTGGCAAGCATCGTCGGCATCTTCATATCCGGTCACATGGGTGGCAAGCCACTCCCATCCGGTCACATGGGCAGCAAGCCACTCCCACAAAGGAGGCCACACCCACCGAGTAGGTTCGAACAATTTTTGAAACCCACCACTGGTACAGAAGGAAAAGATGTATTTTTCCTAAACCATTTGACATCCTGCATTTACACTAGAGAAAATCCCACTTTCACACAAGCTCCCACATTGGTTTTTGGGCTCTTAAGGAGGATGTTGTAGGTGAGTTAGAGAAGAATCAGCAAAAATAAATAAATCTTACCTTCTTTCTCCCAAGGAAACCTTCACTGGACCCACAGTTTCCGGCAGCAGAGGGAACAACTGGATTCAACCTTTCTGTTGTATTTTCCCAAATGTGCACAAAAAGAACATTTTAAAGAATTTTACTGGATAAAGCTGTCGTTCCCCCCTCCACAATTTCTTGCTTGATTTCCATTGATTCAAATTGTATTGTATTGTATTTGGTTTATTTGTATGCCGCCCTTCTCCAGGAGGGACTCAGGGCGGCGAACAATTCAGGGGGGAAAGGGAAGATAAACAACAGTACACATAATTAAAATACACGAAAATCACACAGCCATACCAGTCGAGAGGGGAGGGGAACTCATCAACCCCAGGCCTGCCGGCACAGCCAGGTTTTGACGGCTTTCCGGAAGGCCTGGAGAGAGGTGAGGGTCCGGATCTCCGCGGGGAGTTCATTCCAAAGGGCCGGAGCTGCCACAGAGAAGGCCCTCCCCCGGGTAGTAGCCAGATGGCATTGGCTGGTAGACGGAACCCGGAGGAGGCCGACCCTGTGAGATCTGACGGGTCTTTGGGAGGTAATTGGCAGCAGGCGGTCTCTCAAGTACCCAGGTCCAATACCATGAAGGGCTTTATAAGTTACGACTAGCACTTTGAAGCATATCCGGAGACCGATCGGTAGCCAGTGCAGCTTGCGGAGGATAGGTGTAACGTGGGTGTACCGAGGTAAATAAAGAACTGACAGGGTTTTAAAAAGAAGCAAATATATTTTTCCATATAAAGAACCCAGCAGCCAGCCATTGAAAGATAAACTAATTCTGCAGTGATGCTAGCTTTAACTCAGTGTATAATATTGACTTCAATAGGTCAGAAAGAAGCTTTACGGTCAATAGGACAAAAAGTTAAGCAAGCTGGCTGTTGCTGACATTACCTTGAGTGCTGTTGATGGACTGCTGATCATTTTCTAATAGCAGTTAAACATGTCTGACTGATTCAGTGCTCTTGTCGACCTAGCCGAGGCAGCTCACCAAGGCATTTAAGGAACTCAATTTCTAGAAAGTGAGCAAACAAGAACAACAAAGGTTTGCTGGCAAGGGAAATGCATCTTCAAATGAAGCAGCAACATTTCCTTTTCATCCTCTCTCTCTCTCTCTTGTATTAACAATATATGTAGCCCACTCCAATCCTGATGGAATCTGGTCAGCGAACAAGAAAGAAAAGAAAATGAAAAACAAAACAGCACAGTAGTCAAACTTTCTATGATAACTACAATCCACTAGGTTGAAAAAAAATGCAAGGAGGGTTGATTGATTTTATTTTATTTTATTATATTATATTTATATGCCACCCTTTCCCCCCGAAGGGGACTCAGGGCGGCTCACAATTCAAATCAGGGAAGGGGGGTACAGACAGAAAATAAAAAAGATGAAACATAACAATACATAATTTAAAAACACACAACAGGCACACCATTCGAGACGGGGGGGAGGGCAAAAGCTCTTTAGCCCCAGGCCTGTCGGAACAGCCAGGTTTTAAGGGCTTTTCGGAAGGCCTGGAGGGTGGTGAGGGTTCGAATCTCCATGGGGAGTTCATTCCAGAGGGTCGGAGCAGCCACAGAGAAGGCTCTCCTCCGGGTAGTCGCCAGTCGGCATTGGCCGGCAGATGGAATTCGGAGGAGGCCTAATCTGTGGGATCTAATCGGTCTATTGGAGGTAATTGGCAGCAGGCGGTCTCTCAAGTACCCAGGTCCAATACCATGAAGGGCTTTATAAGTGACAACTAGCGCCTTGAAAATGAAAAACAAAACAGCACAGTAGTCAAACTTTCTATGATAACTACAATCCACTAGGTTGAAAAAAAATGCAAGGAGGGTTGGAATCACTCCTGCACACATATATTATTTTAGAGATTTCTTACTAGTTCTGCATCCACTATGTGTGTGTTTTGTTCTGTTTTCCCTTCTTTTTCTCTGAAACTCAAGCTTGAATCGCTAATATTAATGTTAGTTATCAGAACTTAGGACTTGTTCTTTCTGCGCCAACTCAGAAAATTCAAACTGCCCAAAGGGCTGCAGATTCTGTTCTACAGAGGAATGATTGAGTCTGTCATCTGCACCTCTATAACTGTCTGGTTTGGCTCTGCAACCAAACAAGACAGACACCGACTTCGGAGGATAATCAGAACTGCAGAACAAAATAATTGCTGCCAATCTGCCTTCCGTTGAGGATCTGTATACTGCATGAGTCAAAAAGAGGGTTGTGAAAATATCTACAGACACCCCCCCACACACACACACACATCCTGGACTTAAACTGTTTCAACTTCTACTCTCAAAATGATGCTATAAGGCATTGCACAGCAGAACAATTAGACACAAGTTTTTCCCCGAATGCCACTACTCTGCTAAACAACTAATTTCCACAACACTGTCAAATTATCTAAGACTGTATTACTATTATTCTTCTCTTCCTTCCTAGTAACGATCTCTTCTAGTACCTATCTCTTTCCACTTATGACTATAACCATGTTGCTTGTATCTTTAAAATTTATATTGTTTTATTTGTTTCCTAGTATAATTTGATTGCTTATTAGTAACCTAGGACTATCACTAAGTGTTGTATCTTATGATTCTTGATGAATGTATTCTATTTTATTTTTCTTTATGTACACTGAGAGCATATGCATCAAAGACAAATTCCTTGTGTGTCCAATCACTCTTGGTCAATAAAGAATCCTATCCTATCCTATCCTATCCTATCCTATCCTATCCTATCCTATCCTATCCTATCCTATCCTATCCTATCCTATCCTATCCTATCCTATTCCATCCATTCCATCCATTGCATGCATTGCATTGCATTGCATTGCATTGCATTGCATTCTATTCTTAGCTAGTCCTGTTTGAAACTGCTCTCCAGCTGTAGGGTGCAATGTACTTTCCCCCTCAGCCTGAGTTCTAGTCCTTTTTCAGTCCTCCCATTTCTTCTTGCCTTATTGCTGGCTGGTATCCTCTAGGTATTTTGCAAGTTTCTCTTGCCTTTAGCCTGAGCTGCTGTGGAGTCTTTTGGATCTCCCAGTTTCAGCTTGAAGGAGAAGAAGTTGCCGTTGCTTTAAAGGTTAGCTGGGCTTCAGGGCTCTGCCCCTCTGCTCCGTTTGCAACTGTGTGCACAAACAAGCCACTTCTACCTTTTCTGTGTCTCCATTTGCCCATTATTCACAAGCTCAGTGACTTGGAGGAGAGGATTGAGGGGCTGCTTATCAAGTTTGCAGATGACACAGTGCAGAAGGGAGAGAGAAAATATTCAGAAAGATACAGATAGGCTTAAGCAATGGATTGAAATGAATATGCTGTGCCTTAGCAATAGTCTATGTAAAAAGGATCTGGATGTTCTTGCAGAACATGCTAAACATGAATCATTAGTATGATGCAGCTGTTGAGTAAAAAATGCATTTAGAGGACCAGAGTTAAGATCATGAGAAGTAATTGTTCTATTCTCCCCTGCTGCATCCAGTTCTGGGCACTACAATTCAAAAATATGATAAATTGGTGCAATGTCTGTAACAACTGAGAGTAAATATGATAGCAGTCTTCAAATATCCAAAATATCCCACTGTCATATATTGCTAACACTACAAGAAAGTTGGCTTGGACCAGAGGTCAGGAACCAAATTCTTGATTGTATTAGCCGTCAATAAAATTCTAAGTTGCCACATTAGCTGGGGTTTTCTTTTATTAGAGATCTTCAACAGAAGCTGGATAGGCATCTGTCAGAGTCTCAAATGGAGATCTTATTAGATCTTATTAGAGATCTTATTAAAGATCTTCAACAGAAGCTTGGTGGGCATCTGTCAGAGTCTCAAATGGAGATCTTATTAGATCTTATTAGAGATCTTATTAAAGATCTTCAACAGAAGCTGGATGGGCATCTGTCAGAGTCTCAAATGGAGACCTTATTAGATCTTATTAGAGATCTTATTAAAGATCTTCAACAGAAGCTTGATGGGCATCTGTCAAGAGTCTCAAATGGATTCTGAAGTGTTAACCGTGACTGTTTCATGTGTGATGAAAAAAGTACCCACAAATTATTAAAATGATCTTATTTAATTAAAGTTAGTTGAATTGCAGTACATAAAACACAGTGTTAATTCTTTTTGTAATATTAGGTCTCATTCAGAACAATTACAATTTTAGCACAAGTGCCTCAAAGAGTTCCATTGTAGGAGCAGTATATAATATTAGATTTCCATAGGAGTATTTTCTTTAACAATCAGAAAAGGCCAGAGATTTCTGACTTACAGCCCTGGTTTGGTGCCAGTGTTCCATTTCGCCATGTAGTATTTGATCTATTAAGTAAGAAGTGTCTGGAAAAGGCAGAAGAAATGCCACATGCAGGTTGACAGGGGAGACAATTTGTGTGTATGAAGTTGTGCTCACACACTGCACTCCCATAAGGACATTTCCCTCAAGATGATGTCACATGCAGGAAACCCCATGTATGAACACATTAAAGGCCTGCAAAATACTTGTAGGTAAATAGACTAGCAATCAAGGGAACAACATTTAATTCTTTAAGTGAGTACATGAATGTAAAACAGTGCAAAACAGTGTTCAAAGCAAAATTTCAGTTCATTTTCCCGTGCTGAATTTAGGTTAAACAGAACTCTGCCTTTAACAGATTATCTTATTGTGGCAAACCTAACAGGGTATCATCAAATACAGTATTAAAATGTCTGTCCGTCCATAAAGCCATTGTTGAGCTTTATTAAAATGTGTTGTAGTTTCAATCTCCTGTGGGATTGATATAAAACTCTTAACTCAGAATTGCTCTAATAAAAATCCCTAAATCTATATAAAGTGCATTTGGAATAAGAATTTATCAGGTAAGGAGGTTCAAAAATTGTCTAAAGTAAATCCAATAAAAATGCTGGATCATTGTTTTTATTAAAACCGTAAGGATGGTGAAAAGGCATCATTTCATATAAACAGAAAAGTGCTCAGTGGTGTTATTGATAGCATGATGTTCTTTTTTTTCTCTACAGAACATGATTGTGTTATATCGTTTATACAGGAAGCGTTGCACAAATAAAACTCAGGCAAATGGAACATTACTTGAATCCTGAACATTGTACAGAGATAAAGCAAAAACCACAGGAGATAAAACTCAAAAGACAGCAACCTTTTAAAAAACAAAAAGAAAGCCAAATATATGATCTGGATTAGAGAGAGAACACTATGACACAAATGACGTTGGGTTTTCTTTATTTCTAAACAGTAAGTCTTTGAGCTAAACATGATTCCCAGATTGTGAATGTCTAACTAACAGTTTTCCACTGTTTACTCAGAACCAGGTCTTTCTGTTGTCAGCGGGACTTTGTCTTTAGCACACATGTGGCAAAAACACATCTACAGGCATGTTCGCTGACTGCAACATGCTGTACAATGTATAGTGCAGGAGTCCAAAACCTAAAGTTAAATATTTCTAAAGTTGTCAAACCATACTTATTATCTTACGTTATTTGGACCAAATTAATTTAAACCAAAATGTCTGCTTCTTCCCTATGAACAAAGCACTTTCCCAGTTTCAATAAAAGCAGTGTCCTTTTTTAATAAACAAGATGTGCTTTTATAATGGAAGTTCACCGCGTGACTTGACAAAATCGCGCCCGACTAAACCGCGTCATCAACGCGGTGTTAACAGCGCGGCGACAATAGCGTGGAGACAGAAGGGCACTTTACAACAGCGCTTATAACTTAAGGTAAGGGTTAGGTTTAGGGTTAGGTTTAGGGTTAGGTTTAGGGTTAGGTTTAGGGTTAGGTTTAGGGTTAGGGTTAGGTTAAGGGTTAGGGTTAGGGTTAGGGTTAGGTTAAGGGTTAGGTTAAGGATTAGGGTTAGGTTTAGGGTTAGGTTAAGGGTTAGGTTTAGGGTTAGGTTTAGCATTACGTTTAAGGTTACGTTTAGGGTTAGGGCTTAGGGTTAGGTTTAGGTTTAGTTTTACAGCGCGCTTCTGTCACCGTACTGTTGTTGGCGCGATTCAGCGCTCATTCGTCGGAGCGCTTTAGAACACACGGTTTTGTCACCGCAGTTTAGTCGGGCGTGGTTTTGTCATTCGCCCTTTTGTCAGTGAACCAGTTCACCGTACCATGATGGGAGCCGTGAGACAACTTATTACTGGGAAAGTGTGCCTTATTCCAACGTGGAACAGCCAATTGGAGGGGGATCTGTGTTTGTGGGAGGAAGACAGGGAAGAGCTCAGCCCATTGGCAGCAGGTAACAGGAGTTAGAGGAAGGAAAATGCTTGGAAAATCAGCAGTAGGCTAGCACAGGGGTTCCCAACCTCCAGTTCATGGAGCAGCACCGGGGCGCAGCATGCCAGAAATCAGGCTGTGCAAACAAGAAAAGCTCCATCCGTGGGATGCAGGCAGCATGCAAAATCATACACCTTGTGTCCACGGAAAACCCTCCATAGAACAAAGTCCCTTGTGCCCAAAAGGTTGGGAGCCACTGGGTTAACATATAAGACAATTCAGAAGACAAAGAAGGGAAGGGATGGAGAAGAGGAAAGAGAGGTGAGGCTCACTAATCTTGCCCGACTCACCTCATAAGAATCCTCCAGATCAGTGTTTCTCAACCTTGGCAACTTTAAGTCCTGTGGACTTCAACTCCCAGAATTCCCCAGACAGCAGAGCTGTCTGAGGAATTCTGGGAGTTGAAGTCCACAGGACTTAAAGTCGCCAAGGTTGAGAAACACTCCTCCAGATTGTATTTGATTGGAACCTGGAAGAATCAAAATGTTCGGACTTTTGGTTCTCTCTCAAACCACACTCTACCAAGAACCATTTGTCCAAACTCGCAAAATACTATGAGTTGAAAGCAAAGCTCTTTGTGCATGCATGTGTGATGCACACCTCTTATTACACAATGAAGTGTATTATTAAATGACAAAAATGCATATCTAGTAGTTGAAACTTGAATATTCCAGTGCTAAAGGAAAATCATTATGCCCTTGAAGTGTCATGCTCCTCTTTGGGGATTTTCTGATTTTTTTTTGAACCCTGCCAATGTCTCAACTTCCACCAGGATGTATATGAGGTGCTGCGGAAGAAAATGTGCCCACCAAGCACAAAAATACTTCTTGATTTATTTATTTTTAAAAAAAGGGAAATTGTGTCCTGGTCATTGCATTTAAACCAAGGGGTCAGACAAGGTCATGTTGTTGACGCAGTTATTTTGAATGCAGATCTCTCTACTGTAACCAATTGCATTTCCCCCCCAATTAACTCTCACCTCTATTTAAACCTCTCTGCTTTAATGACAGTGGTTGTTGCAAATAAACCAAACCATGCTACTTAAAATACAAAATGTAAACAAAATGAATTCTCAATATCAAAACACAAAAGGAATCAAAGCAGCATTTAATGAGAATAAAGGCTTTGCACTTGCCATCCCTATGCCCAGAATAGATATGTCATTCGGATACAACATGCAGAAGCTTAGATGCAATCACCATCAAGGAGACCAATTTTTGCCTGCTGCAGCAGCAGCCCTGTTAGAATCACAAGCTGGTCTGATCTTAATTGATGGAGAACTATGCAGGAGAAATCTGCCTCCAGAAATAAAGGGGGATAAACAGAAATAAACAGCTAAGATTCTAAAGCTTAAAAAATCAATGTTTGAAGTCTGCACTTGAATCACAACACTGAGCCAGCAAAAATTGAAAATGAAATGGCATCATTTTATTTTTTTGTGTGAATGGGTAGGAGTGTGGGTGCATGTAACAGAAAGAGAGGGGGGATGTAATGTTTGATTACAAAATAACTTCTAATATTCCTCTATTTAAGGAACCTTGTATTCTGCTACCATTTTAGAGGCTTGTTTTTGCTAGAGATTGCTGAATGCCAGCACTGAAAGGCAGCCAAGAAGTGACAGAGTATGAAGCATTCATAGAGTTTCTTGGTTTTAACACCCCCCTTCACCCCAAAAAGTCTGCAAGCTGCTTCGTGGTATACATGCTTGGCAAGCTTCTCCGCCACATGTATATAATCTAAAAGGATCCCTATCAAAGCAGAATTTGTACCAATTCCCCACCTCCCTGCCATATGCTTGAAAAAACATCTACTAAGCCAGATCCTAAGACAGGAATACAATTTTAATTATACTTTTGACGTTAACGAGACAAAATTCAATCTGTGTGTTTTTTAAAAATTTGCACATTTCAAAAAGGCAGCATTGCTTATATTGAACGAAGATCTTAAGAAACGGGGATCCAATACTGTTATAGAGTAATGCATGTAACCTGCAAGCTTGCAGAGAGAAGGCCATCCAATCACATTTGGCATACAGCAGTCGGTGCTGGTAGGATGGAAACAACAAGAGCTTTATTTGCAACTGTTTTTTTGTTTCTGTGCATCAACAAAAGGGATGCAAATATTCTCAGCACAGGTCCACAAAACCTTTGTTGGTGCATGCTGCTGGCTCACTGAATTCCAGTAATTGACAACGCACTGGGCAGTTGGAGTCAAGCTTTCTAAAAGCGGCATTCAAATTCTCTTAACAGAAGATGGTGCCAAAAGCAGAATTTTCTGGAGGAGAGGGGGGGAATAGAGCTTAAGAGTACATTCCTTTTTTATTCATTTTTTTATTGAAAATTTTAAAATTTTACAACCTAAGTGCTGGAGATGTGACTGTGTTGATGCTACTTACTTTCACATATGGTGGACTCAGGGGTGGGTTTCTCGCCCCGTTCCAACCGGTTCGGTTGGAACGGGGCCGGCGGCGTCCTCGTGCATGTACGCGGTGCACGCATGCGTACTAGCGTCTGCGCAACGCTCCAGCTGCTCCTGGACGATCCCGCAGGCGCTGTATGCATCCTGCGCATGCGTGGAAGCGCAGAACTCGTCAAAACCGGGTAAGGACCACAGGCGGGCGGGCGCGCCCTTCGCCGTTCCCGGAAGTTACTTACTTCCGGGTTCGGCGACCAACCGGTTCGCAGGGACCGCCGCGAACTGGTTGAAACCCACCCCTGGGTGGACTTGCAAAAAGGTTAAAGCATTCTGGATAAAAATATGGTGGATTATGCAAAACGATCTCTCAAAAAAAAAGGATAAAGTTTACCGCCTCAGTTATTTTTGTTAGGTATAATTACTGATTGTACAGTTGTAGAGTTTAACCTGATTTTGCATTTAATAACCGCAGCTAGACTCTTGGTGGTGCAATACTGGAAGAAGGAAGGATTTGCCTGCGATTCAAGAATGGACATTGAAAGTAACAAACCTAGCTGAGATGGCTAAAATATCTGCATATCTTAAGGACCACTCAAATGAGAGATATAAACTGGAGTGGAGAAGATGGATTGACTATATTCAAAATAAATACGGGACTAAGACATTTCAGATAGCCTATGATTAAAGAATTTAGGAAGGATATAAATTGCTTAGAGTTAGCCTAGCATGTAGGAATTAAAGCTCAAGTGAAAGATGTTATTAACTTTTTTTCCTTTTAAGCTTATCTAGGCATGTTTTTGTTAAAGTTTTATACATTGTATTGGTTCTGGGAAGTCGGTGGGGGGGAAGGTTGGGGGGGGTTGGGGGGAGGAGGGGGGAGGGAAGCAAATATTTGTAAAAGCTTGTTTTTTAAAATTTTAAATTAAAAAAAGAGTACATTCCTATTATCTGGGAGCCTATTTACTTTTTCTACTAGATTATGGGTTTCAGGACCGATGAGCTGTGTTTGCATTGCAGTTAACCCAGCCCAGTGATGGGATTCAAATAATTTAACAACCGGTTCTCTGACCTAATGACAAGCTGAGTAGGCGTGGCTCGGTGGTCATGTGATCATGTGGGCGTGGCCAACTCAATGTCACTCACATCGATGGGCGCTTCGCCTTAGCTGTTACAATGTAGCAAGGGTTAACAGGCGAGGCAGTTTCTGTAAGCAGGGCAATAAAAACTAAGCTAGAAACAACACCAGAATGTTTCCTTCCTGCCTTCCTTACAGGATTAGCCCTGTAAAGTGGAAAAAAAACAAAATGGGATTTCTTCCAACAGCCGGTTCTCCCAACTGCTTAGAAAGTTACCAACCGGTTCTCCCGAATAGGTGTGAACCAGCTGAATCCCACCACTGACCCAGCCTAATGCTACCTTTTTCTGAACTTCTCTAAACCAGCAGTAGATTACCAGTCAGGCAATAAGTCTCACTTCAATAAGTGACAATCACTTCCTGCTTTTTTAACTGCAGACAGGATCCTTTATGTCCATTTTATAGTACACAGCTGCAATCTGAACGTTAGGGGCAGATAGAATAAAAATAAGAACAAATAATCATGAAGATGTACGTAGAATGTGCCCGGACAGTGCAGCCAGCATGGGGACATATTTAATCCTCTTTTCCATGGCCACACTACAAGGCTGGCTTGGAGCACCTGGTTTATGACAAAACCACTATGGGATAGATGAGTAGGACCACCAGTGTATTATTTATCTCTCAACCACCACCTATATTACTACTGCTGCTTCCCCTCTTACTTTGCAGTTAGTTCTCGGTTTACGATCAGAATTCCCATCACTAAGCAGGATGGTTTTTAAGTGAGTCATGCTGTCCACTTTACGAATTTCTTTTGCCACAGCTGCTAAGCAAATCACTGCGGTTGTTGAAACGAATCATATGGACGTTAAGCAAAGACAGCTTTTCCCATTGACTTTGCTTGTTGCAAGCTGACTGGAAAAGTCGCAAACGGAGCTCGCACGAATAACTGTAAATGCAACAATTGCTAAGTACCCAAATTTTAATTGCACACTCACAGGAATGCTGCAACAGTTGTTAAGTAGGAGGAGAAGTTGCAAATCACTTTATTTGATGAATTTGTAGCTTCAAATGATTTGGTAAACAAATGGTTGTAAATTGAGGACTACCTGTAGTTTATCATGTCATGCCAACAGTCCTTGAGCTTGTGGGAGAAAAGTGCTAACACACACATACAAGCTCTATCTGCGAGACTGCCCGATAAGATCTTATAGGCTGGGCCTCCTCCGGGTACCGTCGACCGGGCAATGCCGGCTGGCGACCCCCCGGGGGAGGGCCTTCTCTGTAGCTGCTCCGGCCCTGTGGAACGATCTACCCGCAGAGATCCGGACCCTTCCCACTCTCTCGGCCTTCCGAAAAGCCACCAAAACCTGGCTGTTCCGGCAGGCCTGGGGCTGCTGATCCCATAAATGAGGTCCAGCCCCATCTAGGTTTGAGTGCATGGTGTGTTGTTTTTAAATCTGTTTTTCTCTTTTCCCTATATTTTAGTTATTTTATTCTTGTATTTGTAAGCCGCCCGGAGTCCTACGGGATTGGGCGGCATATAAATTTATTAAATTACAATTACAATTTTAGCTCTTTCCTGTTCTTAACCCAAACTAGCGTCACAAATGAACCCAATCACATAGACCACTATTTTATCACATCTCTGCTCTTTTCTCCTACAAGGTCTTTTGATTTGGGGAAGGTTAATTAAACTGTATATATTAAGAGTGTTACGACTTTGATAAGAGAGCTACATATGTTTGCTCACTAGGAGGCCCTGTGACTTTGAAAAAGAATTCCCCTAGCTCTCCCAACGTCTTCTGAGTCCTTTTCATTAATAGACTTCAACTTTTAGACATGTCACTCCTTCCCTGGGAATACTTCCTGGGTCAGAGGTGAAGAGAGGGAGAAGCAAGGGAACAGCGAGATTCCTTGTCACAAATTAGATTAGATTAGATTAATTTGGCTTGTATGCCGCCCTATTCCCGGAAGACTCAGGGCGGCTAACAATAAGAAGGGAAGGGGGGGTGGTGGTATAAAAAAGATAAAAAACAACAATTTAAAATTCAACAACAGTCGTAACATCTGATAATTCAACAGCCCCAGGCCTGCCAGAACAGCCAGGTCTTAGTTGCTTTGCGGAAGGCCGGAAGGGTAGTAAGGGTCCGGATCTCAGCGGGGAGATCGTTCCATAAGGCCAGAGCAGCCACAGAGAAGGCCCTCCCCCAAGGAGTCGCCAGCCGACATTGGCCGGCAGATGGAATTCGGAGGCGGCCTAGTCTGTGGGATCTAATAGGTCTTTGGGATGTGAAAATATCAACATGCTTAGAAGGTTTCTCCTTCAGTAGAATCCCACAGTGAAATTATGGGTAGGAATTTTCAGGAAGGCTGGGAGAGAAAATAAGATGAAATCTCCTAGCTGTAAAGGGGCTTTTTAAATCCGTTCTGAAATTACAGGAAAGTCATATTTAAAATAGTGTTTCTCTGCCCTAGAAAAGCTGGATACACATTTTTTTTTTTGAGGGGGGTGTCTTTGCAACGTTTAAATTTTCCTGTGTTTTATACGAAAGACTTTATCCATGGGAATGAAACCCCTCAAGTCAAATGATTCCCTCCTACCAGTAATTGCTCCAGATACTGAAGCAGTGGTGGATTTCAATTTATTTTACTACTGGTTCACTTGTGCACATGTGCATGCGTATGCGCAGAAGCATCTGGCTGGGTGGGCGGAGCCTCCCGCTTCTGCCACTACCCGTTTTCCCAATCCGGGGCGAACCAGCAGAAACCCACCTCTGTACTGAAGTAAAACATGGACGAAATGCTTACCTTCATTCTCAGAGGTGTGCAACTCCATGCGAAGAACAACAACAAAAAGGAAGGGGGATGAAGCGAGATAATAAATAATGGAAAGCAGAAAGCATGCAAGCAGAATACAATTTTATCCCATTTTACATTCGCAAGAATTTTGCTGATGTGTCATCAGGGTAAATGAGTATTCCCTGCCCAACTTTTCATTTGGAATATCACACCTGAGCTAGATTTTAGTATTTTATTTTAAAAAAAAACATTTAAAAACTGTACTCTCTTAACAGTTTGGAATCCTATTTTCCCCACACTTCACTCAGTACAGTGTCTTAGAGGAGACATCAAGAAAAATGGCAATAACAAAACTGTAAGAGTATGTTTGGAGGCTGGTATGCAAATGGTAGAGATTTGCTATTTTGCTGCATTTTCTCATAATAACCCAGGGAAATTAATTACGGCTCCTTATAGTCAAGCTTGAAAAAGAGCTGAATTAATATAGTTTGCCCGTTGTGATTCAAGGCTGTGCTTGACTTTAGCTCAAGTCTCTG
Source organism: Thamnophis sirtalis (assembly GCF_051295495.1). Classification (NCBI taxonomy): domain Eukaryota; kingdom Metazoa; phylum Chordata; class Lepidosauria; order Squamata; family Natricidae; genus Thamnophis; species Thamnophis sirtalis. Next base: position 123,323,029 of record NW_028261386.1, read on the forward strand.
CGGTCCACTTTCTGTGTTAAATAAGAATACAGCTAAATTCCAATTTTTAAGCAGTGGTAGGCACTCTATAAACATTAGCATATTAATCGGCTGAAGAGACGCTAACTTTGGCTCCTTGGAAGTCTATCTCGCATCCATATTTTGAAAACAAAACCTTAAAATTAATTAAGAGAGTTTAAATAAAATACATAATAAAAATCAATGTTGGATTTTTATGCATAGAAAACAGATTCAAAGGAAGTTGTTTTTTTTCTCTTAGACTTAAGCAATATGCAGTTTTGTAAGCTTAATACATAGCTGGGAGAAGTACAAACCGTAAACAAATTAAGGACGCCACAACCCCGACAAGGCTAAGCTGTTGTAGCCAGCATTGGATCCAGTACCAAAGATCTCTTGTTCCTGAACAATTTTCTACAAGTGAAAAACCATTGTGCCATATGCAGGTAGAAGATTTCACTCTTTATTTCTTACAGATGAGCTCGCCAGGTTTTTATCCTTACATATATTGTCTTGCATATCGGATGATATATTTGTTGAATCGTTTTTAGTCTCACATGAATCTTTTTCTATGTCTTCCAAATGTTTACAGTCCTGGCTAACGTTCTCCTTGTTTTTGCCTTTATGTTTCTTTAAATGAGAAATAGTCTCCTTCTGATTCAAAGGCTCAACAATGTCCATTTTAGTGTTGTGACACTCAGCACTACTATTTTTCACCATACTGCTCTGCTTAACAACTTCAGGGGAGCCTGTTTTCTTACTCTGGTCGCTGTCTGTACCGTTTTTAATATGCTCTGTCTTTTTCTCGTCGTTTGTTTTATTCCTCGAGTTACAAATTTCAGATGCGTTTTTGAGATCTTTTGTCTTTTTATGTTTGCAAGTAGAGCTGTTGCGAAGGGACACTGGTGAAGCCAGCTTTTTATTTGGTTTGCTTCCTTCCAGCTTCGGCTTCCTTGGTGGGCCCCATATGAAATGGTCAGAAGGGGTGTAGTGCTGTTGGGCAAACCGCAGAAGTTTCCTCCTCTCTCTTCGATCTCTAATGGTGTACACAAAATATTCCAGAGCGCTCTGTTTAATGTTGGGAATGGTTTCTTCCACCAGAGCCTCGTGTAGAATCAATTTCACGAGAGGAGGCTTGAAACTCTCATAACCAAGTTCACCAAGACTCTTCAGAATCCGGGTGATTCTCAGATAATTATGTTGGGATCTGCAAAGAAAGATACATCTGATTCAAAATGACCGAAAGAAAAAAATAATTATCTCAGAGGAGGAAAAAAATTAGCTGAAAAAAATAATCACTTGTACCCTTGATGAAAGGAGGATTGAATGTCAAATATCAAGTGAAAGGTCTTCTAGATAAGTTGTAACCATCAGTTATATGTTATGGAATATAAATCCATAAGTGACAAAAGTATCATTCCTCTTCACTGATTGTTTGATGGCCAGAAACCAATAAACAACAAAAAGAGAGCCACACGATAAACCAAATCTGAAACAATTGGTACTAAAAAGGGGATATTAGGTGAATTTCTGCAAGCTATGGCTGTTGTTAAAAAGTTGGCAATCTTCTTAGTGGTTACCATATTTGGTCTTGCAGAGGGAAATCGGAAAGCTATTAGTCAAATGACTAAGATTTCTGGCAATCAGGTTTTTGCCAAATGCTATGAGTGACTGAATAGACAATTTAAAGAATATAATTCACCGACTCAACCTCTATGTCTGAACATACACAAATATAGTTATCATACGGAAGACTATACCTGCCTAGTGTCAAGGTGGCGCAGTGGTTAAATGCAGCACTGCAGGCTACTGCTAGATCAGCAGGTCAGCGGTTCAAATCTCACCGGCTCAGGGTTGACTCAGCCTTCCATCCTTCCGAGGTGGGTAAAATGAGGACCCAGATTGTTGGGGGCAATATGCTGACTCTCTGTAAACCGCTTAGAGAGGCCTGAAAGGCCTATGAAGCGGTATATAAGTCTACTGCTATATCCTAATAGGTAAAGCATCAATTTAGGCCAATGTAAAACAAAAAAAAACCCTACTCCAGTGAGAAACTTGTAAGATGTTATAAAAATATCTAAGGATTGTCCAAGAGGTATGAATGATAATGAAAATGAGTAAATGTAGCTCTGTCATTTTGAAGACCTAAATGCCAAATCCTCCAAAATCAAAACTTTGATGGTCCGAAGAATGATATACAATGTACCAAACAGTGGTGGGATTCAGCCAGTTCGCACCTATTCGGGAGAACCGGTTGATAACTTTCAAAGTAGTTCAGAGAACCGATTGTTAGAAGAAATCTCCTTTTGTTTTTTCCCCACTTTACAGGGCTAATCCTGTAAGGAAGGCAGGAAGGAAACATTCTAGTGTTGTTTCTAGCCTAATCTTTATTGACCTGCTTACAGAAACTGCCTCTCCGGTTAACCCTTATTACAATGTAACAGTTAAGGCGAAGCATCCATCGACCTGAGTGACCTTGAGTTGGCCATGCCCACCCAGTCACATGACCACCGAGCCCCACCTACCCAGATGGCCATTAGGGCAGAGAACCGGTTGTTAAATTATTTGAATCCCACCACTGGTATCAAATCAGAGTCAGGTTGCTTGCCTAAAGGTGCTCTCTAGAACATTATTTTCAATGAGAAAGAGACATGGCATTTTCTTAGGCTGGCCCCAAGTGAGATACAGCCATACACAACACTTAAGAGCCTTTGAGGTTGAGAGAGGAATATAAAGAACAGTTTTTGGAAGTCTAGACTGAACAGCTCCCAAGAGAGAGGAGGAGTAAACCCATACCTGGGCACCATATATCAGCAAGTCCACAATTTTGGCTTTATATAATTTAAAGGCTGCAGGGATGCAATTATTGATCTGATGGTTTGTATATTTAAGAATCCCACTAGGGGCCTAGCGGGGATTCTAATTCAGCATTCATGTAATTGATTATTCCAACAGTGAAAAGTTAGGAATGAATGCTTAAATAGTAACCTGCCAAGTCCTTAATTTGGTCAAATGCTCTATTATTAATTATTAATTGAGACCAAAACTTATTTTTGAATAGTTAACTTCAAGTGATGTCCTAAAGCCAAAGATCTCCAGTGCTGCTATAGAGCTGGTATGTGTCATAAATAGAATGGAAACATAATCTGCATGATTGTTTCTTGTAAATAAGAATGGAAATTGATCAATGGGCAAGAGTTGGAGGACAAAAATCTAGCTCGGCAAAAGTCAGGACTATGGTATGAATATAGAAGTTGAACAACAAAGTGTATAGGTAGAAGCAGTTGAATCAGACGCTTCCGGAGAACATTCTGGTCTCGGAACAGACAGAATTCAGATCAGGTGAGGTCCAGGTTTTGTAAAATTTAGCTGAGAAATAGTTTAGTCCTTCTAACTTTTATGCTACTGCTGAGTCAAGGACAACACTTGATTTTACTCTTCCTAAAAATTTTTGGAGAAAATTAGCACCATTGATTCGTGCATTCCATCTGAAAGGTATGACTTCTTGAACCTGCCTTCCAACATCTGTTTATTCTAGGAACAGCCAATGATGCATAGACAACCAAAGGCTATGATAGCAACATCACTGTTCAAGCCAAATATCATAATCAACCAATGAGGGACAAGTACACAGGGACTCCATTATAGAAACAGTCTCATGTTTCCTAGAAGTGCCTTTCTAGTCTCATACAGATATTTAATATGTATCAGTGCTATATTCATTGTATTCTACCTCTTGATAAAACTGTCATTAGATCTTTCTTTCTACTTTATCTCTTTATTAATGTGGGAGAGAATGTTACTAAATGAAAAGGAGGATATTGGACTCAGAAAAAAAAAGTGTGGAAACAAGATAAATCTTGCCTATTATGTATACTTTTCCTGCCTTTGATATCATCCAGCATCTCCATACATGTATTTGTCGACTTACGACTCTTTAAAGTTCTAACCTTGAGGCTACTGGATTTGAAGTTTGAAAAATTGTGTTACCCCCATGATCACAGGACCAAATTTTTGGCCATTCAGCAACATGTCCACATTTATGTTCATTAGTAGCATTCCAGTCACATTAGTACATTTTTGACAAAAAAAATCGGCACTTACATCCAGTTTTCAGCAAAACTGTGTCCGTAGTGAATCAGTGGTTTGCTTAATGACCACCACAAAAAAGGTTGTAAAATTGAGTTGGTCACATGACCACCCTATTTTACAACTATCACAACTTATAACCAAGAGGAAAGGAAAGTATGGTAACTGCTTAGAACAGTGTTTCTTAACCTTGGTAACTTGAAGATGTCAGGACTTCAACTCCCAGAATTCCCCAGCCAGCGAATGCTGGGGAATTCTGGGAGTTGAAGTCCAGACATCTTCAAGTTGCCAAGGTTGAGAAACACTGGCTTAGAAAAACAAATCTGGAGAGAATTGTCCGGCTTTCAGTTCTCAAGTATTTTCTGAAGATATAACTTACTCATTCAAGTGTTGGAATCTTTCTTGCCAGTTAGGAGCTCGTGCTACATTCCCAGTTTTATCAATTAATTTTATCCCGAAAAACTCCAGCATCATTTTGTAAGCTAACAGGAATCTTCGAATCGCTTCTTTCGTTTTTTTGAACTCCTGTAACAAGATTATTATTTTTTTTTTACAAAAACGCACAAACACCAAGAGCATTAAATATACAAAATTATTCTAGTTTAAATGATTAAGTATTAGCATTACATTATGAATTAGATGCTTTACCTCAATTTCACAGGTTGTTAATTCTTTTGCATAGAAATTCAGTCCTTGCTCTCTGAGTGGGAACAACCTACGTTCAAAACAGATGTACAAGTTTTTTCCTGAAACTGAAATGGCTTTAACCAGTTTACTACAAAAGAAATTAAAAAGAATAAAAGGCACCAACCATTGTATGTAAGTGTGATTGTGTTCCAACTTTTCATAATCTCCTTTCCATTTATTCAGGACTTCTTCAATATAAACCCCTATAAATATACCAAAGGAACATAACTTTCTAAATACCATTCAGAAAGGAAGTATAAATATAAGTATAAAAATCTTTAAAAAGCATTTTTAGCATTAGTATTGATGGCTAAAATGAATACATTAATACTTTTTCTATAGTTGAAGGATAAGGAAATATATGAGGTTAACTGTTGCCAAAGATCAAACAATAAGTCCTTTGATTTAGATTTAGATAAATTTATTTATAGGCCGCCCTTTTCCCTGAGGGGACTCAGGGCGGCTTACAACATATAGGGAAGGGAGTACACACAATGACATATAAAAACAGTACGTAATTAAAAGTGAAAGCAACATTCATCATTCGGGAGGGGACGGATTATAATCTTTAACCCCAGGCCTGACGGGATAGCCAGATCTTGAGGGCTGTGCGGAAGGTCTGGAGGGTGGTGAGGGTACGAATCTCCACGGGGAGATCGTTCCAAAGGGTCAGAGCTACTACTGAAAAGGCTCTCCTCCGCGTAGTTGCCAGTCAACACTGACTGGCAGATGGAACTCGGAGGAGGCCTAATCTGTGTGATCTAATAGGTCGCAAGGAGGTAATTGGCAGGAGGCGGTCTCTCAAGTACCCAGATCCTTTGCCCTTCTTTACTGGTTGAAGACCTCCAAGGTCTCTTCCACCATCTATGATTATATGATTCTAAGTACACAGACTGTCAGTGGTGCAAAGCTAACTTCAGAATCATGGTGTCACGAAGACCTTCAGAAGGGCATGAAATTTCCTGAGACTTCTAGGAAACCTAAGCCGAATCACACTGGAAGGATTTTTGAGCTCTTTCCTCCATTAAGTAGGACAGCAGATCCTCACTGCAGCCACATACACTGATGTTCTAAGTCTTAAACTCAGGGTAATGCCTCAAGGACCTATTTTGGGGGAGAAAATCATGACGAGAATCCTGGCAAACCAGATGAAGGAGAAATAAACTCGATTTAATATGTCTTACTTCTATGTCAATATGCATAAACTAGAGCTATAAAGTTAAATGCAAAGTGGAACTACTGGGGGCCATCTGATTTATATAGATCTGAAACTGAACCAGGGACGTGCAGTCAGGGGAGGCAGGGCCTCACCACTGTCATCATGAAAAGAAAAAAAAATGTAAAAGGAAAAAGGCTGAGCTAGTTGCTGCCAGAGTCAGTGGATGACTCTGCTTAGTGCTTAACTGTTTAAAAAAGCCTCTAAAAAACTACAGGAGGAGGCGGGAGAACGAGGTGCCTCATCTAGTCTGACTTTATGATCACTCGAGCAGAGCTAAGCAAGGGTTAAAAGCCGAAAAATTCCTGACGTAATGAGGCACGTCGTTCTCCTGCCTCCTGTAGAGGGCATTTTTTTAGAGGCTTTTTTAAACAGTTAAGCAGAATCATCCACACGGTGACTCTGTCAGCAACTAGCTCAGCCTTCAGCTCTTGCCTTTTTCCTTTTACATTTTTTTTTCTTTTTATGATGGCAGGCAAGAGCAGAGTTGAAATCCTCTCTGAAACAGCTGGAAAAGATATGCAATTGCATGCAGAGCTACATTACCTTTTCACACACATACACACACACACACACACACACACACACAGCTGGATAAAACTATATAAGCCCAGCTTCACTGATTACAAGTTTGAAAAGGCAACGTGGCTCCACCTGCAATCAAAGGCTCGGATCGGAAGACAGCAGGGGAATTGGGGGAGGGGTATTGCAGAGGAGCTGCTTTCAAGCCATTGGAAAATATATCCAATCCAACTTCTGTGTTTGTGTTTGTTTGAGATTGAGTGAGTGAGAGAGGGATCCAACTTCTCTGTGCGTGTGTCTGTTTGAGAGAGGGGGAAGGGAGTGAGAGGGGGAGGAAGGAGAGGGTGGGAGAAGAAAAAGAATAGTGGAAAACTTTTTCGCAAAGGAGAAAAACAAATGCTGTCGCTTTAAATCGGAACTGAGCATGCCTGGCTGTGGAATTCTGGGAGTTGAAGTCCACAAGTCTAAAAAAATTTGAAACCCCTGTGTCAGTGCCTCACCAGCCATAAACCTCACCGCACGTCACTGAACTGAACTATGTACAAACGATACAATAATCACAGTACTGATTACTTACCATCAGGTTTAAAGGGAATTTTGTTCTTGTAAAAGCGAAGGTTGCATAAATCATTCTGGTATCTCAGTTCTTTAAAGTTCTGCTGAGCAGAAAGGAAGACAAATGCAAAAATACTCCGTAAGAAATAGTCTGGAACTGAAATTATTACAGGTATGGTTTTTACATAATCCAAAATACAACTTTGCTAGACTAGAAACAAGATAAGATGGATAAAATGGAACAAGGTAAATGGATTAAACATTTTAGAAAATTCATCGATATCACAGATAAGCCAATAAAATATAGTAATAGTAAATGTATAATATGAGTTACTAATACAAGAGAATATTTGTGGCTCAGGGTCGAATTGTGGGTTCCTTGGTGCTCTCTGGGCTTGGTGGTTTTCTTGTAGATGTTTAATTACTCAACTAGGTAACATCATCAGTGCTAGGAGGGAGAGGGGCTTGCTCTCTGTTTATATGCTCGTAGCATTTCCTGTCTGTTGGTGGGTATGCTCTTGATACAGGATATTGATCAGGGTATTTACTGCTTGATTGTTGGTCTAGTATTAATCTTGGAATATAAAATGAGTTATTAGGCTACCATCCTATAGTCCCTTATTTAGAAGTGAATCTGAGTTGAGCAACACTGATTTGAAGCCGAGGTGGCGCAGTGGTTAAATGCAGCACTGCAGGCTACTTCAGCTGACTGCAGTTCTGCAGTTCGGCTGTTCAAATCTCACCGGCTCAAGGTTGACTCAGCCTTCCATCCTTCCGAGGTGGGTAAAATGAGGACCCGGATTGTTGGGGGTGATATGCTGACTCTGTAAACCGCTTAGAGAGGGCTGAAAGCCCTATGAAGCGGTATATAAGTCTAACTGCTATTGCTATTGCTATTGCTATTTTTAAATAGTCACTTACAGTGTAGAATTGCCCTGTTCAATCTCTTAAACAATCTCAGAAACATAAGAGTATATCTATGTGGTTGCTATGCGTTGAAAACAACTTGATGACACATAATCAATCAATCAATCAATCAATCAATCAGTCTTAGACATGTTCAGGGAATAAAGAAAACCACTGAAGTTAAAGAAATCTTGCTTTCAAGTAAGCATATATTTCAAATAGCTGATACATAAAATAAATGGTAAAATGATTACAAGCTCTTTTCAGCTTCTCTTTTTTTTTAGTTTGTCATTTTTTGGATTTCCATATGATATGTAACAGAAGCAAATTAGTAATTGCACTTTAAGGGTTGTGTTATATAGTTCATTTCATTTCTTAATTTTAAATCATAGGCTTTTCTGCAACAAACTTTTTTTTAAATCAACATGGAAGCTATAGTAAACTTTTGTAATACAAAACCTAAGAAATTGTAACTGTTCCCCCAGTTGAGTTCTCTATGCAGGTATCATTAAGAAAAACAATTAATGAATAAACATTTGAAATCAAATATAGGTGTATTTTAATAACACCTATCAAAATGGCAATTATAGGAGCCGGTAGAATTCACTAATATCTCCCATTATCCGTCTTCCAATGCCACTATATTTTTTTCTAAAAAATTAAGGGTCTCCCACGGAACTGCAGCAGGACGTAAGTTTAATACTGCTTTATTTTAATAAACGCTCCCCGAATACAAAATGTTCTTACTGGATATTGATGACGATATTTATATAAGTCTCTTGCAGCATAAAAACTTCTCTTTGGTTTAGCTGTCACATCAACTGAATCATCCCCCTGAAAGAACAAAAAAATCTCAGTGAGAAGCAGCAGAATGAGCATAAACATTTAATTTAAATCTTCCTACCGGCTAACAGAGGTGGGTTCCTACCAGTTCACACCTATTTGGTAGAACCGGTTCGTCAAATCTACCGAACCGGTTAGAAGAGGTTCCACTAGTGGACCCGGAAAGCAGGCCACACCTACAGAAGAGGTTCCAAAAATTTTTAAAACCCACCACTCCCACAGAGAGAGAGAGAGAGAGAGAGAGAGAGAGAGACAGAGACAGAGACAGAGACAGAGACAGAGACAGAGAGACAGACAGACTGACAGACAGAGAGAGAGAGAAATAAATAAATAAATAAAAAAGAAAGAAAGAGAGAGAGAGATGAAAGAAAAAAAGAAAAAAGGGACAGAGACAAAAGGAAGGAGAGAGAGAGAGAGACAGACAGACAAACTGACAGAGAGAGAGAGAGAGAAATAAATAAATAAATAAAAAGAAAGAAAAAGAGAGAGAGATGAAAGAAAAAAAGAAAAAAGGGACAGAGAGACAAAAGGAAGGAGAGAGAGAGACAGAGACAGAGAAACAGACAGAGACAGAGAAACAGACAGACAAAAGGAAGGAGAGAGAGAGAGAGACAGAGAGACAGAGAGACTGACAGAGAGATAGAGAGAGAGAAATAAATAAATAAGAATGAAAAAGAGTGAGAGAGAGTTGAAAGAAAAAAAGAAAAAAGGTACAGAGAGACAAAAGGAAGGAGAGAGAGAGAGAGAGAGAGAGAGAGAAAACACATGGCTGGCAAGCCGCTCCCACTAGGTCACATGGCCAGCAAGCCACTCCCACAAAGGAGGCCACACCCACAGAGTAGGTTCCAAAAATTTTTGAAACCCACCACTGCCGGGTAATCTTCAATTTGCAATCACAATTGGGACTAGAATTTCCATTGCTAAGCAAGATCGAACCTGATTTGATGACCCTTTTTTTGCCATGATTGTTAAGAAAATTCTGCCGTTGTTAAGTGAATCACATGCTGACTTGTTTTTGCTTGTAGGAAGCTACAGCTAGGAAGGTCACAAAGGTGACTCTGGAACAACCACAACCATCATAAACACAAACCAGTTGTCACAAGTCTGAATTTTGATCACATGACAGTAGGGCAGTGTTTCTCAACCTTGTCAACTTGAAGATGTCTGGACTTCAACCCCCAGAATTCCCCAGCCAGCGAATGCTGGCTGGGGAATTCTGGGGGTTGAAGTCCAGACATCTTCAAGTTGACAAGGTTGAGAAACACTGCAGTAGGGAATACCGTAGCAAGCTTAAGTGTGAGAATCGGTCATAAGTAACTTTTTTCAGTGCCATTGTAACTTCAAACAATCAGTAAAAGAATGGTTGTAAATTGAGGACTACCTGTATATGGCGGCATGAATTTATATTATTTCCACATCTCTATTTGAATTATTTGGATATTCCATTCCACTCCGGGTTTTTTTTCCTCTTGCTTTTGAGATCCTCTCCAACCATGATTCTTACATCTTCCACCCCAGATCTCCTGAAGCTTAGAAGATCTTCCCAAAGAACTCTACTTAATGTTTACCAGTTCCAGGTATGACTGCCACCGAAAATGTTAATGAATACCATAACAAATAGGCAACATTGAAGTTTTACAGCCATATATATCAGTAAGCTTTTTCAAGGAATCTTATTTGTCTTCAAGACTAAGATTTGATGTTTCCCATTTGATGGATCTGATAACAAGCAATGACACTATTCAATTGGGTTACCTCTCTCCAAAAATTACTCGAATGAACTACCTTGGGTTAAGTTTACACATTGTGTTAAGTCACATACAACGCTTATAATCCAGATTTTAACATACTAAGGTAAACACTATAACAGAGTCTTTGATTGAGATGGATGGTTATAGAAACTGAATAAATAATTGTTTGAGAACAACCGTCACAATCTAGGGGGGGAACTTAAGCAGGGAATTAGTCCGGACTCATTATGTAAGCACAAAAGGCCAAGATATATATATATCTCTCTCCTCCCCCACCCCTCACACACACATCTAAATGCATTTTAATCTTATTCCCAATGAAAGCTGCCAGGATGGGGAGATTCCTCTGAAATAATCATAAAACAATAAAGTAGCTAGACAATCAGATATGAGGGTCTGTTTTTTCACGCCTGACATGAACCCAGTTTTTATATAAACCCAGTTTGTATATAAACAAAGGTATAGATGTAAATGTTATAGGTTTTATTGTGATGTTCCTACTTTTTGAAACAATCGTCATTATGGAAATGAGAGGGCCTGTATGAATATAATTAATATAGTAAGAACTATCACATAGACATTGTCATATAATTTTCATATAACTCTGACTTTGCAGGCAATCCTATAAACTTCTGTGATGATTAAGTTGGAACAACTACCGTATGATATATAAATAAGCACGATTTTTGAATCATCACTGACCAATTATATTAAAAGAATGAAACCATTCTGTATTGCAAGTTAACATGACATATTTATTTATTAACAAAATTTAAAAAAACATGCAATTATGTAGCATTCTTATGGTCTTAGCTCCAGATATGGAGTTTTGAAAATATTTGATGAGGTGTTTTTTTTCTGAACTCTTTTTCTAGAATATTAAGATACTTAGAATTCTTGTCGATAATCTGCTAGTTACTAATAGCAATAGCACTTAGACTTATATACTGCTTCGTAGTGCTTTTACAGCCCACTCTATGTGGTTTCACAAAGTCAGCATATTGCCCCCAACAATCTGAGTCCTCATTTACCAACCTGGGAAGGATGGAAGGTTGAATCAACCTTGATCCTGGTGAGATTTGAACTGCCAGATTGCAGGCAGCCGGCAGTCAGCAGAAGTAGCCTGCAGTACTGCATTCTAACCATTGTGCCACCATGGCTCCTAATATTTTTTTCTTCAATGTTTTTAATATTTTAATGGTAACATATTTTTTGACTTGTAAACCACCCAGAGTCATTGACTGAGGTGAGCAGCTATTGAAATAGAATGATCGAACAAAAGACAGAACGAACAGATGAATGAAGTTATCATTTCTGGTCCTGAAGCAACAAAATAAAGCTAACTGAAGTAATTGTTCATGGATAGCCAAATGCTACAACTTACATTATTGTAAAAGTTGTGATCTGTGTGAATCCAAACAGTATCATTCAATACCTTTCCATAACTAAGGTATTTTAGACACTCTACATTCATCAGTAACAGAGGTGGGTTCCTACCAGTTCGCACCTATTCGGTAGAACCGGTTCGTCAAATCTACAGAACCGGTTAGAAGAGGTTCCACCAGTGGACCCGGAAAGCAGGCCACACCTACAGAAGAGGTTCCAAGATTTTTTGAAACCCACCACTGCCACACACACACACACACAGAGAGAGAGAGAGAGACAGACAGACTGACACAGAGAGAGAGAGAGAGAAAGAGAAAGAAAGGAAGAAATAAAGAAAGAAAAAAGAAAGAAAAAGAGTGTAAGAGAGAGATGAAAGAAAAAAGGGACAGAGAGACAAAAGAAAGGAGAGAGAGAGAGAGAGAGAGAGAGAGAGAAAGAAAGAAAGAAAGAAAGAAAGAAAGAAAGAAAGAAAGAAAGAAAGAAAGGCCGGCAAGCCACTCCCACCAGATCACATGGCCGGCAAGCCACTCCCACAAAGGAGGCCACACCCACAGAGTAGGTTCCAAAATTTTTTGAAACCCACCACTGATCAGTAACATGGAAATATTACAGAACTGATGCCATCAAATGGAATACAGATAAGTCCTGAACTTGTATCAGTTCATTTAATGACCATTCAAAGTGACAATGGCACTGATCAAAGTGACTTATGAGGGTTTTTCACACCGTTCCAGCATCCCCAATGGTCACATGATCAAAATTTAGGTGCTTGACAAGGGACTTGTATTTATGACAGCGGTAGTATTCCGGGGTCATGTGATCACCTTCTGCGATCTTCTCACCAGCAAACTCAATGGGGAAGACAGATTCACTTAACAACCGTGTTATAACCGAGCAACTGCAGGGAGTCATTTAACAATTGTGGCTAGAAAGGTCGTAAAATGGGGTGAAACTCTTTTAACAACACTTTCTCTCACTTAGCAACATAAATTGTAGGCTAAACTGTGGTTGTAAATTGAGGACTACCTGAACCAAAGCTGCAATTGAATAAAATTATTATCCATGGAAAAATATAAGTTAATAACTTATTAGAATGTGATGTCTGTCTGTCTGTCTGTCTGTGTCTGTCTGTGTCTGTCTGTCTGTCTATCTATCTATCTATCTATCTATCTATCTATCTATCTATCTATCTATCTATCTATCTATCTATCTATCTAGTTATTTTTTGTTTGTTTGTTTGTTTATTTAATATGTATTCTGTCCATTTCACCAGAAGTCAAAAATTCAATGATTTTTTTTTTCTACTGATGTTTGATTTCTGTCAATAGAGTAGCTACCCTTTCTCTGTTCTGGAGGTTTGAAGATCCTTCAGAATGGATTTCAGAAAGTATGAGGTGAGAGTTACAAAGAGATCAGAGAAGAAATCATATTGTGAGCTTACATCGTATTGGGGAAAAACTTAACTAAAAAGCTAAGTTTGCAAAACTGTATCTCAGTTTAAAAAGCAGATAAAGTTAAGATCAGCAGGAGATAAAAAGGCTTTTTTTGTGCCAGTCAATAGCTAGAGAACAGCTAGACTTCTGTAAAACAATATTCAAATATATAGAATTGGCAGTGAAATTTCAGAGCAATCTTCGGAATGTCACTGTGTGCCATATCAGCAGTCACTAATAATCATGCCTCATAGTCTGAGCAATACTTTAAAAGTGTTAGAACTGTTCACATGCAGAGAAAGCTATTGCATGAACCTTGAAACACAGAACTGCAATATACCTCAGTGTACCTGTTCCCCTACTCAAAGCTAACTTGAATAAACTGTCACATAAAAACAACGGGTAGAAGTAGTTTTACTGTGAACAGGTAGTTCACACAGGAGTATTTCATTTCCTTATGATACTGGAGAATCTCATTTTAATATGTACAGTATGTTGATGAGTGTAGGACTGAAACATTGGACCAAAACATTAACTATAGCAATTCCAAACCAATTCAAGTGTTCAAAAAATTTGTATCATTCATTTCCTATTCTATACACACACACACACACACACACACAATTACCTGTAACTTCACATTAATTTTTGTCCTTGGGATCGCCAAATATTTTCTTGACAGTACCTATAGAACAGGGGTGTCAAACTCCGTGACCCGACAAAAAGGCGAACGAAAAAACCGCGCCCGACTAAACCGCGTCGTTGACGGCATCAACGTGGCGACAACAGCCAGCGCGGAGAAAGAAGGGCGCTTTAAATAGCGCGTTGAAAGAAAGCCGATTCAACTTAAGGTAAGGGTTAGGTTTAGGGTTAGGTGTTAAGTTTAGGTTTAGGGTTTACAGCGTGCTTCTGTCTCCGCGCTGTTGTTGCCCTGTTGATGATGTCAGCGACGCAGTTTAGTCGGGCACGGTTTTGTTGTTCGCCCTTTTGTCAGTGAACCGTAAAACTCAAGGCCCAGGGGCTGCATGCAGCCTGCGGGGTACCAAGCTCTGTTTTCATGGCAGAGGGTTGCAGGAGGTTGTGGCAGCCGAAAATGGAGATTGGGAGCCCGCTTTCTCTGGCAGAGCACATGGGCCACCACAGGCACCCCTGACACGAGTGACATCGAGCTGGCCACGCCCCCCGAGGTCAAACACAACCCTCAATGAAATCGAGTTTGACACCCCTGCTATAGAATAACACTTTAAAAATAGGCATTTTTAAAATCTTGTATTTGTGAGAATCTGCATAAATATGTGATGCCACTGCAATCTCCTGGACTCAGCTGATGTAGGCAGGATTGGTCAGGAGATCACTAAAAGTAGCAAGGTTGTAGACTAGATTGCAAACATTGAAAACCTATCCAAGAAAACAACCAATGGGAACCAAATTATGTTCAGTTGCCAAGAAAATTGCATTAATGTGGCTGTGAACTTGCCAGTGGAATTTGATTTGAAGTAACTTTTCCTCTTAACAAGAATGACGTTGCCTATATTTTATCCAGCAAGAAGAAAAGATCTCTAAACAAAGTAATGTACCATAAATGTTCTAATGACTGAATCCATCTCTTTCCCTATCTTTCATACCGAGCATGTGGGACTGATGATGAAACAATCAAATTAGCTTTCCTAAACTACAGGTAGCCCTCAACTTACAACCATTTGTTAGTGACCATTTAAAGTTACTAAAAAAGTGACATATGACATACACACTCACGACCACTATAGTATACCTGTAGTTAGAGGACCAAAATTCAGGCACATGACAATTGGTTCATATTTTTGTTATAAGAGCCGAGGTTGCACAGTGGTTAGGGTGCAGTACTGCAGGCCACTTCAGCTGACTGTTATCTGCAGTTCAGCGGTTCTAATCTCACTGGCTCAAGGTTGACTCAGCCTTCCATTCTTCCGAGGTGGGTGAAATGAGGACCCGGATTGTTGGGGACAATATGCTGACTCTGTAAACCGCTTAGAGAGGGCTTTCCTATGAAGCGGTATATAAGTCTAACTGCTATTGCTATTGCTATTTAGGATGGTTGCTGTGTCCCGCGGTCAGTCATGTATCACCTTCTGCAACCTTCTGACAAGCAAAGTCAATGGGGAAGCCAGATTCACTTAATAAGTGTGTCACAAACTTAACTGCAGTGATTCTCTTAGCAACTGTGGCAAGAAAGGCAAGAAACGGAGCAAAACTGTTTTAACAACTGTCACGCTTAGGCAGAGATATTTTGGGCTCAATTATAGTCATAAGTCAAGGACTACCTGCATTAGCTATTCCGATGGCTGCAAGACAGTGTGTGTGTGTGTGTCTGTGTGTGTGTGTGTGTAAGTCAAATCTGTCCGGTGACTTAAACTAACACTAATCCAAGAAATACTTTTGAGTAAAATATTTGTAAATATTAAACGAACTTGAATGAAGACTTTAAATGATCAAAATAACTATTTATGTTTAAGGAAGAACCTGCAAACTGCATATCCAGAATCAGGGCTGATGTTTTCCGATGTTTAGTAGCATTCATATAAACTTCAGCTGGGGTTTGGTTCAGAGCTGCAGATTAGGAAATAATAAGCACCCTTACAGTGCAATCCTGCATACGGTATATATCTATTCAGAAATCAGTCACATTGTTTTCAAGAAGGCTTACTCCCACGTAAGTGCACACAGCCTGGCATCCATTCTGTTTTAGTGGCTCTTCTTTTCATTAGTCATACTTCTATTCTTAACCACATTGTATTAGATAAAGCACTTTAATCATTATCCATCATTTTGAAAGATTGGAGCCTCCTAGAGTACCCCGAATAAAGCTGAGAGCGAAATTTGCATCTCTGCATCTCAACAATATTCATCTAATCAGGAACTTTACCAACTACATAAGAAGATACTCAGGCAAACTAATAACAATGGCATTGTTACTTTAGTGTATATTGCATTGCACTTCATTCTTACTATTTCTGTAATCGTTTTATTATACTTCCTTTATAATTAACACTAATTATTTTTCTCATTATCTAGAGTTGGGCAACACTGAATTAAAATAACTAATGATCTATCTGTCTATCTCAAACACCTTGGAATGAATGCTTTTATGCATGTGTTTTAGACACTTTCTTGGGGATGCATCTTTTTAGGAATATATAGCTTTTGATAAAGACATAGGTAATACCAATCGTTAGCTATAAACTGTATTTTATTTTCTCTGGGCAATGGTTATTTTCAGTGGTCAGGTTTCTACTAGCATACAAACGAGTATGTAGTAAATGAAATAAATGACTGAGGCTTACAACAATATGATTCTAGGACCATTAATATTACACAAATGGATTTAAAATGATTACTGAAATACAAGCATGTGCCAGGAGAGAGGTAGCAAATTTATAATGCTAGACTAAGTTTTGCCTGAATAATCCCAAAGTCCTTGAGCCTAATGCAAATTCCAGAAATTCCAGAGATTATTTGCTATAGTCAACTCAAGTCAAATTCAAGTTGAGTTCAAATCTTGGAAGACTTTGTTGACTCATCTAGGACGTTTTCTCAATAGCAACTCTGTAAGTCGATATACATATATATCCTGCCTTTCTACCTATGACCAAAAGGTGAACTATTTAAAGCATCTATAACGTTAAAAAAAAGAGGACGCAGTAACTTAAATACACTGATGAGAGCTAGGAAAAGTAGCTGCAAAGGAAATCATAATTCAGTGCAGAAGTTATATTTTCAAAATTACATTTTCTTACACCTGAAATTCAAATTCAGAAACTACATTATAGTTTGAAAACTGTGTATTATAATTTTCAAGTTTAATAAAAACAAAAACCAAAGTAGATGCATAGAGAAAAGACAACTGCTGGAAAATAATTATTAAATAAAAACAGTGAAGAGTTTACAGTATAGCCTTTATAAAATGTTTTCTTTCCATATTTTAAGAGAAAATGGTACTCTGAATTTTATCAACACACAAAATAATACAGATTTATTACTATACATTTTGCCCTCTTCTAAATTTCAGAAATGTTTACATACGTATATATATATATATATATATATATATATATATATATATATATATATATATATATATATATACATACATACATACATACATACATACATACATACATACATACATACATACATATATATATATATATATATATATATATATATATATATATATATATCTATTTAAAGACATCATTTATGTGTATGTCCATTAAATTTAGCGGGACTATCTGTTGGGATATATATATATAGGATTGCACTGGAAAACACATCGGAATGATTTCAGAAAACAAATCCAGGCATATGTTAATGTGCAAACAGAAAACACACACACACACATACATCTTGAATGTTGTGTGTGTGTGTGTGTGTGTGTGTGTGTGTGTGTGAGAGAGAGAGAGAGAGAGAGAGAGAGAGAGAGAGAGAGGAGAGAGAATGAATGAATGAATGAATGAATGAATGAATGAATGAATATTGAATGTAAAGCTCTCTGAAATTTGGCCCTGTGTCCTAACTCCTATACTTTTACAGGAGTCATTCTATGGTAGCATACAATACTACCGTCAAAACAGTCAAAATGGGCACATTGCAATGATTTTTTCTTTTAACGTGATATTAAGCTTGTGAATTGGAAACAGTATTGAAAGCTGACCTCTTCCCAGAAGAGAATAAAAATATATCAATTCTAAGTTTTTTTTTCCCCTAAAGAAAAGAAACCATCAGAGAATTGGATAAAAGCAGAAGTAGGGTACAGCAATATATCTATTTCTTGAAGCCTCTTCCGTTAAGTTATTTCAGTTGTAGACAGGGAAACTCCTGCAAAAGCCTAGAAAGGGTTGCTCTCAACGGGACCCTCAAAGCAAATCTACTTCTGAAAACGGCATTTTGCCTTCAATCGCATCGTTCTCTGAAGCGGAGGTTGCAGAAGGAAAGCAACTTGGATTAGGCAAATCTTGTGATTCTTAATGTTAACAATCACCACAATCCTTCCGAGAGAGAACACCAGGCCGGCTTGTTCAGTCTGCCGAGGAGGAATGCAACCAACCCCAGCCTTTCTTTACACCAGTGTTTCTCAACCTTGGCAACTTGAAGATGTCTGGACTTCAAGTCCCAGAATTCCCCAGCCAGCATTCGCTGGCTGGGGAATTCTGGGACTTGAAGTCCAGACATCTTCAAGTTGCCAAGGTTGAGAAACACTGCTTTTACACAACTCCGCTTTCTCCAACCATGCCCCGGACGCAACAGGAAAGGAAAAAAACCAAACCCAGGCGGGATGACTAAGCCAGGGCAAAAGGTGGCCAACTAACCCGCTGCTCCCGGTGTGTTTCCCTCCACTTCGCCTACCCGTCCAGCCCGTTTTCTAACACCCGGGGTGGGTGGGGAGGCCACGCCTAGCTTCCAACTCACCAAAGCAGGCAAATATCGAAAGGGGGTGCGGAGGGAAGGCAGCGAAAGGGGGCAAAGCCAGGGCCGAGGGGGGAAACGGAGCCAGAAATGCTTTGGTAACCTTGGCTTCCACCAGCCTCCATCTGCGCGCCCGTTCCAGGAAAGCCAGGCTCAACCTTGGAAGAGAGCGCGGCGCTGGGCAAGGTGAGCGCCGACGGTCCCGTCCAAGAGACTGATGCACGCCCGCCCCCAGCCCGCCAACCTCCCCGGCAGAAGTTTGCAAGGGGTCCCGGGTTACCTGTTCGGGCCCGGGGGCTTCGCTCTCTCCCTGCTCCTTGCCCTCCGTTTCGTCTTCTTCGTTCAGCCCGTCTCCTCCTCCTCCTTCCTCCTTCTTTTCCTCCCCTTTCTCCTTCTTCTCTTCCACCGCCACCACCTGCTCCTCCTCCGCCTCCTCTTCCTCGGCAGCCCCTTCGCGCTTCTCGGCGGCGGTGGCGGCGGCTTCCGGCCGGCCGCCTGCCGCAGGGAGCGGTTCCTCTGGCGGCTGCTGCTGCTGCCGGTCAGCCGCTGGGTCGTCGCCGTCGTTGCTGCTGCTGCCCCCGCCCGCCTGCTCCAACGGTGGCCCTTCTCCCCCGCCGGGGTCCTGCAGCTCGGGCTCGGGCTCGGAATCCGTCTCCCAGGTCGAGTCACAGTCCTCCACCGTGGTGGGCTCCTTGAAGCTGACGCCGCTCAGCAAACTGCCCATCGGGGAAGCGCTGCGGGGACCCGAAGATCCCCCCCTTCCTTGCTTTTTTTCCCCTTCCCCCTCCCCGAAGACGCAAAGGGGGTGTAGATCGTCCGGCTCGGAAGAAGGCTGCTCCTGGAGGCCGGCGGTGGGTGGGTGGGTGGGTGGCCGCGCCGGGACGCCACAGCCCAGCGGCAGAAAGCGACGAGGAGGTCGGGGAGGAGGAGGATGGGGAAGCGGGGGGGGGGGCGGTCAGACGCAGAAGGCAGAAGCGACAACAGCCAACGCGCTCCGCTCCTTCCTCCCTTCCTCAATCCCCAGCCCGCAAAACACGCGCGGGGGTGGCGGAGGAATCGAGAGGAGGAGCTGAAGGCTCCGGGATTTCCACAGGAAACACTGAAGCCGGCCCTCCCTTTGGCCGCTGCGGCAGCAGGTGCCGCCAGAAGGAGGAGAGCCGAACGGAGCGCCTCGCCCGCCGAGCAAGCGAGGCGAGTTTGGCCACACGCGTTCCGCCGTGTCCGCCTTCAGGAACTTCTCTTCCGCGGCTCTTGCCTTCAGGCTGGGGTTGTAGGCCTCTGCTAAGCCTCGGAGAGCCCGAGAGAGGAAGGGAGGGAGGACGGGAGGAGGCGGCGTTGCCAACACCCATCAGCCCCTCAGCAATAGCAATAGCAGTTAGACTTATATACCGCTTCATAGGGCTTTCAGCCCTCTCCAAGCGGTTTACAGAGTCAGCCTATCGCCCCCAACAATCCGGGTCCTCATTTCACCCACCTCGGAAGGATGGAAGGCTGAGTCAACCCTGAGCCGGTGAGATTTGAACCGCCGAACTGCCGAGCTAGCAGTCAGCTAAAGTAGCCTGCAGTATTGCACTCTAACCACTGCGCCACCTCGGCAAGCTGGCTCTCCCCCCCCTCCTCCTTGAATCGCGTGGATTTTTAGGAAAAGACCCACGGATCCCGCGCAGAGGGGAGCGCAGGGGCGCCTAGCGGGACGCTTGATCCTTCGGGTGGTCGAGTTTTGAGTGGGCGGGGGGGGGAGATGCTGGCAACTGAAATGCAGTTTAACTTTGGGGGCGAAAAAGGCAGCAGGAGCCCCTTTTTATTGGCAAGGGCTCTTCCCGCGCCTCCCTCTTAACTCGGTGGGTGGGGAATCAACAGGTGCATCTTCGTGCTCGGGAAAAGAAGAGTTGGTTGTTAACCTACAGCTGGTTAAAATGTGTGGAGCTCTGCGTGCCTCCCAAATATTGCCTTTTAATTAATGGCCTGCTGTAACTGCCCCGCTACTCCTTCAGCAGCAATAACAATTCATTACAGAAACTCGAGTGGGTTGGGGGTTTTTTTGAGTCTGTTCCAATATGCAGATTTTTCTCCCCAAGCCTTGTCATGCAGGAAAAGGGAACTCTTGGAAGATTGTGGAAATACGGGCACCCTTTATGATACTCCTGGGTTCAAAATAGCTGGCAAGTCAGAAAGGTATTTAAGAAATTGGGCAAGATTGGACTAGATAGATATTTGGACTATCATCTAATCCCAAACTGGGTTGGAAACTAAAAAGATCCTCCCTCTCCCCTTTCATTGGTATGCCCATGAAGCCGCCAGATGTCAAACTATTTAGTAGGCAGCTGCTGGAATGCCTGTTAAAACACAGAAAGCAGATAACGTTTACCTGGCATGATGATAATGGAGAGTTCCACATTAAGAAATCCTCACATCAGCTCTGAATACCATCTTCGCTACTGCTGATGTGGCCTAGAATCCATCGGTAACCTAGAGAGTATATAAGATGACCTTGATGGAAATCTGTAAAAAAACTGTTACCTAGATAAACAGGGCTGAAATAGTTTGTACATCCAGAGCAATGAGGTTAGTCTCTGTTCTCAAAATTACATTTTCTTACACCTAAAATAAAATGTATAATTCAGTAAATATCTAACCTTGCTTTGACCCCTGTCTTCTGTTTTCCTGCCTAGAGGAAGGATGCTATCGTATGGTTTGTGGAAGAACATGCCAAAAAATATATATGATAATTTGGATATCTTTTTCTATAGGTAGAGAACAGTGGTAGGTTTCAAAAAAAAAATACGAACCTACCCTGTGGGTGTGGCTTACCGGCCATGTGACCTGGTGGGAGTGGCTTGCCGACCATGTGTTTTCTCTCTCTCTCTCTCTCTCTCTCTCTCTTTCTCTCTCTCCTTCCTTCCTTTTGTCTCTCTGTCCCTTTTTCCTTTTTTTCTTTCATCTCTCACTTTTTCTTTCTTTTTTATTTATTTCTTCCTTTCTTTCTCTTTCTCTCTCTGTGTGAGTCTGTGTGTGTGTGTGTGTGTGTGTCAGTGGTGGGTTTCAAAATTTTTGGGAACCTCTTCTGTAGGTGTGGCCTGCTTTCCAAGTCCACTGGTGGAACCTCTTCTAACCGGTTCGGTAGATTTGATGAACCGGTTCTACCGAACTGGTGCGAACTGGTAGGAACCCACCTCTGGTAGAGAAAGAGAGATCTACCAACCTTGCAAGTCTATTCTGGAAGACTTGAATCTGGAAGGGAGAGAGAGAAGGGAGGGATGGAGGGAGGAAAGAAGGAAGACATTGTCTTCTACAGATAATATTTGCCTTGCTTGAAGCAATGAAACAACATTTCAAAAACATTGCACTACAGTTACAATTCTTCCACTTAATTTATTCAGTTACTAGATATTGTGTTTTATACAGATTAGCAGTTCCTTAAATGCTAAACAATAAAATGAAATCTGAGAAGGAATACATGGTTTGTAATGCTTAGGAACAATTTGAGATGTTATTAAGAAGCTTTTGTAAAGTCAGGGTAACTATGAATCAAATAAGATCTTTAAGTTACATTTGGACACCTACTGTTAGCTTTGTGAAATCTGCGAAAGTCAGGGATGTCCCATAGTTGTTTGGAAAATCAATGGCCATCGTTATGGGGATGCTTGCGTTTTTATTGGTCTTTATGTTGTGAACCAATAGTACCAGGAGTCATTTTTATTGAATTGGTTAATATAGAAACACAATGAGTAAATAAAGAAATAAGTGTGTACACACAGTGGTAAGAAGTAGATGATTATACAATAAAAAAATTATATCCATATGAAGGAATAGGGAGACAATAATACATTGTTAAATATGTCCATTTTAAAGAAATAGACTCCAAGTCAGTTTGGTTTTTTTTACTCTGGATGACTGCATGGATGAGTCCTTGAAATTTTCTTGGCAAGGATTTTCAGTAATGTTTTTCCATTGCCACTTTTCTGGGGCTCATGGGAGTGAGTGGCCCAACATCATTCAATTGGTTTTGTGCTTAAGGTAAAATTAAAATTCATGGTCTCCTGGTTCCTAGCCTTATACCTTAAACACTACATCAAGCTGGCTTTCTAGCATGTGCTCTAACCCGATAGAATTTGTGAAAATACAGTTAATACAATTTTTACACAATTGCGAGAGATACTAAATGCAGCGCTAAGAACTGATACTGCATTATGATAGATAATTACATGCAAATTTTGGAATAATAGAAGAATTTTTAGTCACATAAACATTTGGATAGAGCCAATGCAACAACGCAGGCAGTAAGTCATTAGAATTTTATTAAGATTATTCTTTATCATAGTAAATATTTCAAACAGTGTAGACAAACTGTACACATGAACATCACTAAAGGACATTAGAATCAAGATGGATATTTAAAAAAACAAGTGAAGAAATTCGGTTCTACCACAAAACCGCGGATGACAAAATCGCGGTCGACGAAAGCGCGTATGTGACGTCATCGCAGCGCGACGAAAAAGATAGAAAAAGATCGAAAAATGTAAAAATAAAGCTAAAACCTTCCCCTAACCCCCCCAAACCTAACCCTAAACCTAACCCTAAACCTAACCCTTAACCTAACCCTAAACCTAACCCTAAACCTAACCCTTAACGTAACGAAAAACCTAACGCTAACCCTTAACCTAACGCTAAACGTAACACTAACGCTCTAACCCTAACCCTAACCCTTAACCTAACCCTAACCCTTAACCTAACCCTTACCTTTATGTGAATCGGCTTGCTGTAATTTAATTTTTATTTCAATTTTTAGATCTTTTTCGTCGCGTTGTGATGATGTCACATACGCGATTTCGTCGACCGCGCTTTTGTGGAACGCGCTTTTGATGGGTCACGAAGAAATTCAATCCATTCAGCTAAGACGCTTCCAGGGCACTAGACCATTACTTACTAATGTAAAAATATTTAAGTTAAATTAAGACGTATCTGGGGGCACACGTGTAGTCAATGTATAGAGCCCTACTGGAATATTAAAACAAAATGTGGAATATCACAAAAAATAATAAAGTACTATAAGAAAATAAGATTAAAAAATAAGTGGTTCAAAACAAAGAAGGATGCATATTGTTTCCACATCTTGGTACCTTATTGCAGTAAACATAAGAATCACAAGTTTGGATGAGATGACAACTTGAATCGAAATTAGAGGTCAAAAATATAATTATTGGCAATACATAAATGACATCAGCTTGTTATCTGAAAATAAAGAAGAATTAGAGAAGCTCATTAGGTAAACAATGAAAAGTGAAACACGGAGGTTAATATTAAAAATTAAGGTGACAAATGCGATGTCAATCAGCAAGCTTAGTCGGTTCACAGTTGACAAGGTGGGAATGAAGATGCTAGACAATTTTGTTTTTAAGATGCTAGGCAATTTTATTTTCTCGAGTCAAGAATGTTAAAAACTGGACAGTATGTTAAAAAAGGAAAGAGAAATAATTCCTCGAGGAATCCAATGACAGACAAGATAATCGATGATACAAATGTTTAATTGGCAACAGACAGTGTTTAAAGTACTGATTTTTCCAGTGGTACCATATGGTTGTAAAAGATGAACATTGAAAAAAGAATGAAAGAAAGAAGGTAGGATGTCTTTAGATTATGATTTTGGAGACACTCACCAAGACTACCATGGACTTCAAGAACAAAACAATGGCTAAGATGAATCCATTGAATGTCTGGAAGGACTGTGAGTTATTGTTAGGGAATACTATTAAGTATTCAGGTTTTATAGTATCTGCAATCAATTGCACCTTGTGTATTTTTCAATAGTTATGTTCTTATACTTTTTTGGGGGGTTCTGTTCTAAGGTAAGATTACCCTTTATTTCCAAATCACAAATAGTTTTTTTTAAAGGAATAAAACCTTCATCTTCCTTTTGGGTAAATGTTGTATACTGAGGTCGTCTTGTTGCAGTCTTTGCTTTTTAAGAAATAGAAAATAAAATAAATTTTAACTTGATCTTGACATATCCTTTTGGATGGCTGGGTTCGCTCAGCCAATATTGAATTCCACTCATGTCCATCTTCATGTCCACCCAAACTATTGTGTGAATTCGATATTTTAATATGACACGTTCTCATTAAATTGTTTTGATCTCATCTCCAGCGCACAACTGAGCCAGATTAAAGTTTTCAACTACCATTTTTTAAAATACCATTTTTAAAAAATATTGTCTCATGCAGTTTTTGTTGTCAACACAATCTAGCACGCTTCATCTACAATGTGATTGATGATGCGGTAAGGAATTGGGATCTGCCTAGTTCTATTTGTCATGCTAGGCTACTGTCAGCTCTTGAGGTAGGCCAAGTCATGAAACAGACAATGCACGGACTACCGGAACTTTCTAGGGATGTGTGATGGCTCAGCAGTTTAAAGATACAGAGCTTGTCAGCTGGAAAGTTGATAGCTCGGGTTTGAGACCTGAGCACTGTGAGACAGTTACTTGACTCAGCTTCTGCCAACTTAGCAGTTCAAAAGTATGCAAATGCGAGTAGATAAATAACTATCACTTTCAGAGGTGGTATTCAGCAGATTCTGACCAGTTCTGGAGAACCAGTAGCAGAAATTTTGAGTAGTTTGGAGAACTGGTAAATACCACCTCTGACTGGCCCCGCCCCCATCTAGTCTCTGCCTCCCGAGTCCCAGCTGATTGGGAGGAAATGGGGATTTTGCAGTAACCTTCCCCTGGAGTGTGGAAGGAATAGGGATTTTACAGTATCCTTCCCCTGCCACACCCACCAAGCCATGCCACACCCACCAAAGCCACGCCCACAGACCCGGTAGTAACATTTTTGAATCCCACCACTTTGGATAAATAACTACCACTTTGGTTGGAAGGTAACAACATTCTGTGTGCTTTGACATAGAGTCATCTTAACTACATGACCATGGAAGCACCTTTGGACAATGCTGGCTTCCTTCACTGAGAAATGGAGCACCATCCTCTATAGTCGGACACAAGTGGACTGGAGAATCCTTTATTTGAACTCTATTGGTGTAGGGTACAGTAACCAAGTCTCAAAAGCCTGCCAGTTTTTCTTGCCCCCCTCTGAAACCAAACAGAATCAAGGTGTGGTTATTCTAAGGTTTTTTTCTCATTTGTTCTCAGTATGGAGTTGTCATTTATCCCAAAAGTGCTTTTTCAAGAGCCGAGGTGGCACAGTGGTTAAATGCAGCACTGCAGGCTACTTCAGCTGACTGCAGTTCTGCAGTTCAGCTGTTCAAATCTCACCGGCTCAGGGTTGACTCAGCCTTCCATCCTTCCGAGGTGGGTAAAATGAGGACCCGGATTGTTGTTGGGGGCTGACTCTGTAAACCGCTTAGAGAGGGCTGAAAGCCCTATGAAGCGGTATATAAGTCTAGCTGCTATTGCTATTTCAAGAGGCAACTGGACTTTCTGCTTTTTCTTTGAATACGTTTCACTTCTTATACAAGAAGCTTCTGCAGTTCTGACTGGCTGGTGGAGGAATGGAAGGATTTATATTCCTTGCAGACAGCTGTCCATTTGCATTCTTTTAGAGAGTCATTGAGGCCACTTAGAAGTACATCTGTGTCCTCAGGGTCACCTGGGTGATGCAAATGGGCCTTCTTGGAACTTCTGAAAGGAGTGTGTTATAGAGTGGAGATAGATGATATTGTGTCCCCCCCTCTTCTGTTCAGAGAGGGCTGTTCAATTTTGACATAGAGGGCCTCTGACCTATCTTTCAAACCAGCAGTCCTCTCTCTCCAAAATGTGACCTGTGAACCAGAGGGTAAAGTGGGTAGCTTGGTAGCTCTAAAGGAGTACAGAAATATGCAAAAATGTGGATAATATCATTTTATCTTAAAGTTCATTGCATGGAAAGCCAGATGTTCAGATTGGATTTGGCATTCTTGTCACCTATTAAGGGCTTCCCAAGAAACTGGTATAAGCAGATGTTGATGTTTGCTAGAGGTATTGTTGCAGGATGTAAGTTGTTCCAAATAAAGCTGCCTTTTGCAATTAATTTAATTTAATTTAATTTATTAGATTTATAGGACGCCCAATCCCGGAGGACTCAATTGATTGACGATGAATTTGACAATGCAAATGGTGCACTATTATTGTTATTATTATATATTATTGTTTCCATGCCATATTGCTTGTTGCATGGAGTAATATACACATTAAGGTGTGGTTCATCTTTAAACTGCAACCTATTTTCCCCCCAAGTTTGACAGCTAAATACTATCTCTGCCCTACAAGTTAAACCAAACAACTAATTATTTTTCTCATTAGTAAGTAGAAGGAAAAGAAAGTTGGGAATTCATCAACTGTTTTTCTTCCTTGTCCTTCATTAAACAGTAAGAATGGAGCCACCCGGTACTCTCAAGACATAGGAGGCGTTGGCAAAGAGGGCACCACAATTTATTTTGGCATAATTTTCTGCCAGTGTGCAGACCAAATGAGAGCATTTTAACAGAAGCCAAATGGCTGCACCCTTAGATGACATAGAGAATTAAAGCAACTTGTTCCATTCTATTGATTTCTTCATTTGTTGTGAAGACATAATGAGTTGTGGGTTTATTTAATCTTAGATCATTTTCAGGTTGTATTTATTCCTGCTTATGTGCATCTGTATAAAGTATGTGCACATGTTTATACTGTAAATGAAGTTACATTGTTTTGTGTTAGCAGTTAGATTTACTGTGTCACTATTGCTAATTAATATGCAAAGATTAATTTCCAAATGAATGTATTTACATTAACCAAACCATTACTTAAAAATAAAACATAGCAAGAATGAATTAATCGTATTAAGCAATATAATCAATGGCTTATTCTCTCTGCGTGCATCTGAGCCTCTGTGTGGGGGGGTTATTTACACTGCAGCATCTTCTCACAATTGTTTAAAATTACCCCAGGTTCCTCAATGATCATAAAACCATGTAGAGTATTGAACAATTGCTAAGATATACTTAGTCCTTGCAGTGGTGGGTACCTATCGGTTCAGACCAGTTCGGCTGAACCGGTAGTGGTTTGGCAGCCTGGGTCGCTGGAACCAGCAGCAACCCAGACCTGCCATTCCCCCGAACCGGTTCTCCGTAGGCATCTTGTTTTTTGCTTCTGCGCATGCATATTATATATGCATGCGGAGCACGCATGGCACACCAACGAGCAAACTGGCAGTAGTGACTGCCGGAACCCACCCCTGAGTCCTTAGATTACAATGGCCATTGAAAGCAGAATTTTCATCACTAAGCAATACGGTCATAAAGTACAATGGCACATGACCACAGTGGATAGCAACCGCATCCCCGTTACTGTTCTTATCCCAAGACTGTGCAGGCCTTTAAGTGGAAAGACATGGGAGTACCAGTCAAGGAGGCTGACAGATGCAGAGGTGCTGCAGGCAAGCTCTATAGAGCACACGGGCAAGTGTGTGGGTATTGTGAGCAATTCTGTGGGGAAAGCACTACAGAACATAGGTGGGCAAAAAAAAAAAATGTTGGGGAGGAGCCAACGCCGCGACGATACATCGTGTGGACTCAGTCTGTCTGCCGATGACACTTTTGCCCCTGGACGGTCCGGTAGGACCTAAACCGTCCCGAAGAGACGGTGACTAGGAAGACAAAAACTTGCTGTCACAGGGACACAGCGAAGTCCCTGGTCGACCCAAGGAAAGCGCTTCCAACCAGCAGCCCCCAGGCTGACATAGTCGGAGATGGCTCCGGAAGGAAAGAAGAAGTGAAAGTATTCCATCTGGTGGGGTTTTTTTTCTTTTACTTTCAGAAGATTGCCCTAAGAAAATGTTTTTCTTTTAAAGATATTAGTCCTCTAAGTAAGACTAAAACGGCGAATTTAATCCTTATTGGACTGTCTTAAAAAACTCTTTACTTTTGCTTGTAACAATCTTTTGTGGATTGAAGTGATTGCAACGTTTCCTCTTTCTCCACTTAAAGTGAATGGACTGGTTTTTTTCCTTATTTTTTACTACCTTAATTCAATGATTTCTGACTTCCTGCCATCTTCCCCATTGACTTTACAGATCGTCCTTGGCTGACGACCATTCACTTGGGATAGAATAGAATAGAATTCTTTATTGGCCAAGTGTGATTGGACACACAAGGAATTTGTCTCTGGTGCATATGCTCTCAGTGTACATAAAAGGAAAAAAAGAGAGGAAAAATACATTCATCAAGAATCATAAGATACAACAATTATTGATAGTCATACATTATTAATAAGCAATCAAATCAGACTAGGAAACAATGGAACAATATAAATTTTAAAAATACAAGCAACATGGTTATAGTCATAAGTGGGAGGAGATAGGTAATAGGAAGGATGAGAAGAATAATAGTAAATTATTATTTATAGTAATAATTACTATAATATATATATATATATATATATATATATATATATATATATATATATATATATATATATTATAATTATATAATACTATAGTATAATTATAGCATAGTAATATATAATAAATAGTAATAGTAATTATTTAGCAACCGTTCAAAGTTACAGTGGCACTGTAGAAGGTTACTTACATCTGATCCTCGTACTTTTGACCATCCCAGTGTCCCCACAGTCATGTGATGAAAATTCAGGCACTTGGCAACCCACTCGTTGGTGGGTTGCAGCATCCTGGGTCACAAAAACTCCATTTATGTCCTTCCCAGGGGGCTTCCGACAAGCAAAGTCAATGGTGGAAGGCCAGTTTCACTTAATGAAATTCGTGTGATTCATTTAAACAATTGGGACGATTCGCTTAACACCTGTGACCAAAAAAAGGTCATAAAATTGGGTGCACCTCACTTAACAACCGCTCGCCTTGCAATGGAAGTTCCAGTCTCAATTGTGATCATAAGTCAAGGACTCCCTGCACTTGTGAGAAGCTGGCAGAGAAGACTGGAGATTGTGATTACCTGATGATCACAGTTTGCCGCAACTCAACAATTGTAAGCCAAACACTGAGTGTCACATAACTGCAGAGATGCTGCGATGGCTGGAACCGCGAGGACTGGTTGTAAGTCCCCCTTGTTCGACCCTGATGTAACTTTAAACAGTTTCTAAATGAATGGGCATAACCCAAGGACCACTAGTGATGTATTCAATTACAATACATCTAAGAGAATCGTACTGATTTAAGCTACATGCTTTGCTTATTTCACCATTAATAAACTTGTCAGTTCACAAGTATCTATAGAAATAAGGATAACTGACAAAATCATTTTCTGCATGATTAATTTATACAAGGCTCGGTTAATATGTCGTTCTTTGATAAGATGGTATAGCATAAAGGTTTGTAATGCATTTCATATTGAATATAGCAGTTCTCCTGGGCAAGCTAATAATATTCGTATTTGATGGAGCTGCTGTCAAATAGATACAAAATGGGAGTAAAATTAAACAGTGTAATTATGTATTGTGCACTGACTAGTTGAAAGATGTCAAATGGGCTTCTGAAAAGAATATCAAGGATCACTGATTCATTAACAACGTGGAAGGTGAAGAGAGGAATTGCATGGATCCAATAATAAAATGATAAAAGCTAGCGATAATGAGAGATTCCATGAAGGGTAGGAGCAGAATACAACGAATTTGGAGCAAATTGGAGAAATTCAATATATCAAGTCTTGACAGAGTGAGATTTAATCAAGCTCATGCAAATTTACTTCTAAGATACTAAAATGCCAAGCTCTAAGGCATGTTTGATAAACCGTGTAGAGTTACAAAAAGAAAAAAAATGCACAAGGGCTATTGTAACTCACTTTAGCTTAGAAGCAGTAATCTGAAGGATCATCATTATTCTCCTCCTCCTCTTCCTCCTCCTCCTCCTCCTCCTCCACCACCACCACCACCACCTCCTCCTTACCATGTCTCTTTTCTGTACATAGTACAGTTCACATACATGAATACATACATGCACACACAACTATAAAAAAATACATGCAATATTTCAGCAGAAATATTGTAATTTCTTTATGTTTATAATTTGGTACTCAGATATCTTCTGTTTTCTGTTTAAAAATTTGGAATGTTTTAAACACTCGATCTGAACCCTAGGAATAAAATATTCATTTAAAAAAATGAATGAATATTTATATCCTACTCTTGTTGAGTCTACATCTGTCTCTAGCACAATTATTACATTGCATTGCATGAAAAAAAAGGGTTATGACCATGTTTTACTATTTTAAAACTCACCGGAGGTTTTCGCCAAATAGCAATGCTTAATTTAACTTTTATTTACAAAGATTTTCACTGCTAATTGGACTTGCAAATTTTTAATCTTACTAAGATTGTAAGAGTGAAGGAATAAAGCAGAACAGGTGCACTTTTTCATCTCCATTCTGAATGCAGCATCTTATGACTTAACTGGGGACTTCACTTCCAAAACGTCACCCTCCGTTCCTCTGCTCGGCAGGAATGAAAAAAAACATGTGAAACAATGAACTTCATCACAAATGTAACATGATCATTCAATAATTGTCAAACAATAGTTTTCTCCAAAATGCTACAAAGCGTAAGTCGAATATCTCAGATCGCTTTCACTGAGGATTCTGTTCCTTTGAATTCCATATGATACAAATATAGGTAGGCCTCAGTTTATGACCATCGTTTTAATGATGGTTTGATTTTGCTGAAAAATAGAACCATTGCATCATCCTTGTTAATTGCATTCTCAGCTGCCTTCTGACAAGCCAAAGCATGGGGGGAAGCTAGATTCAGTTAACAACTGTGGTAAAAATGGTCATAAAATCAAGTCTGATCACATGAAGAATCACGTAAGCACTTTGCTTAGCGATTGTAGAATGTGAAAGTAATCTGGAATACTTTGAATATGGCCATTATTCTTTTGGGATAAGAATTCTCAGCTGCATTATAATCTAGATGATTTTTCTATATTCCTGTTGTCATATTCTGAAATATTTCCCTCAAGTCACGACATCATTTAAAATATTTCTCCATCAGAGGCAGCCCATAGAGTGGAATACAGTATGAAGCAGTTAGCCCTCGTATTCTGAATTAACTGGAAACAATGCTCATAGATGTTACAAGGGAAATTTACTACTGAAATGCCATGTTGGCATTATCCCTTTGCAGCAAAAGAGGTGGATACCCCTTTTTAATCCATTCCTTCTAAGGAATTGAGCAATTTGGCAACATCACGTCTTCCATGCTTCAGAAACACGAATTCATCGAATTTGCATAGCAGCTATAATTGGGCAGAATATGCAAACAAAAAAAATATGATTTAGCAGAAAATTAAAACAAAAAATGGACAGATGGCTTCCCAATTAATATTAACATTTTCATAAATATTTTTTCTATTGAATTGTTTTCTGACGTATAAGAAGAAACAAATGTTATGACATGTCGCCAAAATGTAATTGGCAATAGTGTTTAGGACACTATTTTCCCTTCTGTATTAATGATACTTTTCTGCTCTTTAATTCCCTGAAACTGATTTTTAATAACTGGACCACCCTTGCCCTGTTGGGTCATTGTTTCAGAGATATTATCTTAGCAGATTCCTCAATGTGTTTCAATGGCGAGAGTTTCTGGTGTACTGCCTTTTGCAATGAAAAGAACTTAAAACATTTCTGGAGATGTTCAGAGATGTATCTGACTTGAAAATACCCTATGTTGAACTGAATGCTATAGTACATATGAGCCAAGGTGGCGCAGTGGTTAAATGCAGCACTGCAGGCTACTGCTAGATCAGCAGGTCAGCGGTTCAAATCTCACCGGCTCAGGGTTGACTCAGCCTTCCATCCTTCCGAGGTGGGTAAAATGAGGACCCAGATTGTTGGGGGCAATATGCTGACTCTCTGTAAACCGCTTAGAGAGGCCTGAAAGGCCTATGAAGCGGTATATAAGTCTACTGCTATTACAGTGATGGCGAACCTTTTCAGCACAGAGTACCAAAAGGCGTGTGTGTGTGTGTGTGCTTGTCACCCGTACAACCTGGAAGAGGAGCTGCAGAGGGGGCATGTGTGTGCATGAGCCTGCCAGGAAATGAACATCTGGTTTCCAGCGTGCACATGCGCACCAGTTACCTAGTCAGTCAAATTTTTTTAGAACCTCTTCTGTAGGTGTGGCCTGCTTTATGGGAGTGGCCTGCTTTATGGGAGTGGCTTGCCAGTTGAACAGGAGTGGCTTGGCAGTCATGTGACTGGGTGCGCATGGCCCAACTTGTAAAATGTGTTGAAACTTACTTAACAACGCTCTTGCTTAGCAACCAAAATGTTGGCTCAGGAACTCTGGCACTGAAGTGTGCAAGTCTTAAAGCTGTCAAGTTATAAGACCCTTGCACCCCCAACCCTTTAGAAAAAAAAACCCCGGGGTGTTCAAACTTGACAGCTTTAAAACTTGTGGACTTCAACTCCCAGAATTCCTCCTCCAGTCATGTTGGCTCAGGAACTCTGGCATTGAAGAACTCAAGTCTTAAAGCTGTCAAGTTACAAGATCCTTGCATCCCTAACCCTTTAGGGAAAAAAAACCCAGGGGTGTTCAAACGTGACAGCTTTAAGACTTGTGGACTTCAACTCCCAGAATTCCTCATCTTGCTCTTCATCTTGATGATGTGCAGATGGGTGGAGGGGGAGGGAGCTGGAACCGGTTCTAAACAGCACTGTAGATTTGTGGAACCTCTTCTATAGAAGAGGTTAGAACTGGCAGGAACCCACCCCTGCACCTAGTCTTCCAGTTACTGGCTCACATGCATGCACCCCAATCAGCTGGTTGGTGTGCATGCTGCCAGCACTACTGCAAGCACAAAGGCCAGCTGATCATCGCACGTGCATGCATGCCACAAACCCAGACGAGGAACAGACAACACCATGTGTGCTAGGCGAAATGGTTCCACGTGCCACTTTGGGCACGTATCCCCTAGGTTCACCATCATGGCTATAGTACATATGGTATTGAACTGTACACAGCGGCTTTAGTTGATGTGGCCACATTTGGTTGTTCTTCATTCTTGGTTCTAAATCTGGAGGTCCAAAGGAGGTGTCAATCATAGATTTAACAACAATGGGCACTAATTGTAATTTAGGAACTCTTCTGTATTCTCAAATCTAATTTATAGGTGGTATCCAGGTTTGATGGTTTCTAGGGGGTTAGGTGGCTTTCCAAGTTTCCTAAATGTCATCATACTACAATATATCCAGTTTAAAACACTCAGATGCTCCTCTTAGCCCAGGATACTGGACAGTTACTGACCAGCAGGAAAGACACTACTGGCCAATACATATATCAGTTTCCTTTGTTCTCCCTGAGAGCAAGATATTTTATTTTCATTTCCCCCTCTTCAATTTTATAAATATGACTTGTTTTTCTCCTGAAAGTTTCCTCCTTAAAAAAAAAGAAAACCCTGCTATGTTGGAGAAGTGATAGGAGGAAATTCAACTTCTAAAATTCTATGAGGAGCATAGGAAGTCTGCCCGGGAAGAAATGGCTGCGCTGAAGAAGTTTATCTGGTGCAGCATATTGTGCAGGGATGAGAGGTAATTTATCAGTAAAGGCCTTTATCGGTGAAGATATGCTGACCAGACGCTTTGTTAATAAATGGGTTAGCTTTTCTTGACTTTGTTAAAGTAGTATTGTATTGCTCCTAGCATTCAAACCTTGCTTTGAAATATAAATGATTGGTATATGACCGCATATCCCTAAATATAACACAGACTTGATATATAATCATGGTGAACTCAGTGCTGTGAGTATAGAGCCAATGCGGCAATTCAGACTGGATGATGGAGAAAAAGCAGGGTTATAAAGAACAGCCGGGAATCTATATCGGAGTTGAACAGCTTGGCTCTGATTGAGAGTTACACTCGGCTGTTTGGATAGCATGCAGAGAACTGCCCTCCAAAACTTAAAACAAGGCCAGGACAAAATGCAATTTACATGTAAATTAAACTAATACAGCTAATATGATTACTGTCCATGTAGTTTTCATCACAATAGCAATTACCGCTTGGTGGTAACATTTGAAGGACTCTGAAGGCTACATCCAAGGCTTTGAGGAGCTATTTCTGGACTATGTAGCGGGAAGAGATCTCTCTAATTAGCTGGTGATCTTCCTCAAAGAGTACAGGCTATGCCTCAATAGCATCAGCTACCTTCTATTCCAGTGGTGGGATTCAAATAATTTAACAACCGGTTCTCTGCCCTAATGACCATCTGGGTAGGGAACCCACTCAACATCACTCAGGTCGATGGGCGCTTCGCCTTGGCTGTTACAATGTAATAGGGGTTAACAGGAGAGGCAGTTTCTGTAAGCAGGTCAATAAAGACGAGGCTAGAAACAACACCAGAATGTTTCCTTCCTGCCATAGGTTCAGCATCCTGGCACTATAGCATCTGCCTTCAGGAATGATCTTCCTCCTCACAGGTCCCTGGTTGGCCCTAATGTTTTTGGCCTTTAGAAGTGCATTAAAAACTTGATTCTGCATGTCGGGATCAGGATGATAGAAGTTCTGTTTGTGAGTGCAATGCAGTGGTGAAATTCAATTTTTTTTTACTACCGGTTCTGTGGGTGTGGCTAGATGGGTGTGGCAGGGGAAGGATACTACAAAATCTCCATTCCAACCCCCTCTGGGGCCAGCCAGAGGTGGTATTTGCTGGTTCTCCAAACTACTCAAAATTTCTGCTACCTGTTCTCCAGAACTTGTCAGAACCTGCTGAATTTCACCCCCGGTGCAATGCATATTGTGAGTTTCTGATTATTAATTGTGGCTGCTGTGATTTTAACCGGAATTATATTTTTGTTTCTTTCAGAAAACAAACTGGGCAGCCTTATAAATGTCTTAAATAAATTAAATGAGTAAATGCTTGGAGAGTCAAACCCTCATAGGCTACCTCATTACACAGCTGACTTTGTAAGCAAAAGATAACTGGTTTCCTCTGACATGTTCCATTAAATAAAAGGAATAGCTTATATGTTGCATTGTGGCATATATGTATATTATTAGACTTAGGATGGGTCTTTAATTAAGTTAATTAAACAATTATTGTTTAAGCAACTGAATGAGGAATTATAGTCTTCTGGTTGTCTTGTCACTTGGGGAAATATATGCTACAGATTGTTTAGTGTATGTCTGAAAGCAACTGCAGCATACTTATTATTCAAAGGATTAAATCCCCTTCAGATGAATGCACAAATTTGTGTACATATTTTTAATATGGAGCATACAGGCATTTTGGTAATCTGTCGTATCTAAAGCTTAATAAATAACATTATGAAAATTGATTGCTTTAAGGAATGTGGGCGCAATGATCAAGCGACAGAAAATAACGATGTAATTTCCATTTTATTTTTAACTGAGCAGAATAATGTCTTTTGATGTGCACGATAAGACTTAGACAAACCAACTTCTTCTTTTTAAACCAAAGATATACTTTGAATTCTCAGTAACGGCAGATGTATAAAAGATGAGAATATTTACATAATGGAAAGAAAGAGAAGTTGCATTCACATATCAGGCAAATGCAAACTAGAACCTAAATACGCACGATTAATCTTATATGGATGCATTTCTGTGTAACTGTATCTAATAACTCTATTCAAAGAATCTTAGAGATGTAAGCTAGTGCAAACCAAGAATGGTATCTAAGGTAAAAAACAAGCTATAGCTGGGCCAAAAGGTTTTAAACGCCATTAAAACGGCTGTATCATAGACTTGGTTGACTGCGTTGAAATAACCAAGAATAATTGTCTCACTACCTAATAATAAGCTGGGCCACACTTCATAAACAGCACAAACAGGAAGAAAGAGAATGGGGAAAATGACTAGAAAGTTAAGCAACATCTGAGGCCGGATCTCCAGAATTAGAGCCAATCCATATTACAGAGAGATATCCTGCGTGACCCAACAAATGCGCACACGACAAAAGCGGCCGATGAAACTGCGGTGATAAAAC
Organism: Thamnophis sirtalis; assembly: GCF_051295495.1. NCBI lineage: Eukaryota > Metazoa > Chordata > Lepidosauria > Squamata > Natricidae > Thamnophis > Thamnophis sirtalis. The sequence continues at coordinate 123,359,800 of NW_028261386.1, forward strand.
CGCGACGTCATACACGTGCCCACAACAACGCGCCGACAAAACCGCGCCCACAAAAGTGTGATTTAAGTTAAGATAAGGGAAGCACGATTTAAGTTAAGGTAAGGGTTAGGGTTAGAGTTAGGTTCAGGGTTAGGTTCAGGGTTAGGTTTAGGGTTAGGTTCAGGGTTAGGTTCAGGGTTAGGTTCAGGGTTAGGTCTAGGGTTAGGTTGAGGTTTAGGTTGAGGTTTAGGTTCAGGGTTAGGTTCAGGGTTAGGTTTAGGGTTAGGTTCAGGGTTAGGTTACTTATTACTTGTTCGTTGAAGGCGCGCTTTTGTCAGCGTGCTGTTGTCGGTGCACTTCTGCGCTCATTCGTCGATGCAATTTCGAACACGTGGTTTTCTCGACGCGGTTTCATCGGTCGCGCTTTTGTCGAGCACGCATTTGTCGGTGAACCGATATCCTGGACATCCCATAATGCTTTTAAAAAAAATTGCAGCCAAAAGAATTGTTGCAGGTGTCCAGAACCTTTAAAGTAAGGGTGTCCAACCTTGGCAACTTTATACCTGTGGACTTCAATTTCCAGAATGCCACATCCTGGCTGAGGAATTCTGGGAGTTGGAGTCCACAAGTCTTAAAGTTGCCAAGGCTGGACAGCTGTGTTTTAAATCATTGTTTCCAGAATCTGGAAGAAGAGAAGGGGTGACTCCAACTACAGCTTCCCCAGTGGTCTTGTTGCTGCAATTCAAAACAAAGCCAGCCAAGTTGCTATCCTCTCAGGAGGTTCAGGTTAAGGTTGCCACCAGTTGCTATGAGTAGTGTAATGGGAGGCACGGGGAAGAGAAGGGAAATTAGGAGAGTGAAGGAACTTCATCAGAGGTGAGTTTCTGCCAGTAGTGGCGGCGGTGGGAGTTTTCTGTGCACGAGCAAACTGGTAGTAAAATAAATTGAAACCCACCACTGATCTTCATCCATTTTTTGCCGTCAGCATAAGCAGAAACTTACTAAAGAAGAGACAACCCAAAAAGCAGGGCTTGATGGTAGGAATAGCAACTGTTCTGACCCCCACTTGACCTACACCAAAGCACGCCGAGACAAAGATACTTCAAGGATTTATTAACACACAGACTAGACCTTGGCAGCAATCCAGCACAGACTAACATTGGCAGCAATCCAGCCTGCCAAGCTAGCCACAAGAGTTCTCCAGCTGTAGTAAACACGTTGATTCCTGCGACGAGGGTGTTGAAAGTCATTCCTTTTATAGTCTTGAGAAGAGCCTAATTACCACCAGCTGAGTTCACTTATCTCCTCTAACTGCGTAACTGTTCTTTACGCCTATTAGCATCCACTGGTTGGGAGGGTGTGTGTATGGCAGAGGTCCTCTGCCTAATTCAGGGGTTCAAAAAAGCAGAACTCCCTACCCATCCTGTGGATCAGGTCCGTATAGACATTACCCACAGTGATATACAAAAAATAGGAACTGCATTATAACTTTGTATTAATGTCAGAGCTCTTCTTCATTTTTACTTCTAGCCATTTATTGTAAATAATTATATGTGAAGTTACTTACTGTACTTGTCCAATACTGATACAGTCCCACCTTCATAGCCGCACTGAAAAACAGCCAGCAGTCATTGATGCCTTAATAATGGTAGCATATCTTTGCTCTTCTCACAAATGTGTGCATCCCAATGTAGAGAGATTTCTGTATTCATGAAAAAAAATATTTACAATCTTTGATTTCACTGCATGTTTGGGAATCATGGAATAAATGGAAGAGAAAATTCCCAAACGTGATTATTGTGTAAGGAGCTGACAAATAACTTGACTTTTCTGAGTTTATTGTTGAAAATATTTTCTTTAGTCTCTGTTATAGAATATTTTTGACAATAATTTCATACATTTCAAGTTTCCATGGAAACAAGGAAAAAGCATTTGTTCTTTAGAGAAGGTTATTTTATATAGGAGGAAGATGACTTTTTTCTGTAAATTAGTCTTGTAATTGGAACTATCAGTTCTTATGATTTGATCAATCTGAAGGCTGAGATTTTATTCTGGAATTTAAAAAAAACTATGCTGTTTTTTGCTTTTTGTCAGATTAAAGTAAAGAAAATACCTGCCCACAATTCTGTACTGACCAGTCTTACAATTCTAATCTATTTTTCTGGCCATTCATATAAATAATTTTGTCACTGTTCCATATCAAAAAAACTACAAGCAAGTTTGGAAACCTAGTGGAATATCATTCCCATATTTTTTTCTACTAAGGAGTTGAAATAAAATACAAAAGCAATGAATGTTTGTGGTGGGTGGGTGCGTGCGCGCGCACACACACACACAGGGTGGATGCACACACACACACACACACACACACACACACGCACAGGTGTATATGGTATCATAATTCTAAATGATTTTAATGAAAGATTATAGAACACCCCAAGATTTTAATCAATCTCAGTTATAGAACAGATCTGGATTGCATAAGGGAAACTTTTCCTGAAGGTAAGTTGCTTCATTTTGCTAGCTGGCCCATCTTAAACGACAACTTCCAGATACTTAATGATGCCTTACAGCTTCATCCTGGTCACTCTTGATCATAATCCCAAGAAGTTCATTTTGTGAATGTGTGAGTGTATTGGACAGATAGAATTCGTTAAGTAAGAAATAGCATACACGAATTAAGTAGTTTGAAAGCATTCCAACCATTGCCAGAATAAAATGTCTTTAATTATTTTAACATTAATATTCTAATTATTTTTAGAGGAGGAGGAGGAGGAGATCTTAAGATGCCAGCATAACTTCTATTAAATTAGTTTTCATTACAGCGCAGTTGCTTGCCTAACATGAAATGATTCCTTCAACTATCAATTCAGTCCTTCTGGTGGATTCATTTTGACTGGAAGAAGCCAAATAACTGATAAATATCAGGCTCCAGCAGAGGAAATGTATTAATCTATCGGTTATGCCATAAACATAAGTGGGTGTCTAGAAATGCAATTTGCTTTTTGATTGCGGTTCAAGATTTATTGTTCTTGTGCGGGTGACATTGTAGATAAGGCTCTGTTTTAGCAGGGTACCACATCCTGTGTGATGGTTTGACATGAGGCACGAAAGCACACTTATGCATACTTGCTGTCTACAGGAAGGTGTATCAATATGACAGAGCAGGGGTGGGTTTCTCGCCCCGTTCCAACCGGTTCGGTTGGAACGGGGCCGGCGGCCTCCTCGTGCACGCGCGCAGCGCACGCATGCGTACTAGTGTCTGTGTGATGCTCCAGCTGCTCCTGGAGGATCGCGCAGGCGCTGTATGCGTCCTGCGCATGCGTGGAAGCGCAAAACTAGTCAAAACCGGGTAAGGAGCGCGGGCGGACGAGTCGGCCCTTCGCCGTTCCCGGAAGTTACTTACTTCCGGGTTCGCCGACCAACCGGTTCGCAGGGACCGCCGCGAACCGGTTGAAACCCACCCCTGTGATAGGGGCTACCTGCCAATACCAGCCTTATGACTATGGGACATTAGGCATATTATTGAGGAACAAGTCAATGATAATATGGGACACTTTTGTCCTGATGAAAATAATGTAGAAAACACAGGAAACTGTAATGGAATTCTTGGAAAAGAATAAGATAACACTTGCTGCGGATTCTCCTTTTCCATTTCCATATTCAGAGACTGAGGCCCATTTATTATGAAAAATACTTGGTAAAACAATATTTAATTTACATGATGACTAATTAAGATTTTTTTATTACTAATATTGGGCTGAATTTATTGTCCAACATATGGCTCTATCATTTAGAATTTCTTCCACTATTTGGTACGTAATTTGGTTTTGGAAGGATACCAATTCTATCTATTCAGTGTTCATTTGTTAAAATAGGATGATTAACAATTGCTCTAACTAGAAAGTCACCCTTAACTTTATTATAATCGCAGAACGGGTTCCTAAGGGAGATTTAAATATACATTGTATGGAGTTTGATTTGTGTGTAACAATCAAACCACATCCCTTCCTTCATCACCTCCCCCAATAGCCTTCCATTGATAAATTGAATTAAAAATAGAGATACACTGGCTGAATTTAAATAATGTGCTAAAGAGAAATATTTTAATGTTGGCTTCTTGAATGAACAAGGATGGGCTGGATTACAGGTAATTGGATGTTGCGTATAGCAGTAGACTTATATACCGCTTCATAGGCCTTTCAGGCCTCTCTAAGCGGTTTACAGAGAGTCAGCATATTGCCCCCAACAATATGGGTCCTCATTTTACCCACCTCGGAAGGATGGAAGGCTGAGTCAACCCTGAGCCGGTGAGATTTGAACCGCTGAACTGCTGATCTAGCAGTAGCCTGCAGTGCTGCATTTAACCACTTGCGTAAAAGGGTCTTGTTCTCACTCAGCCTCTCAGGCACCTGAAAATTGTGGGCATGTTCTTCCATGGTTTTCAGAGGCTCCATGGGTGCCGTGAAAGTCTCACGTGACTTTCAGAGGGTTTAGGACAGGGGTGTCAAACTCAATTTCATTGAGGCCTACATCACGGTTGTTTTTGACCTCGGGGGGCTGGGATGGGTGTGGCCAGCATGACATCCCTTTTTTTAGAGGCACATGTGGTTGCCCAAGAGCTCTGCCAGTAAAAACCGGCACCTGAGCTCCATTTTCAGCTGCGACAGCCTCCTGCAACCCTCTGCCAGTAAAAACATAGCTCTGGGGGGGGGGCACACACAGCCCTCCCAAGCTCCGTTTTCACTGGAAGAGGCTCTGTGGGCCAATCCTTCTCTGTTTCCAGCTCGGTCCGTGGGTCAGATCTAAGCAACCTGTGGGCCCGACACAGCCCGTGGGCCTTGAGTTTGACAACTCTGGTCTAGGAAGAGAGTTGAAAAGAGAGAAGAAGCTGGAGAGGGTGTGTGTGTGTAAGGGGAGGGGGAGGGAGAGAGCCAGCAGAATCAAAAAGTACGAATTTTCTCAATTTTTGACACACTGAGCCCAAAAGATTCACCATCAACTGGTTTAGCATCTTCTCATTGGATTCCTGAAATTCGCAATTGGCTCAGCTAGATATCCTGAAGGCTTTAAACGATAAACACTATTAAGACTCTGAAAGTTCTTTCTCAGTTGAGCACCCACCATCCTGATGGGTCCATCTGGCACTGTATTGTCAATCATTTATGGTACATCATTTATCCATGCGGTTTTCTCAGTGAAATACAGGAGTGGTTTATCATTTGTCTTCTCCCTTGTGCGATTAAATAAAGCTTTTGCTATTGTCACCAAAATGACCTTCTGCCAATAGCATCTTCCTGTATCTCTGCTGTCTGATATAGGCAACAGATTGCTTTAACATAACAGCTGGGATAATCTTCACAATTTGGGTGACCCTGCTGGCATTTATATACTCAGCCTATTCTTCCAGCATTTCCTAGGAACACACCCTTGGCATAAACCCCTTGGCATAAACTAGAGAATACCCCTTCCCCACAATGAGGCAGCACAGCAGGATTTGGGAGGGGGGCAAGGTAGTAATAAGTTATTCAATAAAAAATTATTGCACCAGCCATGTGTTAACATGATATGCTAAGTAGATCACAACATGTTATCCCATGTAGAGCAGTGGTGGGATTCCAATAATTTACCAACCGGTTCTCTGCCCTAATGACCAGCTGGGTAGGCGGGCTCGGTGGTCATGTGATCATGTGGGCATGGCCAAGTCAATGTCACTCAGGTCGATGGGCACTTCGCCTTAGTTGTTACAATGGTAATAAGGGTTAACTGGAGAGGCAGTTTCTGTAAGCAGGGCAATAAAGATGAGGCTAGAAACAACACCAGGGTGTTTCCTTCCTGCCTTCCTTACAGAATTAGCCTTATAAAGTGGGAAAAAACAAAAGGAGATTTCTTCCAACAATCGGTTCTCCGAACTGCTTAGAAAGTTACCAACTGGTTCTCCCAAACAGGTGTGAACTGGCTGAATCCCACCACTGATGTACTGATATGTGTACTATTGTAGAAACACCGGCTTAACAAATATATCCCTTTCCAAGTCTCCTAGTCTACTGACTCACAGTTCATTTTGTTTGAGATTTGTGAGCCATGCCAAGTATAGCTTACAGGTCTCAGGTCATATCCTAAGCAAGCTAGAATTCTTATACCAATGCATAATTTTTTGACATTATTCACGTCTTTTCGTATGCATAATTTTCTTTACACCTGGTAGATATGATTCCGGGTTAAGATGCAAGCAGCATCCCTTAAAACTTATCACAACTGTTTTTTTTTTAAACTGAATTGTGCTGCATAGCGCCACCTAATTTTTTCTGTGTGTAACAGTTATAGGACTGGAGGTGCAGAAAGAAACCAGATAGAAAATGTGTAAAGTTGGCAATCACTGATGACACCATCTGGGACTCTGTGATTTTATATTCACTGGCATAAGACTGCTTGAAAAAAGTTGGCTGAAAATAATAACCCAAAAGTGAAAAGCCTTTAAGGGACATTGGCAGAGGTTTGGCATAAGTGCTACCATGCCAGCTTTTTATTTTTATTTTTTCTATTAAAATGTTTTTATTTTCCATTTTCCATTTTCATACAGTCACATATATACTGTGCATAACCGGGGCCATACAACATTAAACAATAATCACAGCAATTCCTCTTGTCAACAATACCCCCAGAAATATAAATAAAATGAAACTCAAACTCAAATAGAAACTCAATATACCTCTTCCACTCTCCATACACCTCTTTCTTCTGCCCCCCTCCAACTTACTATCTTCCCTCCATCATTCCCCTCTACCCTACTTCCCCTCCCCCTCTACCACTCCTCTCTCCCAGTCCCCTCCCTCCCTTCCTTCTCACCCTCCCTCCCATCCTCTCTCCTGCCCTCTCTACCCCTCTTTCTTCTATCCCTCTACTCCTCCCCTTGGTGTATTTCTACTATATGTCAATGTATTCAGCTTGTCCTATTTTTACAGAGAAATTAAAGAGAAACAGTATACATGTGAAATCGCATTACATTGAAATCTAACACATAGTATATATCCCCCCTCCCCCACCCTCCCCCCTAACACCTCACCTCCCTCCCCCCCCGACTTCCCAGAGCCCGTACACGGTATATATTTTTAACAAACACAGTCTAAAATATATTGAGACAAAAGAAATTTAAAAAAGAGGTTAATAACATCTCAGCGCGGACTCTGTATTCTTGCTGCCTAATCTTGATCCCTTTTAGACCATCCAAGCCCCGTATTTTATTCAACAATACTTCCAAAGTTATAATAAGCCAGCTTTTAAACATGCTCAATGGAAGCTTGACTGTTCCGGTCAACCCCATGGAGCAGCTGACACCCTTTTGGTCAAGAAAGCAAAAGCTTGTAATGGCAACTTAAACTTGTTATCAGGCAAGAAAGATTGATAAAAGGTCTGTATCACTGTGGTTGAGATCATTCATATTTTTGAGCCATTGTCTCTCTAAAACTGCAATTCATTTATAGGGAGTTGAATTCAAACCAGGCAGATTTGCTATTTGCATTGAGAAACAGATGAGTGGCAAGTTTAGTGTGGGGTCTTTCTATGGACAGATTGGCATTCATTGGTTTTGAACTAACCTGCTTGTATACTTTGTAAATAAAACAAACGCCTACATTTCAAGTGGTTTTGTTCTAAAGAACCATTGCGGAATTCAGGAGCTATTAGCAAGAAGATTTTAAAATCCTAGAATGGAAGATGCCACGATTTCATAGATTTCTTTACAGAAGCAGTCTCGTAACGCCTTTTTTTAACCTAACACATTTTATAAAAAGGTATAAGAGCTGCAGCTTTCTTCCGATTGCCTTTCTGGAATTACTGGTGGTATCTTAGCAGTTAACATAGCACAAAATATACCTTATAGTGAGGTACCACATTAATTATCAGTCAATTGAATGTGAAAGAAGAGTTGAAAGTGAGTCTCTGTGGATGCAGATGGAGTAAAAAAAATGGATCCCTCTAGTGTCAGTCAAATACATTAATCACTATACCTTAGTCTTTTCCCATCCTGCTTCATTTTTCAACTGCTTCCTACTCTGAAACCAGGGACGTGCAGTCAGGGGAGGCAGAGGAAGCAGAGCCTCACCACTGTCATCATGAAAAGAAAAAAAAATGTAAAAGGAAAAAGGCTGAGGTAGTTGCTGCCAGAGTCACAGTGGATGACTCTGCTTAGTGCTTAACTGTGTAAAAAAGCCTCTAAAACAGTGCCCTCTACAGGGGGCGGCAGGAGAACGAGGTGCCTCATCTAGTCTGACTTTATGATCACTCAAGCAGAGCTAAGCAAGAGTTAAAAGCCGAAAAATTCCTCATGTAGATGAGGCACATGGTTCTCTCGCCTCCTGTAGAGGGCGTTTTTTAGAGGCTTTTTAGAGGCTCTGGGAGCAACTACCTCAGTCTGAGCTCAGAGCTCATGCCTTTTTCCTTTTACATTTTTTTTTCTTTTCATGATAGCAGGCAAGAGTAGAGTTGAAATCCTCTCTGAAACAGCTGGAAAAAGTACGTGTGTGGGTCGGAGGGAGGGGGAGGAATTCAAAAAGTTTGATTGCATGCAGAGCCACGTTGCCTTTTCAAACACACAGACACGAACACACATACAGAGCTGGATAAAACTATATAAGCCCAGCTTCACTGATTACAAGTTTGAAAAGGCAACGTGGCTCCACCTGCAATCAAAGGCTCAGATCGGAAGGCAGCAAGGGAATGGGGGTGGGGGTATGGCAGAGGAGCTGCTTTCAAGCCATTGGAAAATATATCCAATCCAACTTCTGTGTTTGTGTTTGTTTGAGAGTGAGTGAGTGAGAGAGGGATCCAACTTCTCTCTGTGTGTGTGTCTGTTTGAGAGAAGGGGGAGGGAGAGAGGGAGGAAGGAGGAGGAGGGAGAAGAAAAAGAATGAAGGAAAACTTATTTCGCAAGGGGGAAAAATGCTGTCGCTTTAAATCGGAACTGAGCATGCTTGGCTGTGGAATTCTGGGAGTTGAAGTCCACAAGTCTAAAAAAAATTGAAACCCCTGTGTCAGTGCCTCACCAGCCATAAACCTCACCGCACGTCACTGTCTGAAACTAAGTAGATCGGTCTCTCCTTCAACCACTGAAGATCAGGTAGATCTGTCCCACCCTCACCTCCTCAGAAGATCAAGTGATCCTGTTTTCCAAACGTCTCCGACAGTTTCTTACAAACTCAGTAGAGAAACCAGCAAGGATTTTAAAGTGAGAATAGAAACATACAACATTGTGGTTAAAAAAATAAATAAAAGGAAATAAAGCATCATTAGCATAATTATGCCATGTGGCGAAAGCGGGGAGGAATGTCACAGTCAAGAGATGATACCAATCATTGGGAAGTGGCAAGGAGGTGGAGAGATGAAGAAATGGAGGATGAAGTGGCTGTATAGCTCCAGAATCACAAGGAAAGGTACAGAATGAGGAGACAAGAAAAGATGGAGGATGAAAAGTGCTGAGGACTCAGAAAGTCCACCGATCCTCTAAGAAAAGTTCCTCAACACAACATATTCACCTTCAAGTTCCTCAGTAGAAAAACAGCAAGCCAAAATGCGTGACTTGCACAGTATTATATTTCTGCTGAAGTTGGTGTCATGGCCAACGTCTCCTCTCGCTGTCATGTTTTCATATTTCCTGGAGAAACTGCCAGTTTCTGCTATATAAAGGGAAATGGTCAGGTTAGGCAGTTTGCAACTTCTACCTAATAAACTCCTCAAGTTATATAGCGATGATGAACCTACTGTAAACACGTTCAGGCAGCGCATCTGATAGTACAACTGCCACAGGGGTGGGATTCAAATAATTTACCAACCAGTCCTCTGCCCTAATGACCAGCTGGCTAGGCGGGGCTCGGTGGTCATGTGATCATGTGGGCGTGGCCAAGTCAATGTCACTCAGGTCGATGGGCACTTCACCTTAGTTGTTACAATGGTAATAAGGGTTAACTGGAGAGGCAGTTTCTGTAAGCAGGGCAATAAGGATTAGGCTAGAAACAACACCAGAATGTTTGTGAGCCAAGGTAGCGCAGTGGTTAGAGTGCAGTACTGCAGGCTACTTCAGCTGACTGCTAGTTGCAGTTCGGCGGTTCAAATCTCACCGGCTCAAGGTTGACTCAGCCTTCCATCCTTCCGAGGTGGGTAAAATGAGGACCCGGATTGTTGTTGGGGGCAATATGCTGACTCTGTAAACCGCTTAGAGAGGGCTGAAAGCCCTATGAAGCGGTATATAAGTCTAACTGCTATTGCTATTGTTTCCTTCCTGCCTTCCTTACAGGATTAGCCCTGTAAAGTGGGGAAAAAACAAAAGATTTCTTCCAACAACCGGTTCTCCGAACTGCTTAGAAAGTTACCAACCGGTTCTCCCGAATAGGTGCGAACTGGCTGAATCCCACCACTGAACTGCCACTTCCAAACGGCATCCTTCAATGCCAGAAACGTTCTTCCAACAAGGAACGGATGGAATCCTTCTGTAAATATTCAAGAGCAAATCCACCATTAAAATGGTGCCTTCAAAAATAACTGTCATAATTCCCAGAATGATGCTCAATTCATCCGAAAATGAAGATATCCCTCTTCAGTGGTCACAGTTCCCAATACAATCATAACTTTGGTCTTACTATACATAAAGCAGAAGGACAAACTATGGAGAATATGCTGATTTATCTGGCAAAACTGGTATTCCAGCATGGCCAGCTTTAGTATGTCACTTTAAGCCAAGAAGAAGTGAAAATGTTAAGAGCATTCCTAAAGAACGGAAGATGAGCCACAAATATTATCATCAAAAATGCCCTTTGTTAAAAGAAAAGCATTCATATTTGTCTTGCTATGGATCTTTGTTCTTTAATATTTGATGTTTTTATCCTTAATTTTAAATTCAAAACAATAACAATCCTTTTGCGATTAATCTTGAGTTGTTAGGGTTTGTTTTTTTAGGTAATGAAATATCTCTGAAAGATAACCTAACAGATCATGGGTTATCTAGTATACAATAAAACCCTGGGGCCTATATCTTTTCTTTTAAAAAGTCAATAGTGCTGCAGAAAGTTACAATTTAGAAATGAGGAATATGGCCCAGGCTGATTAATCTCCCCCCAACTCCGTTTCCTGACCATTTCTTCGTAAGATGTATGAACAAAAACAATCCTCAGCCATTGAAGTATCAGGATGATTATCATCAACAAATTCTTTGAGGACATTTTCAGCTACATCTGGTGCCTGATTCTTTTGGAAGTTCATGACACCCTTGTTTCTGGCAACAGAACTTAAATTTCCACTCATCCCCGATACCTTCCAGTCTGTGACAGGTTCTCTCATCTTTCAGCCCTCACATATTCAGATCTGTCTGGCAACGTTGCGGTCAGTGGAGAGAGCCAGTCTGCTGAATTAAAGATGGAGCTAATTATGTCTAGTTCAACTTGGCAACCTGTTCTCTTGAAAGCATTGCAATTATAAAGCTTCTGAACTGTGGAAGTGTATCATATGAATGCGGTAATGGCTTAGAAGGCAAAGGCCCTGTCATAACTGAGAGATGCACCGAGAGAACAGGTGTATGGCGTCCGCCACCTGTTACAATCTCTTACAGCCGGCAAATCAGCCACACTATTCCCAATGGGAGCAATTTGGCCCTGGAACTTTCAGAAGCATCTTTTTAGCCTGCCTGTGAAACAAAGCTCGCTGGGGAAACCTGCCTTTTAAAAAAAAGGGTTTTGGAGCAGTTGGTGTTTGAAGGTGAGAGGAACAGACTCCAGGTACAGAAGTGAACAAAACAATCTTTGGGAGGATAGCAATTCCCCTTTGCACAGAAAATGTGAGTTTAAGTTTGATAAAAGACTTATTTTTAAAAAGTCATATATTCAAAACAAATGGCTAGCAGGATGCCATACCTTAAAATTCAGACCTAAGGTCAAGTGTGTGTGTGTGTGAGAGAGAGAGAGAGGGAGGGAGGGAGGGAGGGAGGGAGGGAGGGGGAGAGGGAGGGGGAGAGAGAGAGAGAGAGAGAGAGAGAGAGAGAGAGAGAGAGGGCTGAGGGAGGGGCTTACTAGGCTTTTTATAACCTGTTCAGTCCCACCTCTCTGTTTCCTCTTCCTGTGTAAGAAATGTATTCTGATTGGTTGTCAGGCTCCCATGGGGCCATGCAGGGGCAACTCTCTAGGCTGTGCTTTGAATCCAGGTTTGGTTGAGTTCTCAGATGCCATGTGGTCAGTTGGGTAAAGTTCCTTAATCCCATCCCCCTGGAGTTGAAGTGGCGAAGTCTTTATTATGTAAAGTGGACTAGCTTGGCCTTCTTAATGGCCCATTGACAAAGTGGGGATGGGCAGGAAGCTACAGGCAGCTATTCTGTCTTTTAAAACATGTTTCTTTCTTTTCACATCCAGAGAAATATTCTGCCTTTTCAATATTTCCTAGGATATTTCATTTTTCTGGGAGAGGGCTGGGTGATAACTTCCTACAGTGTGTGTGTGTGTGTGTGCACGTGCACACAAATGTGCATGCATGCATGTTCCAGCAATCCAGTACAACTGTATGAAGAAGAAAAAAAGTTCACATTTGTAGATTGGAATCAGCAGGAAGTAATCCATTCAATCCACGTGTTTTGCAAACTAAGGATGACAACCAAAGATGATTAATAGACTGCCAAATCATATTTGTACTTTTTTCATTCTGTCTGCGTCAGGCCTGCAATTATATCCCTTTTAGAATTTTGGCCTGCCCACACTTTCTCTTATTTCATTATGCTGTTTCATTAGTATAGTTGATGGGAGGGGGGAATAGACAGGAGTAGGATTGTGGAATGTATTGTTATCGTTCTTTTCTAGAAGACCAAGGTCATCTTTTGTCTCCGCACTTTTACACCTGACCGGAAGCAGCTGGGTGTGGATGCCAGCGTGGAAGAAGAAGATTGGACCATGTGATGGATTGTGGGCGTGGGAACAAGATCATGAACTTTTAACTGGGTGGAATTCTGATGTCATTTCCAGAATTGGGATTAACACAGATGTGCTAAGATGTCTGCTTTATTAAATTGGAACTTTAAGGATCGTTTTGCCTTGGACTCTGATTTAATTCTACATGATACTTGGAACGCTGACAGTCTGTCTCTCTCTCTCTCTGTGTCCCTATCTACCTATCTATTTACCCACCCACCTATCTCCCTCTTTCCTTCCCTCCCTCTCCTTCTCTCTCCCTCTCTCTCCCTCTGCCCCCCCCAAAACAAGCACCCAAAGTAGCACTCTCACCATACTGCCTTGGGCATTCTCAAATTGCAAGTTGCTCTCAAGTTGCAAAATACTTCCCCTCTAGAAAATAGCCGAGTTAAATTTGTTTGCATCTTTTGCTGTTTATTGTTCTCTCTGCTTTTGACCTTGATTCCAGCCAAGGTCTGCTGCTAATCCTATTTTTCCTGTACTTGTGCTTCTATTTTTCTATTCCTTTTGTTCATTTCTATAGCCCTGCCAATACTGCTGTACTAGATATTACATAATATTACAATGCAGTATTGCAACGCAAGGTGGTACTCCAATAGTACATAAAATAAGGCAATGAAAATTAATTTTATTAAAAGTATTCTCGCCCTTGACCATATGAATTCTAAAACTGAGGAGTAGCATGATTTGCCTTTAAAAAAAAATGAAGTAAACAATTTAACCTAGTGGAATCAAGGTCAAAAGCAAAGAAACAGACTTTCGGGTCTAATGCAAAAGCAGTTGCATGATTTAATGCAAGTAGGGAGAAGAATCTTTGATAAAATATAATACAGGAAATATTGTTGGGAATATTAACTTTTGCTTTCAAAATTGTTTATAATAAGCAGGGGTGGGCAAGTAACACAGCTCTATGACCCGTGGACTTCAATTCCCAGAATTCCTGAGGCTCAGGAATTCTGGGAGTTGAAGTCCACGGGTCATTCATGGCTCATCAAGTCACTGTAGTTGCCCACTCCTGGAACAGAATATAGAGTGTGAGGAATTTATTTGGTAGGTTTGGTAGCATGAGATAAGCATTTAAATGACAGGAAATCTCTTTAGGACATGGCCTCATCAAAAGCTGAGTGGCTTTTATTTCTGAAGCTCACACATTTTCAACTGATTGTCAAGTGTCTTCAGCTTGATTTGTCAGTAACCGGCCTTGCAAAATCAACAATATATCGTTTCCGTCAGGATTATTAAGGAAGAGCCATGCAGGTTATAGGTCAGACAAAATGGGAAACAAATACTTAAGGGGGTCTTTGTTTGTTTTGATGAAAGAAACGTCCTTCTGGGTTCGGCTCCAAGTGGGGAAAAAGACACTGGAGACATGGAGGCTGCTTGGAAAGATGGTTTCTTGTTGGACAGGACCACATGGCTTGAGTCCTAAACAGAAAAGGTGATCACATAGTTCAACGTTGGTGGAGAAGAAGAGAAGGGCTGAGGGAGGGGCTTGCTAGGCTTTTTATAACCTGTTCAGTCCCACCTCTCTGTTTCCTGTTCCTGTGTAAGAAATGTATTCTGATTGGTTGTCAGACTCCCATCGGGCCATGCAGGGGCAACTCTCTAGGCTGTGTTTTGAATCCAGGTTTGGTTGAGTTCTCAGATGTCATGTGGTCAGTTGGGGCCAATATTATCATGCTTTCCTGTAGCTGAAGTGGAGAAGTCTTTATTATGTAGAGTGGAAGCTACAGGCAGCTATTTTGTCTTTTAAAACATGTTTCTTTCTTTTCACATCCAGAGAAATATTCTGCCTTTTCAATATTTCCTAGGATATTTCATTTTTCTGGGGGAAGTCTGGGCGACAACTTCCTACAGTTTGTTCTTATTTCTGTTCTTATGCAATCGTTATGCACAACTATTCAAGAGACGAATTCAAGTTAACGTCCTCTCCTCCCAGTGTCTTGTCCCTGATTTCATTTGAATGAATGACACTGAATTTATTTCCCAGAGCTCACTGTTCTACATTATTTAAACTTATTTAAGAGCAATCTGCCAGCTGAGAAAGATGCAACTCCTACGTTTGTGGAGATAAAAGGTCTCTCTGCGTGGCCCACTTATTGCAAGAAGGCACACTTCAATAATCACACTGAGAGGGGCTTGAGAAAATGTTGTCACCCTCAGTTCGTCTCTGTCCTAATATGGAGACATCCTCCAAACATGCCCTGCTTCCAAAGTGGCGTTTTCTGGCTTTGAATCGCCATGCAGTTTTTCTTTCAAATTTTTGCAAACAGAGTTACAGTCTGAACCATGCTATGCTTTGTGAGATGAGTCTTAGGCATGGGTTGTTTTAAAAAAAATCTCTGATAAGCCCTGCTCTAAAATGTTCTGTTTCTTATCCTCACATATAAATGCTGTACTTCAAGTCACAGCTAGTCAGAGAGGACCAATAAGTTATCGGGTATCCCTCCTCTCAATTACTGGACAATTATAAGTAATCTCCAACAGCCATATTGCAAAAAATCCTTGTCATATTTTGTCAAAATTCTAAATGCTGGCCTCCAAGTGAAGGAAAAATTACAAACTGACACACCTCTGCAAACAGAGGAAATGAAACTGCAGTGAAGGGTTCCACCACAAAACCGCGTTCGACTAAACCGCGCTCGACTAAACCGCGCAGCTGACGTCATCAAGTGGGCGACAACAGCGCGGAGACAGAAGCACGTTGTAAACGCTAAACCTAAAATTAACCCCTAAACCTAAACCTAACCCCCCTAACCCTAACCCTAACCCTAACCCTAAACCTAAACCTAATCCTAACCCTTAACCTAACCCTAAACCTAACCCTAACTCTTAACCTAACCCTTAACCTAACCCTAAAGCTAACCCTAAAGCTAACCCTTACCTTAAGTTGAATCGGCTTGCTTTCAAAGCGCTATTTAAAGTGCCCTTCTTTCTCCGCGCTGGCTGTTGTCGCCCTGTTGATTATGTCAGCGATGCGGTTTAATCGGGCACGGCTTAGTCGGGTCACGGCAGTGAAGACCAGTGGCTGGAAGTTAAGCCCACATCAGCAGCATCTCTTTGGATAAGGTGAGGCTGGGAGACATGTGCTCTGAAAAATTGCTCCTTATATAGAGACCCTCAGGATCTGAAGAGAGCTTGTGGGTGTCATAAAGTTGAGTGCTAAGAGCTGTGGAAAAATCAGCAAACTCACAGGCGCAGTGGGAGTCTACATAAGGGTTTGTAAAGCATCCCGCTTCCTTAAACACATTTGGAAGTCAGTTATTTTAAAGAGATCTTTGGAGCAGCAGAGCAATGAAGCCATTCGGCGAGTGTGCCTTCATCCCAGATTAAAGATAAAAGCACGGAAACAAATTTAAAAGATAATTGAATGCAAAAAGCTTGGCAAAATTTAGGCTAAGAAAATTTAAAATGAATTAAGGGAACAGCTATATTTGGAATCCTTGACTTTAAAATATTTTTGAAACAAACGATATATATCTCTATGGGTTTACTTTGGACCAATTGAATACAATGATTGGTTACTTTGTAAAACAAAATGTAAGGGAAAGTTGCTAAAGATCATCTGATTACAGAATTATGGAATGTTGGCCAGGACTAAAGAGAATAATCCAATGATGTGGGGAAGAAGAAGAAGAAAGTAAAAGAAAAAGCTCTTTTATTTCCCTTTCTTGATTTTAAATTGCTGCGTCTAGAAAAGTATTGAAACATAGAAGTGTAGAAAAAGATACTGTACTTGAGACATTTCAAAGGATCTTTGAGGAATTGGGAAAAAATGTTACACCTACAGAAACAGCACCAATAACAACTGACAATCAATAACTATGACTGTCTCCTTCACAGAAATAAGATGTCTCCTTGAAAGAAAAGAGATAAAGGATTGATGAAAAATAACTGCAAAATCTGCAAGACAATTGAAACCAGAAGCAAAACAAATTACAGTAAAAGTATACATTTTGGAGGTGATATAATGGACTATTACTAGAGTCACAAGAGAAAGAATCTTGTTTGCGGTTGGCAGTTGTTATAAAACAACTTGGAAATTGGAAATTGGAAAATTTTTTTATAGGCTGCCCTTTTCCCTGAGGGGACTCAGGGCGGCTTACAACTCATGGGGAAAGGGGATACAACAGTGAGACATAAAACAATACATAATTAAAAATAGAACACAACATTCATCATTCGGGTGGGGACGGATTACAATCTAGCCCCAGGCCTGACGGGATAGCCAGATTTTAAGGGCTGTGCAGAAGGTCTGGAGGGTGGTGAGGGTACAGATCTCCACGGGGAGATCGTTCCAAAGGGTCGGAGCTACTACAGAGAAGGCTCTCCTCCGCGTAGTCACCAGTCGACACTGACTGGCAGATGGAATTCGGAGGAGGCCTAATGTATGTGATCTAATTGGTCGTGAGGAGGTGATTGGCAGGAGCTTAGTGAAAACAGTAAGGAGAATGCTTTTGAAGTCTTAAAAAAGTGGGATGCAAGGAAAAAGACACGAATGGAGACCTCTTACTATGACATTTTAATGTCAAAGTTGACCTGTTTGATCCAGGATAAGATAATAAGAACTTTTATAAAAAATATTGGAAGTCCTTTTTGCTGAAAATGGATGGAATTGAGTTAAGGACTTTTGGATTTTTCAATTGAAAAAGGTTGGATATGGGAAGTGATCTATGCAACATGATTTCAAAGAGGGAAGTAAGGGTTAGGGTTAGGGTTAGGTCACTAAGCCTGTGACAATAATAATAATAAAAGTTAATAATAAAAGTTTTCAATTAAAATTGCTGGGGAAAAAATCTAAGCACCTTCATCGGGGCGATTTGACACCCCTGACATGGTTCAAAATATGAATACATCTTATTATCATTCATTTAAGAAAGCATGGCATGACCCTGATCCGTGTGCTCTGGGAATAATGAATATATGCATAGCTGCCAATATTGTATAAAAAGTGCTCCTTTGCTTCAGATTCAAGAGACAATTTCAGCTCGTTGGCTGTATGTGCGGGATAGTCGTTATTTTCCAAGATTCTTCATTGCCTCCCCTCCACACCAGGGACATGCAGTCAGGGGAGTCGGGGCCTCACCAGTGTCAGGACGAAAAGAAAAGAATAATTAAAAGGAAAAAGACTAAGGTAGTTGCTGCCAGACTCCAGAGTCACAGTGGATGACTCTGAGTCTGCTTAGTGCTAACTGCAGGGGGAGGCGAGAGAACTATGGGCCTCCTTTGCATAAGAAATTTTTCGCCTTTTAACCCTTGCTCAGAGTTAAGCAAGGGTTAAAAGGCGAAAAATTCCTTACGTAAAGGAGGCACGTGGTTCTCTGCCTCTTGGTCTGGGAGCAGCAAATCGTGCCTAAGTTGCTTTTTTATTTAATTTTTTTCATTTTCATCATGGCGGGCAGACAAGAGAAGAGTTGAAATCCACAGCTGGAAAAGGTATGTGGATCGGACGGAGGGAGGGGGGGATTCAAAATTATTGTAATTTAATTTGTAATTTTTTATTGTGAGGAATTTGTGTGTGTGTGTGTGTCCGTGCGTGTGTTTCTTTCTTCACAGTGGTGGGGTCGAAGGAGGAGGGGGTGAGGCGGCGGAGCGTGGCAGTGGCAGGGACGTTCTCGCTGCTGTTTCCGACAGGCCAGACGTCTCACGTTTATGTCCACTATAAACGCGAGACGCCTGGCCTGTTGGACACAGCGGTGGGGACGTTGCTTCTTGCTGCTGCCGCGCTCTTGCCTCACCAACCATAATCCTCACCGCAAGTCACTGCTCCACACACACACACACATCTGAATGGAGTTAAACAAGTTTCTTCTACACCAGATGTCTCCAAACTTGTCAACTTTAGGACTTGTGGACTTCAACTCATGCTGGCTGGGAGTTGAAGTCCACAAGCCTTAAAGTTGACAAGTTTGGAGCCCCCTGTCCTAAACCATATTGACTATCCCAGAACATTCGTCACCGCTTCTGAGCCTATACAGAATATATTTGAAAAACAATCCTGGCATGCAGATCGGCTGTTATGCAAATCATCCTTTGACGAAGTGGCAAGAAAACAAATGGCATGGTACACAGTAGAACAGCTATGGCAGAGTTCTTAAGTATCATTTGGGGAAGTCCCAGCTCTTCACATCCTTTTGTATTATCCTGTGTCTGTTTGACTCTTACCTTAAAATTGTTCCTGATACAGGCATAACTCCCGATTCAACTATATTTAAAGACCACATGAACAAGAAGGAAAACGTATGGAGCATATTACATCTAAATGGGCTGCCTTTCCCAATCCACTTGGTATATTTTTCTTTGTTTTTCTGCAGTCTAGGTGCCATGTTGTTTTGCTAATAACATTTCGCTATTACCACATGGAAAGGCCATGCTTTCCATCCTGATGATTTCTTGACGCATGATTTCTATTGGAAGCGAGCCTGTTCGCTTTTAAGTACAAAGCCATGCTGAGTGTGATGGTATTTGTGTTCACTGCTTGAGAGAAGCAAATACTGACTTCCGTAGCAAACTCTAATAGCTGCACCATTAAGGATGTCAATAAGCAAGTTCAATCAGGCACAAAAAGGCACATAAAGCTTTGCTAAGCAAATGAACATGATGTGGCCAATGAAAGGTGGAAGAAGGGAAGTAGAAACAGCTACCATCTCAGCTTGCAACTGTCCTTCATTAAGCCATCATGGGCCAGCAAGGAGGGAAAGCACGGTGCTTGTTATGTACCGTATTTTTCTGAGTATAAGATGCACCGGAGTATAAGACACACCAAGATTTTGAAGGGGCAGATTTAAAAAAAAACGTTTTTGCACTCTGCATACCTCCCCAAAATGGCCCGTTTTTTACAAAAATGGGGCCGTTTCCCTCCCCAAAAAAGGGCATGAAGAAACTTTAGGAGACTTGGAGACTGCTCCTGGGAGATGGAGGGGGGGGGCAAAATTAAGCAAAATATCGGCCTGTTTTTCACTCATTTGTGCCCTGAAGTTTGTCTTGGAATACACATCTTGTCATTGGCACAATTTGTAGTGGGTGCCTATGCTGTCCTTCCCCAGATTCAAAGGTATCAGAGCTACCCCATGGAAAAGAAGGTTCAAAACAAATTAAGTTGCAAATTTAATTTGCAAATTGCAAACTATTTGGTGTAAATCCAAGGATATCCAGCAAGATATTTACTGGAAATTCCTGGATCTGCAAGCTAACACATCTGGAAGATGCCAAGTTCTAGAAGACCATTACAAAGGGAAGCAAACAGCCTTGATGAAATGGGTAGGTGGGCTACTGGAATAACTTTCAGGAAGAACTACCATGAAAATTATGGTGCCCATCTCTTAACAATTACGGAAAGTAAATTGTAAACAGGATAAAGTTACATGTCAGTTTTCTTCCTGTTGTAGGAAATCAATTCATGTCTGTGATAGTGCCTCTCTATTTTTTGCTCTAAATATGTTCACACATTACTAGCAGCATTTATAATGGAACATTATAAATTGGTTGTATTGTTAAACAAAGTGAAAAGAAAACAATCCCTGATGCATACGATTAAATTCCAGCGTCGGCTAAAATAAAAGGGTGGAATAGATAAAATCTTTTTTGTGGGTAAATGGGAAAAATGGAGCTGTGCTCCTTGTGTTGTTTTCTATGGCCGAGGTGAGATTTTCTAAAGAGTGGAAAATAAACATCTGTGGCTAGAATGCTATTTACACACTGATGCTGCATAGGGCATAAGCCCACTTGGAGAGCTGTTCTCAGGGACCACTTCTGTTCATGTAGCCTGAAATGGCTTCTCTGAATCTCCATCAATTTGAGTAAACACTGAATTCTTTGTCCAAGAGGTCAGCAGGTCGGGATGAATGCAAATGATGCAGCAATAATTCCTTGTTTCATTAGAACAAAGGCACAAAAAAATCGGATTTTCTATTTTGCCACCAAATGAATTCCATTTACTTTTAAATGGGTTTCAAAACTTTCGTTTTAAAATGTGCCAAGAGGGTATCTGCAAGAGGGTGACTTGCCCTCAGCATGAAAGGCCGACAGAAAGTTGGCCCATTTCAGGCTTCCCGATTCTTTTATTCTAATCCTCCTGTTTCTCCATGTGAAAAATCACAGGGTAGGTTAGAATTCCCCTCTAACAACAGGAAGCAAAGAAAACGACACAAAAGGATACCGTATACAAAGCTGGATTCCAAGAGCAAGGCTAGGTGTATTATTCATTACCGTGATAAGAAATGTTCCGCAATATCATGTGTCTTTCACTTGGTGTTTCGGTCACAAAGTACAGCATCTCTGATCCAAGTTCTCAATTGAAGACACAAGATAGAATACCCCTTGATGGCTTCATGAAGAATGTTTCTCATCAGAGAGATAGAAGATTAAGGAGAAATTTAGACTAGGAGGATAGCAATTGCAATTAGTCCTATATATGTTCTGACCTATGCTTCTCAAGAGCATGAAGCAAACTCCTTGTCCCAACAAAAAACCCTTTTATTAATTTACTGTGAATTCTGCTCATTCACATCTAGCAAAGTCTTTCGAAGGAGGATTTACAGTCACAGACCTTATCTGGATTGGAGAGCTGACAGGCCGATATCTGCAAAACTTGGTGAGGAGTCTTGGAGAGTCACGAACCAATTAAGCGAACTAATTGTCTCCGGCAAACTCCACTTCCCTTTCACTCCTCTTTTATTTCCTCTGGGAGGGGCCATTCATCATCCACCTGTGGCCTTACTCCCAAGTCAACCCCTGTTCCCTTCATCTAGAAACTCTGCAAACAGGCTCCAGATGTTCATCTGCTTCACTGATGTCTGACTCTGAAGGCAGCTGATAACTGGCATATGGCTCTGGCCCCTCCCTGCCTCTGACACAGAGCCCTCATCAGAGCCTTCCCCGGACTCCAGAACTGGCCCATGCTCCTCCCCAACAAATCTGCAGCCAGCTCTGCTGGCCGCTGGTGGGACACAACACTTCAAAGTGCTTTATGGCTCTCTCTAAGCTATTTAGAGAGTCAGCATATTGCCCCCAACAATTTGGGTCCCCATTTTACCAACTTTGGAAGAGTGGAAGATTGAGTCAACCTTAAGCCAGTCAGGATCGAACTCCTGACAGTTGGCAGAGTTAGCTTGTAATATTGCATTCTAACCACTACACCACCACGTATATCTAACTTTTCATATGCCTGAGAATAATTCAATTATATGAACTTCCCCACACAGGCAGTTTGCAGTGATCCCATTCAAACACAATCCTACCAGTTGGGAAGACTCTTGGTTAAGATTTCAATTGACGTTCCCAGGAGGGAATGATTCTCTCTATTCTGTACACCAAGACAGATATCCACAGATTTGGCTTTGGCTGGATGGGGGAGAAAGTGGTTATTTTAAAACTAGGAGCAGAATTCTAGAAACGGTGAGCAAAAAAGGGGGATAGCTAAGAAAAGCCCAGAACGAACGTCATTTGCTATAGCCGTTGACTGAGATTTGGGCATTGCCAAGGATGGGGGGAAACATAGAAAAATCTGTCTCCAGAATATTTTATTTTTGTAGGAATAAATCAACATGTTCTAGCCCAGAATCTAAATTTGGTTTAATTAAGTCATTACACAGATGAATACCGCTGCCCAATCAGCATGTAACTGTAGGTGCCCAACAATCAATAAAATAACCACAATAACCATTTAAAGCACATTAAGAGAGCATGGTAAGCTGACAGCCACCACACTAAATGGACTCAGAACTCAGGCCCAAAACTTGGGAAAGAGCCAACTCTTTAATGCCTAATTGAAGGCTTCAAGGCCAGGACTCTATGAATCTTGGAGGGGAAAGGCTGTTTCAGAAGCCACGACAGAGAAGGCACTATGCCTCCTGGGTCCCATTAGGTGGCATTGCTTGATAGCAGATACCCAGAGCATGGTCATGCCATTAGACCTTGTGGCACAAGCAGACATATGTGCTATATAGATAGTCCTCCAGTTACAACTGCTATGGGGATCGGGATTGCCGTTGCTAAGTGATATGGTTATAAAGGACAATGTTGTATGAGCACATCACTTAGCAATGGCAATCCAGGCGGTCCTAGTTGCCATGGTAATTGAAGATGTGTGGGTCATTAAGGAGGAAGCAGAAGGAGTCCCAGGTAAGGAGAATGGGGGTTCTGCAAGAGGAAGAAGAGCTTGGGAAGCCCAGCACCGTGACACGTCAAAACCGCGGTCCACAAAAGCGCGATCGACGAAAGCGCGCATTTGACGTCATCACAGCGCGATGAAAAAAATTAAACATTGAAATAAAAATAAAATTAAAGCAAGCTGATTCACATAAAGGTAAGGGTTAGGTTTAGGGTTAGGGTTAGGGTTAGGTTAAGGGTTAGGGTTAGGTTTAGAGCGTTAGGGTTACGTTTAGCGTTAGGTTAAAGGTTAGCGTTAGGTTTAGCGTTAGGTTAACGGTTAGGTTTAGGGTTAGATTTAGGGTTAGGTTAAGGGTTAGGTTTAGGGTTAGGTTTAGGGTTAGGTTTGGGGGGGTTAGGGTAAGGTTTTCGCTTTATTTTTACATTTTTCAATCACAGCGCGAGGTTTTCGTCGCGCTGTGATGACGTCAAATGCGCGCTTTCGTCGACCGCGATTTTGTCATCCGCGGTTTTGTGGTGGAACCGCCCAGCACAGCCCATGCATGAGTTGAAGATGTTGCAGTGTGGTATGAGTTGTACAAACTCAAGTAGGCTGGGGAAGGAGGACACAGGGTGCAGGTAAGCACAATGAGGCCTAGGAAGAAGGATGTTAGTGGGTACATTGTTGTTGTTGTTGTTGTTTATTGGATTTATATGCCGCCCTTCTCCCAAAGGACTCAAGGGGGCGTACAACATTAAAAAAAACACATATTACAAAAGTTTAAAAAAATTAGATAGAGTATCCAAAAAACAAACCCAACTAAGATTAACAATAACATTTTAAAAATTCGATTAAAATTAACAATAATCAATCATTTATTTTGTTTTGTTCAGGCCAGGCTGGCTTGCTGGAAAAGCCAACTTTTTAGGGTGTACCGGAAGGACTGGCGGTCGGGGATTATACGAAGCTCCGGGGGCAGCTCATTCCAGAGAGAAGGCACTCCCACAGAGAAAGGTCTCCCCCTGGGGGGTCGCTAGCCGACACTGTCTGGCTGATGGCACCCTGAGGAGGCCAACTCTGTGGGATCGCACTGGATGGTGGGAGACTACCGGTGGCAGTAGGTGGTCTCGCGGATATCCTGGGCCTAAGCCATGGAGCGCTTTAAAGGTCATAATTAGTACCTTGAATCGCACCTGGAAGACAACCGGCACATATGTGCCATGTGTGCAAGAACAGGAAGGCTGGAGAAAGAAAGCATGGGCTGCGTGCAAGTTCAGGGAACCCTCAGTCCAAAAAGCTACAAAAATGGCATACCAGATGAATCTGGGTGAGGGCCTTCCTGGTCATAGCTGCCTATATAGCAGAACCTGGGAGTCCTCAAGTACCCCCAATTACACAGCAGTTGTTTTAAAGCATGACCTGACAAATGCGTGCACGACAAAAGCGCGCCGACAAAACCGTGGCGCTAAAACCGTGACGTCATCAATGTGACATCATCAACGTGGCGACAACAGCGTGCCGACAGAAACACGATTTATGTTAAGGTAAGCGTTAGGTTTAGGGTTAGCGTTAGGGTTAGGGTTAGCTTTAGGGTTAGGGTTAGAGTTAGGTTTACAGCCTGCTTCTGTCACCGCGCTGTTGTCGCCACGCTTCAGCACTCATTCGTTGCCGCGCTTTAGAACTCGCGGTTTTGTCACCGCGGTTTAGTCGGGCACGCTTTTGTCGTTCGCCCTTTTGTCGGTGAACCGTTTTAAAGGGAAATCAAAGATGGAACATCTCTACTGGAACAACCATGTACCCATAGCTACTTACCGTACTCTTCTTAGTGTTGGGCTTCAGTCCTGAATTGCCTCCATGCACTGACAAGATCTGGATAGCATCTCTTCATTAACCAGGAGTGGATATATTTAACTGAGTATAATGAAAATACTGATGATACCTAATCCATGTCAGTGGATAACCTTACCTAGTGATTTCATTTAGCTGTTCAACAGGAAGGACAAGACCATCAAACCTCGAGGCACCTCACAAACCATTTGTCCTGTACAATGGTAATTCCAGCCTTTATCCTTTCTTCAGGTTAGGCACAAAGATATTAATTTTATTTATAATCTTCTTGGCCTCTATAATAATATAAATCTTACACCAATCTCTTTACAGTGAGTTTTTTTGTTATTTGTAGTGGACTAGAGGCATCTTATGACAAAAAAACATTACATTTTCTTTCTTTTGGGGTTTTTCTTGCTTTCTTTTAATTAAGTTGCAGTGTTGTATTACCAGAGTCTGAGCTGAAGGATAGTTTTTCCCCTCTGAGTACATTTGAACCAGAGGCAAGGACACAATCACATTGAAGCATGAACTGATAGATTACAGTAATAAGAGTCCAATGAAGAAGAAAAAGTCCAAACAGGGAGTGAGGTTACAATCCCTCTTCATAGAAGTACACAAATCATTGCTTCTGTTTCAATCGTTAAATCATAATTACAACCTATTAACATCCATTGAATAGCTCATATTTTCTTTCTGTTAAAAATAATTACAACGAAATCACCCTTTTCTCTCTTAAGCACACCCTGAGTATCCATAATCAAATTGTTATTTTTGCTCATCTGTTACCTTGACTTCCCGCACTAGATTTTAGTAGTCCCTACCTGTCTAACGCACTCCGAGCAGCTAGTTTGCATTTTTGTGATTAACACTTTCACTTGTATTGTTAGCGTTTTGTAACCTCTGTTGTAGTGGTTTAGGAGAATAACTTTGGGAGACAGGATGAATAGCTACAGCCCAGGGAGTGGTCTGATAAGAGCAGTGGTGGGTTTCAAAAATTGTTGGAACCTACTCTCTGGGTGTGGCCTCCTTTGTGGGAGTGGCTTGCCACCCATGTGACTGGATGGGAGTGGCTTGCTACCCATGTGACCAGATGGGAGTGGCTTGCCGCCCATGTGACCGGATATGAAATTATGAATTAGTACTTAGGTCAGTCCAAGTAGCTATTCAGAAGTTAGTAGTTAGAAGCAAGATATGGAATTAAAACCAGAAATATTTTGTTGGCTATTTGAAAGGGAGTATAATATGTATTTAATTTTACACATGTTAGCAGCTGCTGGAATTGTGTTTGCACAACAGTGGAAAAACAGAGATATGTAAATGAATAAATATTACAATGTGCAGGAATAAATAAATTGACAATTAAAATCAAGAAGGCTTTGAATACTTTTTCATGTGGGATTGGTTTTAGCAATTGTCAACTAACGGAAACAGAAATTAGAAATCCAAAAGTATGAAAGAAAACACCAATTATGTAAGGAAAGGTCCCTAAAATGTATAAGGAAATATTACTAGATCATTATTAATGAGTAGATAACTGCGGGACATTACACACCCACCAGTGGTGGGTTTCAAAAATTTTTGGAACCTCTTCTGAAGGTGTGGCCTGCTTTCCGGGTCCACTGGTAGAACCTCTTCTAACCGGTTCGGTAGATTTGACGAACCAGTTCTACCGAATAGGTGCGAACTGGTGGGAACCCACCTCTGTATAAGAGACATCAGAGTCTAAAACAGGAATGCAGAGAGCATAGTAGGACTCTCCCTAGTTCTCTGAAAAGTCAAGGCAGGGGAGAGGGAACGGGCTTTCAGACTAGCAAGGCTGAGGTCAGCCTTTGAGGAAGTCCAGGTAGGAAACCATGAGTACTAATACTATCTTTATTATAAGGTTGCAGTGACAGATTTCACAACTAGGGGACCAATATATCTATTGATTCCAAGCACTTGATTGCTTTGGCTGAAATTATAAGGCCTTTTGGCTAAAACTCATGACGGTGCTTCAGGTTAAATTCTGAAAATTTGTCCTGTAGGACAGTGATGACTAACGTTTTCTGGACCGAGTGCCCAAAATATGTGGGTTTGCCCGCAAATGCGCGTGTGGGCGCCTGAACCCCCAAAATGCAATGCACGTGTGGGCCCGGTGAATGTGTCCCACCCCATGCATGCATGCGGCACCTGAATGCGCCCCCTGTACATGCACCCCCCCACATGCACCTCCCCCCTATGCATGCATGTGTAGGGGCCCTGCACATGCACCCCCACGTGTGTGGCAGAGACCCAAAGACCAGCTCGCCAGCTGGAGGTACACTTACATGCGTGATGGAGCTGAACTGGGGCAACCGCTCACATGTCCACAGAGAGGGCGCTGGGTGCCACCCAGTGGTGGGTTTTAAAAATTGTTGTACTCTGTGGGTGTGGCCTCCTTTCTGGGAGTGGCTTGCCGCTGTGACCGGATGGGAGTGGCTTGCCGCCCATGTGACTGGATATGAAGATGCCGACGACACTTGTCAGAACCACCTTAAATTACCTCACACACAGCACTGGCATGCATAAGAATATGATGTAAACTTGTTTTTTAAAAGGCATCTTTGGTTTGCGTTAAAACAACTTCAACACACGCAATGTTCTGATTGCACCACAAACGCAGTAGTCATCCTTACCTTTCACAGAGGCACTGAATTTTATAAATATGAGCATGATAGTGTAGAATAATCATATCTAAGGAGTCGTCTCTGGCCTCTGTGCCATAGGTTCGCCATCACGGCTATAGGACATTCTACAATGCCTCTTCTAACATGGAATACATATGCATTTTAATATTTAAAGCTCTAAACAGAAATGATTTTCCCCCTCTCCCAAATTTGATTTTGTTTATCTCTTGTGAGATTGATAAGACTTTCAGGTGCATTGAAAAGAGCAGCTAAATCTTTTATCCATACGTATCTTACACTTTATGCCCCAGAGTCTGAATTATAGATTCCTTTTTATCTTTAAATTGTCAGAAAGACAGCATGGGTTGTAAGAGTCTTTTCTCACAGAGAAAGAGGTGTTAGATCGCCATATAAAGCACTTTCTTGAACCAGAAAATATTATGCCAATACTCCAAAACTCTATGAAAATCCAGCAGGATCTCAGTCTTCCGTTCCATAGGCTCAGCTGTTTCACATTGGAACTAAAAAAAATGAGCCTTTGCTATTTAAAATTAAGAGTTAGGATCAGTGGTGGGATTCAAATAATTTAACAACCGGTTCTCTGTCCTAATGACCATAAAGGTGGGGCTTTATGGTCATGTGACTGTGTGGGTGTGGCCAACTCAACATTACTCAGGTCGATGGGCGCTTCGCCTTAGCTATTACAATGTAATAAGGGTTAACCGGAGAGGCAGTTTCTGTAAGCAGGACAATAAAGATTAAGCTAGAAACAACACCAGAATATTTCATTCCTGCCTTCCTTACAGGATTAGCCTTGTAAAGCGGAAAAAAACCAAAAGAAGATTTCTTCCAACAACCGATTCTCCGAACTGCTTAGAAAGTTAAGAACCGGTTCTCCCGAATAGGTGCAAACCGGCTGACTCCCACCACTGGTTAGGATCATAGATCCAGACGTAATTGGAAGCACAAATGAGTCTTTAACTGTGCAGAAACTGTGAAATGAATGAAATGATAACCAAGGCAGCTGGTATTAGCCCCTAGATGATATCTATAGGCCTATATCTTTAGGGCCAAGTTTGATCACTGCAGCCTTCCTTCCTTTTTATTGATTCACTCACATTTAGCCCTACATTTGTGTCAATTTTTAATTGTGTTAAGCAACAGCATAAGGAATATGAATGGACAAATAATAATTTCCCCCCACTACTCTTAAGGAATCCCTTGGTGGATTGGATAATTACTCCATTTTGCCCTGTACTGTGTGCTCTGGCTGAAAACATTTCTTTTGGTAAATGCCAACGGTTATAAATTCATGATGAAATAATTAAAAAAAAGTTTGTTCTGTAGTGATTAAAAATTTAAACTTCATAATTATAAATCCAAGGCTTAGCAATTCAAAAACAATTTTCAAATTATGCCTCACTTCTGCAATGGTCAGGTCAGCAATTAACCCCAAGGCCAAGGCTTGAAAGGATTTCAAAGTTAGCATTCAGCATCTTAATAAAGCTTTCCTCCCTTCCTTTTGAATTAAAGTTCTGGTTGTTTTCACTAAAATAGCTGATCTGAATTAGGAACATTCTTGGCGAGGACAGAATGGCTGTTCTGACCTAGGCTTCACAAAATCACAAAGCAGACTCCTTGCCCTGACAAAAACCCCTTTTATTAAGCTAATATGAATTCCTCTCATTCACATCCAGCAAAGCCCCGTCAAACAGTCTTTCAAGGGTAAATTTACGACCACAGACCTTATCAGGCTTGGAGGACTGCCAGGCCGGTATCTTCCAAATGCAATGCTGTACAAGAAAAGACTTGGCAAGGAGTCTCTGAGAGTCACAAACAAATCTTCACACTAATTAAATGAAGAAATTGTCTCCTGCAAACTCCATTCCCCTTTCACCCCTCTTTATTCCCTATGGGAGGAGCCATTCACCGTCCACCTGTGCCTTTACTCCTGAGTCGGCCCTTGTTCCTTAACTGATCCTTTCTTCTGGCAGCTCTGCGCATGTGCACATTGGGAACTGGCTCCAACTGTTCTTCTGCCCCACTGATCTCTGACTCCGAGATCAGTGTCAGGCGGCCCTGGCCCCCATCTTTGCCTCTGATGCAGAGCACTCATCAGAGCCTCCCCCAGACTCCAGGACTGGCCCATGTTCCTCCCCAACCTCTTCACTGTCTGAGTCTGCCATCAGCTCTGCTGGCTGCTGGCGGGCCCTAACAGTGGCTTCTGAAAACTGTCAAAATTCTTTCCACAATAGCATCTTTTCACAAATGAATCAATATTTCCGCAGAATATCATCTCATCTGATTCCATCCACCTCTGAATTTTAGCCACTTCAAAATGAAGAAGGCCTTTGAGATCTCTGCCTATCAACCCAAGTTCCAACTGTTAGAAAATTACTGTGAGTAATTTAGTTTAGTTTGCACCTAACATGCTCCCAGACAATTCCCTGTATCCAGCAACCAAATCACCTTGAAGATACACTTGAGTTTATTAGTGTGCGTATAATACAAGTGTATATCTGATTCCTAGCAAGGCAGCTTGCCGAGCAGCCCTGAGCAAACACAAAACTGCAGCTTATGTAACGTTGGCCTAATACATTTCAAAGACAAGACAAAGGGAAAGGCAGACAAGGTGTAAATGACAACATGACATTAGAATTATTTTGATAAGCCTATTCGGGTGACCTTCTCATTATTTATCTGTTCCCATGAGGTCAGCATGTCAGCTATCTCGTCTCAGGGATATGATCAGGGAATAAAAAGAAATCTTGTTTACTGGACATCAGGTTTCTTACTAAGCCATTCCCTTGTTGCCATTCAGAGTCCATTCAGCTTGCTGTGAATATTTTCTTCTTTTTTTAAAAATAATATTAATAATATTATTTTAATAATATTAATAATAATTTATATAGCAATAGCAGTTAGCAATAGCAGTTAGACTTATATACCGCTTCATAGGGCTTTCAGCCCTCTCTAAGCGGTTTACAGAGTCAGCATATTGCCCCCAACAACAATCCGGGTCCTCATTTTACCCACCTCGGAAGGATGGAAGGCTGAGTCAACCCTGAGCCGGTGAGATTTGAACAGCTGAACTGCAGAACTGCAGTCAGCTGAAGAGTTGGAAGGGACCTTGGAGGTCTTTTAATCCAACCCCTTGTTCAGAATACAGGATAATGGAGTTGGGGGGGGGGGACCGTGGAGGTCTTTTAGCAATAGCAATAGCAATAGCAATAGCAGTTAGACTTATATACCGCTTCATAGGGCTTTCAGCCCTCTCTAAGCGGTTTACAGAGTCAGCATATCGCCCTCACAGTCTGGGTCCTGATTTTACCCACCTCGGAAGGATGGAAGGCTGAGTCAACCCTTGAATCCAACCCCCTGCTCAGAATACAGGATAACAGAATTGGAAGAGACCTTGGAGGTCTTCTAGCAATAGCAATAGCAGTTAGACTTATATACCACTTCATAGGGCTTTCAGCCCTCTCTAAGCGGTTTACAGAGTCAGCATATTGCCCCCAACAACAATCCGGGTCCTCATTTTACCCACCTCGGAAGGATGGAAGGCTGAGTCAACCCTGAGCCGGTGAGATTTGAACAGCCGAACTGCAGAACTGCAGTCAGCTGAAGTAGCCTGCAGTGCTGCATTTAACCACTGCGCCACCTCGGCTCTATGTCACCTTGTTGCAGAAAATGACAGGCTTTAGACTTCTCAGGATTCAGGAAAAGTTTATTTGGCAGCCAGGTTCAGAAAGCCAGCCCATGGCTTAGTATTACAAGTTCTGAACAACCTTCATTATCGAAGCCCGCGTTCTTATACATTCTCAAAAGCATTGCAACACGGAAATACTTAACACATTTCTTAGTGGTTACCTTGAGGAGAAATCCTTATAAGGAGATGGGGTCTTACTTCTCCTTTTGTTTATGGAGTACGTGTCATTAACGAACTTTAATTGAACCTTGGACTTTTGACATAGGCTTTTGACATCTTGTGGTTAGGCACTGGCTTCCTGTTTCGTTTGCAAGCTCCAACTCTGTCTATGTGGCTTTTAATATAGAAGTAAAGGGGCTCTAAGAGATTGTCCAGCCTGACCCAGTAGGTTTCACACTTAATGTCCAAATCTCACTTTACATCTGCTTTAACCTGATTGCTCGTGAGGTCTGGGCAGTTTACAAATTGTTAAAAACATTTGAAAACAAGAGATTTTTTTTTTAAAAAAAAGACATAGATACAACGAAGGAAAAGAGATGGTTGAGAAAACAAAGCTGGGTGGGAACAAGGAAAAAGTAATCGTCTTCTCCCATGAGTGGTCCAATTCCATTCACTTGTACAAAGTTAGCACTCGTCCCTCTCTTAGAAGAATGAAACGTTTTGGGAAATATTTAAAAAAGGCAGAATAATATATTTCCCTAAAGGAGAAACATGCTCTTGAAAAGCAGCCCCCACCTTTCTTAATAGCTCCAGTGTCAAGGTTCCAAATATCATTTAAAAGTAAATCAGAGTCCAAGGCAAAGTATTGCTCAAAGTTCCAATTTATTAAGAGAGCCATGTTGGCACATCTGGGGAAAACCTGAATCTGAAGCCTTTCCAGTTTTCTCACCCAGTTGAAAGTTCAAGATCTTCCCCCTATACCCACAAGTCCATCCCATGGTCCAATCTTCCACTGCCATGCTGGCAGCTTCCACCCATCCAGTTTCGGTCAGATGCAGAGGTGCAGAGAGAAAGGATGACCTTAGCTTTCTAGAAAGAATTTTGTTTTGGCTTCATATCATCTAACTCCGCACAATCCCCTCTCCCATTTTCCCACAATAGAAAATGCATAGCAGAATAATAGAAAGTGAGGCAGGCCTGAGATCCACAAGAAAATGTGGCTGAAGGCCTGACATCCAGCCTATCAATGACAAAAGACCTTCAGCTCCAGGGTGATGGCATTAAGACCTGGCCCTTCAGGATATAATAGGACCATTTAGCAGAAGACACGGAGCCCACTGCATTGCAATCTCCTAAGGACATTGCATCACCCAGCAAACTTCAACCAAATCTGGGAGCACAAAAAAACATGACCTCATAGGAATCTGACAACAACCAATAGAATACATGTTCTTGCACAGAAACAGGAGGCTCAAGTTCAAAGCCCAAGAGAAGGTATAAAAGCACCTCACGCTCAACTCCATGTGTTTAGCTGCACCAGAAAATCACATACTTGGTGGTTCTTCATGAATAAATCATCTTTCCAATCAGCCTCCATGTTTCCAGTGTCTTTCTCCCACCTTGGAACTGAACCAGGTGGATATTTCTTCCAACACATTCATCTTATGGAAAAAAACAACGATGACAAAGCCAAATATTACTTCTGAACGTCACACATTCATTTATTAGTCATTCATTAGCTATTTCAATCTCATTCATTTTCTTCTAACAGCCATCCAAGCCAGCATATGTCAGATCCTGGAGGAGTTTACCGAAAGAGGGGGAGAAAGCAGAGAAAATGATATTGCAAATTGGCTGCTCCAAAATGTTTGACACAACGTGTCAAACATTTAGATAGCTTTCCTTTCTGAAACTCTCCAAGGTCCTGACAAAGGAAGAGATAACTGTATTTCTGCATAAGAGGGAAATCAACATTTACATAATATTATACCTTGTTTCTGGTGGCTCAATGGCTAACCCAGTGAGCTTGTCAATCAGAAGGTCGGCAGTTCAACGGTTCGAATCCTAGCACCATGTAACGGAGTGAGCTCCCTGTCAGCCTCTGTTTTGCTTGCTACACTTGCTTGCTATCGGCTGCCATAGGAATGGGGCAGTGGTGGGTTTCAAAAATTTTGGGGACCTCTTCTGTAGGTGTGGCCTGCTTCTAACCAGTTCGGTAGATTTGATGAACCGGTTCTACCGAACTGGTGCGAACTGGTAGGAACCCACCTCTGGAATGTCGGGGGGGGGTGCATAGTATTGGGGAAGGGAATTATATCGTACTGGAGGAGTCTTGTTATCACCATCTTCTGCGCATGCTGGTGGCTGATGTTTGGACTTGGTCAAGGCCAACCATTTAGCATACCAAGAGCCGAGGTGGCGCAGTGGTTAGAGTGCTGTACTGCAGCCACTTCAGCTGACTGTTATCTGCAGTCAAATCTCACAGGCTCAGGGTTGACTCAGCCTTCCATCCTTCCGAGGTGGGTAAAATGAGGACCCAGACTGTGGGGGCAATAGGCTGACTCTGTAAACCGCTTAGAGAGGGCTGAAAGACCTATGAAGTGGTATATAAGTCTAACTGCTATTGCTATACCAACTTGATGAGGATGTTTGAAGATGCACCCCACATGACACCTTAGGGAGTTGCAGATTGAGCAATGGGTTGGGGAATTGGGGGGGGGGAGGGTGCTGGGTAAACGTTTGATATGTACATGTTCCCACCTTTGTGGCTCAGATCTTGCTTTCCTTTTGCTGTTTTCACTTCTAGTAAAAGTACTTTATCTCTATTAAAGTGGAGTTGAGGTTTTCCTTTCTTGGATATTGAAGGAGGCATGCCTGACACTCCCATTGTTTGTCCCAGCTTCTGCCAACCTAGCAGTTCGAAAGCATGGAAAAATGCAAGTAGAAAAATTGGGACCACCAATCCATGTCCCTTCAGTGTTTAATTATGCCAGCCACATGACCATAGAGGCATCTTCAGACAGCACTGGCTCTTCGGCTTTGAAACAGAGATAAGCACTGCCCCTAGAGTCAGGAATGACTAGCACGCATGTGCGAGGGGAACCTTTACCTATAAGTTATTTCTCTTTCTCAAGTTTGAAACATTGTCCAGATTCTTCTCTTGGGTTTCCTTAAAAAAACAACAACCACAATGATCATCTCTATCAATTCTAACAAGCCTTTTCAGTATATTTCTCTAGCTTTTCCTTTCTCTCGTGCTTAGAAACAGTTCACAGCTTCTTTAGTGAGTGAGATAAAGAGACTGATCTCTATGGCCACATTCACATGCAAACTAAAGCATAATATGGTTTGTCTGATTTTTGACAAATGTTGGCTTAAGAAAATCTGTGATCTGATCTAGAAGCCATTTCAGGAATCAGAGAGAATTGGGAAGATTCTCATTTACAACTAGAGGCACTGAAGGCAGAACAGCCTCCATGTTGGATGTTTGCAAGCCATGGTCTTTCCTGAAGGTGGTTTCTAACTAGGCATTATCTGACAAAATTTCATAGTGAAGAGATAGTGACACGGAGATCATTAAAGACTAGGGAAGTGGCAGAATAGCTCTCAGAATGGTGTTCATATGGAAAGGTGTGTTTCAAAAATAATGCATTCTTTGTGGAATGGTGCAAGAGACGGACTTGATAAGAAATTAGCATCTACTGGAGAGATTTTTCCTGGAGGAAAAAAAAACCAGATATAATATCTTCGTGTTTAGAAGTTATCCAAAGGGCCAGCATTCCAATTAGCGCTTGAAATATTTCTCCAAATTCATTCCCAAGCGAACTGATAAAGGAAACTCCAAATGTGATAAGGTGTTTGCTAGGCACAAAGAATCAAGATTGTTTGTAAAGTTGCAACACAGAATATTTATTCGAGCCTGTACACAAGAATCCGGTCAACTTAACATTGTTAAATTGATGCCAGAGAAGGGTCAAGAGAATTCAAAGGGAGCTGGACTTGGCTCTCTTGTGGTAACACAAGGATTCTCAACTGAGGACAGGTTTAACTCTGCCCTCCAGGTCTGTCTGATCTGCTCCTACAGTATTCCTGTGGGAAATTTGGAAGAATGTATTTCAGATGTTTCCTCTCCTTGGTTGTTTAAGTTATAATATTCATCTGACAAAAACAAAAATAAAATCCAGATACCAATCTAAAACTATGTTTCTCAAACTTAGCAACTTTAAAATATGTGGACTTCAAAAGTAACAATAAAAACAAGGAGTTCATAGCACAAAGTATTGTAGATCATATTGGCTCCAGTAATGGCTAATCTTTCATTGCAAATGAAATCTGTAGACAATGTGATTTTCAAAGCCTCGAGCAATTTGCTTTCATGTTGAAGCGCGTTTCATTAGTCGTGCAATTTTTTTGGCTCAGCAAATAGCTCAACATGGAATTGTATAGGATAACTAGAAAGAGTGGTTAGGGTGAAATCTAAATAGTCCTTTTTCAAAAATATTAACTCAGACGGGGAGATATAAACATTTTCGGCTGAATGAGAAAGCACAATTGATACAAACCAATATATTGATGTCTTTGTCCTACTATGCATTACTAACTACCTCAATAGACAAATGGTGAATAGAGCAGGAATTATATTATTATCTCCATTTTGTAAGGACAATTAATTTTTAAATAAAAGCATAATGCTGTAAGTTGAGTACATTTGAACGTCTTTTGAGAATGGTTACGATTTCCAAGGGCATAAGATGTATCATGTTTATCAGAACCTTTCTTCATGTTGTGTCCACCATGAGACAGAGAGAGAGAGAGAGAGAGAGGGAGGGAGGGAGGGAGGGAGGGAGGGAGGGAGAGAAAAGGAAGGAAAGAAGGAAGAAAGGATGAAAGGACATGAACGTTTATGGAAGGAACCAATTTTTTCAAAGAATATGGCAGCAATACTGCAGGATGACTGAAAAGGATTGAGAGGCACGGGGCATGGATTTTGTAATTTGTTAACTATCATAGTTATTTTGTATTTTAATTTGAACACCCCTGGGGTTTTTTTCCTAAAGGGTTAGGGGTGCAAGGGTCTTGTAACTTGACAGCTTTAAGACTTGCACACTTCAATGCCAGAGTTCCTGAGCCAATGTTTTGGTTGCTAAGCAAGAGCGTTGTTAAGTGAGTTTCACCACATTTTACAAGTTGGCCATACCCACCCAGTCAAATGGCTGCCAAGCCACTCCCACCTGGTCACATGGCCAGCAAGCCACTCCCACAAAGCAGGCCACACCTACAGAAGAGGTTCTAAAAAATTTTGAAACCCACCACTGTTGCTGACTTAATAATAAGGTAGTTGAAGGTTTTTTGGTTTTACTGAATACATTTGGCATTTTGGGATCACATCATTACACCCCTTCACACACAACTGTAGGGGGCTTGCCCCTTCATAAAGTGCCAGCCTGGGGAGTATGCTGAGTCACAAAATGCTCATCCAGCAGAAGAAAACTGATGAGGATCTCCCAGACACTATTTTAGGCCCCCTCTGGTGTAGTTTTTATCTGGAACCAAGTCAGCCAGGATCTTCTTGATGGCTGTACAAGAGTTATGGAATTTGTGGAGATGATTGACTTTCTCAATGGCTGGCAAACCACGTTGAGAATGCAAATATCAACACAATAATCCTTCCTTAATTAGTGTGAGCCTGAGTAATGCAACTCAGCACAATTATCATTAACCTGATCCTTCCTTAACAAAGATGAGACATCTGGCACGTAGGAACATTCCATCGCTTGCAACAACATCTGGTTGTCTGTTCACTTACTCAAACATAGCTTGGATTTTTGTCTAGCTAATCCAATCAGCACAAGTGAACTTTGATCAATTAGCTTCTGCCACTTTCCGCCACGTAAGCTGTTTTTATGACAAAAAAAGGAGAGCTCTCACAAGCTATTGGAGAGTGCCTTCACAAACTTCTTCCTGCCTGCGCGTCTTTTCTTCACTGTCACAACAGAATTTTCTTCTCTCAAGAGTGTGGTCTTTGCCCTCACTGGTTGATTTTAAGAAAAATACTACTATATATTTAAGCAAATATTTCATTTTTAAAAAACGTAACCTTTTTCAATGATTCTTTATGAGGGATGGATTGGATCAGAGATGGGTTGCTCCCGGTTTGCCCCGGTTCGACTGAATGGGTAGTAGTGATTTGGCCTGGGTCGCAGAACTGGCAGTAACCCAGGCTGGCCACGTCCCTGAACCAGTTCCCTGGTCTCTTCTGCCATTGCCGGCCTGTTTCTGCGAATGAGCAGAACAATTTACAGTCAACTGCGCATGAGCGAGCAATGTGCAGCCAGTACCAACCGGTACAGGAACCCACTCCTGGATTGGATCTTTTCTACAGTATTATATTACATCATCTTATTACATTAATATGTTTTGCACGTTGTCTTCATTAAAATTAACTTTGATTAATACAATTTAACATGGCCTTGTGTTCTGACCCCCCTTCTCCATCCAGGAACGAAAGCCACAAGCAAATGTAAATAAGAATACTTTTAATCAGTCCAGACTCTTGTTGGTTGCAAGCCAAAAATAAACAAAGAGATAAGCACTCTGACAGTAATTCTTACAAACCTAGGCAATGCAAACAAGCTCTCACAACAAACCACTTCTCCAAGTTGGTTTCTCTGACTCATGAACATTGACTCCTGCAAACAGGGCATGGCACAAACAGTCTCTTTTATAATCAGGAGAGGATCTTAATCAGCATCAGCTAAGCGCAATCATCTCCTACAATTACGCAGTTGTTCCTTCCACCAAGTAGCCCTTTGACGGGGCTATACCGGGGTATACCACCTGCAACCCACCATTGGTGTGGCCAGTCTATGATACATCTGGCCTCCGGGCCAGGAGTTTGACAGCCCTGAAATAAAGGCTCAAGCAGGGAAACAAGATAAGGAATCAAAGCAGGCAATCAATCAGATCTCACCAGGTGTTCAGTTTACAGAATGTCTGTGTTAACTCCAGAAAAACTGTGGTGTAAGACAAGAGGAACCTCTTGGACCCAGCATGTCAAAAGATCAGAAAATTCCTGACTTGATTTTGTTGCTCTCTGTCTCTCTCTCTCTCTCTCTCTCACACACACACACACACACGTGTGCGTGCCCGCACACCCACACACACTCGAATAAAAGGGAAACAATTCCTTACCGTATGTATTCATTTATTTTTCTTTTTTTAAAAAAAAATAGCCTAATCCTCTTTGTGATTTTCAATTTGTTGTTCTCTTTCTGCGCTGTACAATTTCTGTTGACCACAAGAAGGGAAAAGGATCACAACTCACTCTATCGCAGGGCCTCTTGAAATAGCAAGGTCTTTAAGTTTTTGTGGAAGCAGAGCTGGATTGAGGCTCATGGACTTCAGGAGGAATGCTATTCCAAAGGACAAACAGCCCCAGAGATGGCTTTTCTCCAAATAATACAGTTTTACTTATGGGACCTGGAGTGAGGCAGCCAGCCAATCCTTACCCGATGGCCAGGAACAACTAGAGAAGATGATTCAGTAAGTATCAGGTCCTAGACAATGAAGGGCTTTTAATGACAACACCTTCAGTGGCACTAACTGGTAACCAGCGGAGTTTGTGAAATACAGATACTAATTGGGGAAATGGGATATATCCATAACTGTTCATACATTCGACATCAGCTTTAGCTTCTGTGGTCTTCAAAGGTAGTGTCAGTATCCGCTTGCTGCTGCTTCAGCTGCCATTGAAACGGGGAGGAGGGGCATGGTATTTGGGAAGGGAATCATGATGTGCTGGAGGAAGATTCTGGATGCTGCCTGACCATCTTATTGCTCATGTGGAGGAAGGGAGTTTCCCGCCAAGGTTAGCTATCCAGCATTCCATCCTGGTGATGCCTTTTGAAGTTATCTCCCACCTGACAGTTGGGTGCATTATAATTGGACTATGGACTGGGGTGCCAAGGGGAGGGGATTGAGTTATACATGATATTATTTGCTTTCGCGCCTAATTAGCCAGATTCAGCTTAGCTTTGCAACTGTTCATTTATAATTAGTAAAAGTACACTTGATTTCAATTCAAATGGAGTTGAGTGGTTTCCTTCCTGATTACTAAATGAAGTCGATGCTGACAGGTAGCCCATGTAAAGTGTGCTGTAGTAATCCAAGATATGACTGGTCTCCCAATCCAGTAAAGCACTGGTACGTTGGATGGATCTGTGCAAAGACTTTTGATGGCACATCAGTCACTTGCTCATTGAGCAAAAGTCAGAGAAGTCCAGTGCTGGTGGGACATGCAGCCATATTTGCCGGCTTGCGAAAACGGCCTCCCGCGGCCCTCAGTAGGCCCATTGGGGCCGTTTTTCACTTTTCTAAGACTTCAGGAAAGCCCCAGAGGCTGGGGTGGGTGAAAAACAGTCCCAGTGGGCCGAGTTTGGAAACAATCCGTTTCCAGCTTCCGGAGGGCTGGGAGAGGCGGTTTTCACCCTCCCCAGGCTTCAGGAAATCCTCTGGAGCTTCAGGGGTTGTGAGTGCATGTAGGAGGGGAGGGGGTATCGTACGCGCATGCACAGGTGGGAGGGGAGGATTGAATTGGTGTGAGCATGCGTGCGCGCACCATAGCACATGCGCACACAGTTTTGGTGCGCTATAAGAAAAAGATTTGCCATCACTGATCTAGTGGAACTCCCAAATTTTCTGTATTTTTCCCCTCCAGCAGCCTCCACCTTGACCTATCCCATTTTCAAACTCTTTATTTTCTTGGTTTCTCTCCCTATTCCCCCCCACCCCAAAATTAATTTGGTCTAGTCTGTTCTGTTTCTGGAGTGTTTTTATACAGAGATAGTTAAAATAGACAAAATCCTGATCAGTTTCTTTCCTGCATTTCTTTGTTTAGCTATAACTGCATCTCAGTTTTTTCTTTGGAAATGAGCCTGATTGCCAGAGGTAAATTAATTAGCTTGCCTTCTAGTAAACACATTTTGAAGCTCTCCCAACTATCAAAGCTTCTTCTGCATTTTGTAAGGATGACCACAACCCGTAGATATTCCAAATATTTCCAGACGACTGCCCAGAATACATGCTATTACCCTACTCTGGCTATACATATGGTATCAAAAGGGGAGAGCGAACCCATCTGCACTAACATATAATCCCCAAATGCTATCTTCCAGTTTCTCTGCTTAATTGCTTTTAGATTTCATCTGCTGCTTGTTTTGATTTGTAGAATATGACAAGTACTGAATTACAAATGCCATTGCCATTCCCTAGATGGAGTTGAATTAATAACAGCAGGTATTATTCTAAGGTATTATGTATTACTTTTCAGTAATGTCTGCTTTATGCTGAATATTACACAGAATTTATAAGGACTGTAACAGTCCTGTGTACGTCATTCAGTATACTATTGAAAAGTAACTTCTGCTCAGTGGTGGGTTTCAAAAATTGTTGGAACCTACTCCGTGGGTGTGGCCTCCTTTGTGGGAGTGGCTTGCCACCCATGTGACTGGATGGGAGTGGCTTGCCACCCATGTGATTGGATGTGAGTGGCTTGCCGCCCATGTGACTGGATATGAAATTATGAATTAGTACTTAGGTCGGTCCAAGTAGCTATTCAGAAACTCTGGCATTGAAGCATGCAAGTCTTAAAGCTGTCAAGTTACAAGATCCTTGCCAGTGGTGGGTTTCAAAAAGTTTTGGAACCTCTTCT
This sequence comes from Thamnophis sirtalis, assembly GCF_051295495.1. Taxonomy (NCBI): domain Eukaryota; kingdom Metazoa; phylum Chordata; class Lepidosauria; order Squamata; family Natricidae; genus Thamnophis; species Thamnophis sirtalis. The sequence goes on from NW_028261386.1 coordinate 123,400,643, forward strand.
GTAGGTGTGGCCTGCTTTCCCGGACCACTGGTGGAACCTCTTCTAACCAGTTCGGTAGATTTGACGAACCGGTTCTACCGAATAGGTGCAAACTGGTAGGAACCCATCTCTGCTTCTGCTTCAAATGTTTCCTTCTCAATCAAAATGTCTTCAGATGATTAATTTTTTTTCCCATCCCATAAACCACAGAGCTAAAGAGAGGGGCTCAGAATAACAGAATAACACAGTTGGAAGGGACTTTGGTGGTCTTCTAATCCAACCCCCTGCTCAGACATATACCATTTCAGACAAATGGCTGTCCAATCTCTTCTTAAAAACCTTCAGTGTTGGACCATCCACAACTTCCGGAGACAAGTCATTCCACTTAGAATTGGTTCACACATTTGCTAAAATATAATCTGATGCCTTTGGTTTTAGCTTGCCTTTTGTAATTATTAGATTTACATGACCACCCATCTTGTGAAACACAACTCTGGGGAACTCACAACAGTAATTGTGTGAATCCAGCCATTATGGTTTGCAAGCTATGGTTAATGATTAGGCCTGTGGCTTATTACTTAACCAATATGCTAAAGACGACCAAGGTTTAGAATTGGAAATCCAGCTCAATTTTGCAAGTCAGTAAAATGTGCACGATAAAATTTCTGAGTAAGGATTAATGGGTATCAGACAGCAGCATGAATCATGAAGTCGAAGAAAGTTAGTGTCATCTGCTTATACTGACGAATAGATGCCAGAGTTATGTCTGGCAGAAGGAGTGAGCAAGAGAAGATGAGAGTGAGGTGCTTAGCCAATGGATGTTTGCTAATTCTAAACTAGATCTGTCATAGTGCATCACACAGAAAATTGTAATTTAAATTCAGTTGGCTGTTTCAGATTGGAATAGGATTTTGTTGTTTTTTAAAATTATATTGGATATTCTGGTCTTCAGCTGGCACTGTTCTAAGTTTAAAAATTCCAAGGTACAACTTGCAACATCACAGACTTTTACAAATTGAAAATCTATGATATGCAGATCAGTGGTGGGTTTCAAATTTTTTTAGAACCTCTTCTGTAGGTGTGGCCTGATTTGTGGGAGTGGCTTGCCGGCCATGTGACTGAGTGGGAGTGGCTTGCCAGCCATGTGACTGAGTGGGGGTGGCTTGGCAGTCATGAGACTGAGTGGGCATGGCCAACGTGTAAAATGTGGTGAAACTCACTTAACAACGCTCTTGCTTAGCAACCTAAATGTTGGCTCAGAAACTCTGGCATTTGAAGCAGGAAAGTCTTAAAGCTGTCAAGTTACAAGATCCTTGCACCCCTAACCCTTTAGAAAAAAACCCCAGGGATGTTCAAACTTGACAGCAGGTCACTAAAGATTAGGCTAGAAACAACACTAGAATGTTTCCTTCCTGCCTTCCTTACAGGATTAGCCCTGTAAAGTGGGGAAAAACAAAAGGAGATTTCTTCCAAAAACCGGTTCTCTGAACTACTTAGAAAGTTACCAACCGGTTCTCACGAATAGGTGCAAACTGGCTGAATTCCACCACTGCTACAGCCCTTTTGTAGAATCAAAAGGCATTTAGAAAGTAGTCCTGTACTTACAATCACAACTGGGCCCCAAATTTCTCTGGCTAAGCAAGACAACGTTTAAGGGATTTTTGTCCCATTTTATGTCATATCTTGCCACAGTTGTTCAGTGAATCACTGCAGGTATTAAGTTAGTAACTTGGTTGTTAAGTGAATCTGGCTTCCCCATTGACTTTGCTTGTCAGAAGGTCGCAAAAAGGGATCACATGATCATAGAACACTGCAACTGTCATAAATGTGAGCTAGTTGCCAAGAATCTGGATTTGGAACCATGAGGATATTGCAACAGTTGTAAGGCTGAAAAATGGTCACTTTTTTTCTGTGATGTTATAACTTTGAATGCTCACTTTGAATTGTTGGAAGTCAAGGACCACCTGTAATGATGGGAGCTCAGGATGTTTCAGCATGTCAAATTCTAATATATTTCACCATATATTCACCATATTTTTTAAAAGAAAAATATCAAAGGGGAGGGACTCTATCAGTATTAAGAGAGCATGGATACGTGTGGGATGGAGGTCCAGAAAGGCAAGATGGCAATGGCAGCCATGTGGTCAAAGCAACACTCTTTCATTGCTCAGCCAGAGCCAATCATGGATTGAGGGCAACGAATGCTTGTCAATTAGTTAATTGTTAAATATATAAACTGCCCAGCATCTTAAAAACTTTTAGCACTCTGTGAATTAAGAGCCGTGGGGGGTGCAATGGTTAAAATGCAGACTAATTCTGCCAACTGCCAGCAGTTCGATCCTGACCGGCTCAAGGTTACTGTTACTCAGCCTTCCATCCTTCTGTGGTTGGTAAAATGAGGGCCCAGATTGTTGGGAGGCATTAAGCTGACTCTGTAAACTCTGTAAAAGAAAGAAAGAAAGAAAGAAAGAAAGAGAGAGAGAGAGAGAGAGAGAGAGAAGGAAAGAGAGAGAAAGAGAGAGAAAGAAAGAAAGAAGGAAGGAAGGAAGGAAGGAAAGAGAGAAAGAGAGAGAGAGAGAAAGAAAGAAGGAAGGAAGGAAGGAAGAAAGGAAGGAAAGAGAGAGAGAGAGAAAGAAAGAAAGAAGAAAGAAGCAAGGAAGGAAAGAGAGAGAAAGAGAGAGAGAGAAAGAAAGAAAGAAGGAAGGAAGGAGAAAGAAAGAAAGAAAGAAAGAAAGAAAGAAAGAAAGAAAGAAAGAAAGAAAGATGCTTCTTGCTCTTCCCAGCCACATTCAGAGTCCATGGCTTCATAGATATTTGTTGCATTTGGCAAGCGAGGTGTATTTTCTTAATGAGACAGTACAAGGGAAGATTGATTTTGGAAGCTATTAGCAAAGGCATATTAACAGAGGAACCTGAGAGGACCTTCTCCCCTTTGCTACCAGATTAGCATTGCAACTGGATTTGTTTTGTCCTCAGCAGCAAATGCAGTCAGAATTTCAAAAGAGCAGGCTTAGAGATCCAGAATTAGTAGTAAGGCATTTCTTTCAGCCAGAGCAATTACTGTGTTTCCCGAAAATACAACCTACCCCAAACTCTTAGCTTGATTTTTACATGTGTGCCCAATATAAGCCCTACCTCCAAAATAAACCCTGATTAAGACCCTGCCCACTTCAGGCTCCACGGGTAAAAATTAAGGTAGGGTGGCGATGGGGGGGGCGGCTGAAGCTGCCCTACTACTCACCATCAGAAAGTTGTAGCCATGCCTCGCACACCCTGATACTTGCCTTGGTGTCCCATTTCTTCTGCAGTTGGCAAGGCTTTTCCGAAGGCCTCTGTAGCTGATAACAGAGCTCTGGATTGATCTGGAGGTCTGTTATCGGCAGCAGAAGCCTTCAGGAAAGCCTTGCCGGCTACAGAAGAAGTTCCTAAAAGCCTCTGACAGTGAAAAGGGGCCAATGTGTACAAGTGAGGTGAGTCAGTTGACAACCTCCCCCCCCCCCCAAAAAAAAGACCAGGTGCCTTTTTTGGTGGCAAAAAGAATACAAGACAGAGTCTTATTTTGGGGGGGGGGGTAGCCTCTCCGGTAGTGGTCAATGATCAATCTCTCCAATAAAAGGGACGTCGCCATTCCCAAAAACAGGATGGTCCCACTGGAACACATGTTTCATCTTTTGCTCAGGTAGGAAGGAAAGAGAGCCTCCCGTTTGCAAAGGTGATAAGGGTTGGAAGGTGGACAAGTCAATGCTAGTTTGTTGCTGTCCTTCTGTGATTGATGAGGGCAGGTTTGTGGATAAATCATGGTGCAATATGATGCTATGGTGCTTTAATCCTTACTATAGGAACCTGCAATGGTTCCTTAGATATTTTTATGACGAAGTAACATGAATGTAAGCAAACCCCACTATTCTCTCAGGCCAAACATAGTCAGAAGATAACGTAATTTCAAAAAACCTAATCTCAAAAAAAATGATTGTAAGTTGCCCAGAGTTACCTTGAGGTAAGATGAGTAGCCTATAAGTTTTATAAACCGTGACCCGTCAAAAGCGCGGAGGACAAAATCGCGCTCGCCGAAAGCGCGCATGTGACGTCATCACAGCGTGACGAAAAAAAATTAAAAATTGAAATAAAATTAAAATTAAAGCAAGCCGATTCACATAAAGGTAAGGGTTAGGGTTAGGGTTAGGTTAAGGGTTAGGGTCAGGTTTAGAGCGTTAGGGTTACGTTTAGCGTTAGGTTAAGGGTTAGCGTTAGGTTTAGCGTTAGGTTAACGGTTAGGTTTAGGGTTAGATTTAGGGTTAGGTTAAGGGTTAGGTTTAGGGTTAGGTTTAGGGTTAGGTTTGGGGGGGTTAGGGTAAGGTTTTAGCTTTATTTTTACATTTTTCGATCACAGCGCGATGTTTTCGTCGCGCTGTGATGACGTCAAATGTGCGCTTTCGTTGAGCGCGATTTTGTCCTCCGCGATTTTGTGGTAGAACCTTATAAACAAACAAACAGACTAGAAGACTTCCAAGGTCCCTTCCAACTCTGTTATTGTATTAGTCTGTTATTCCTTCCCACACCAGTGGTGAGTTGCAGGTGCTACGCCCCAGTACGGTCGTACTGGAGCCTGCCTGGAGCACCGGGTACCGTTCCGGTACAGTGCTCCGGAGGGCCCACCCGCCTGCCCACGCTCCTTACTGTGGTTTAAAGCTGTAGGCGGTTCCGCACACATTCATGGCGCATACAGCGCCTGTGCGACCCTCCGCTGAACAGCTGGAGCATCGCGCAGGCTTGTGGAAGTGTCATTTGAACCTACAACGCATGCATGCGCTGCGCATGTATATGCGTGCGCTGCACGCGTGCATGTGGATGATGCCGTGGCTGTTCCAACCGTACTGGTTGGAACGGAATCCGGAACCCACCACTGCCCCACAACCACCTTTTATTTCTTTCCTAAGAACTAATGCAGATAACTCAAAGAAAATGAAAGTATAAATCCAGAGAACAGACGCATTAGAGCCAAATTAAATTAAGATAGACTTCCAGAGAATTAACGTCTGTGTGCAATTTATTCAGAGGCAAGATCTCTTGGAAAAGAATTGAATATGGTGGAGGAATTTTGCCCTATAAGAAAAATTGTCACTATAGATGCAGTAAACACAAATTACCTGTAAATATATGAATCTACTATTTGTTTATCAAACCGACACCAACCGTAGGCAAAGTGTTTTCCCCATAATGTGCTATTGATTCTGATTCACTCTGCTTCACCGAACATGTCATCAAGCAATGCACCTGCCCATCATCTTGCTGTAATTCATTTCTCTTAAGCTGCGGAACGGCTGTAGCATGGCATACTTATTCAAAGAGGCAAGGTGCTCTCGGCTCAGCTAATTCTACTGGCAAGGCAATTGTCCCAATTCCGACGCCTCTTAGTTTTTCTTGGTCCAATGAAGCATTTTCATGAAGCTCTGACAGCTTAAACATGGCTTTAGAATAACAAATGGTGCTTGGGCCTGCCAGAAAAGAATACTTACTCTCCCCGAATAAAAGGAAAGACGGAATTTTCAGAGTCTGTGTCATTAGGTACATAAATCTCTTTCCGGAGAGGTAGCTGCGTGAGTCCTTTCCAACCATAACAGGGGAGTATTGTGGTATCTACTCTTGGTTCAGCTGATAAATCTCCTCCGCATATTATTTTTATGATGATAAAATGTGTGCATGCACACTATTAAAAAACAAAAAAGGTAGCTTATTTCAGCAACCTGTTTCTCCACTTGACTTGAGAAATCTAGGCAGCCTATTTATACAGGGAGTCCTCGACTTACAACAGTTACCATTCAAACTTACGACAACACTGAAAAAATGGCTAATGACCGTTTTTCATACTTATGACCGTTGCAGCATCCCATAGTCACATGAATGATTGGCAACTGACTCATTATTTATGAGAGTGTCCTGGGTGTGTGTGTGTGATGTGATCCCTTTTTATGACTTTCTGACAAGCAAAGTCAATTTAGCAACTGTGTCACTAAATGTGTTAACATAGAGCCGAGGTGGCGGATTCATTTAGCAACTGTGTTATTAAATGTGTTAACATAGAGCCGAGGTGGCGCAGTGGTTAAATGCAGCACTGCAGGCTACTTCAGCTGACTGCAGTTCTGCAATTCGGCTGTTCAAATCTCACCGGCTCAGGGTTGACTCAGCCTTCCATCCTTCCGAGGTGGGTAAAATGAGGACCCAGACTGTGGGGGCAATATGCTGACTCTGTAAACCGCTTAGAGAGGGTTGAAAGCCCTATGAAGCGGTATATAAGTCTAACTGCTATTGTTATTGCTACTAACTTAACAACTGCAGCGATTCACTTAAAAACTGCGATAAGAAGAGTCGTGAAATGAGACAAAACTCACTTAACAAATGTTTCACTTAGCAGCAGAAATGTTGGGGCCAATTGTGGTCGTAAATTGAGTACCACCTGTATTGTATAAAAGAATGACTTAAATCGTTATCTTAGTTCTGACATGTTAGTTGATCCTATACTTCCAAATAAGTTCTGGGGCAAAATTCATTTAACAAATGTTTCATTTAGCAGCAAAACTTTTGGGATCAATTGTAGTTGTAAGTCAAGAACTTCCTGTACTGTCTTTACCCCAAATAAGCAAACTATCTACGGTTTATTGGATGCTTTGGTCAACACCAGGAGACACAGAAATATGATTGATCTCTAATGAAGTGATTCATGTTTTATTAAACTCCATATTCTACCAGAACGAATGCACTGAAATCCACGGGCAGAAAGAATGCTTACAGGTAGTCCTTGACTTACAAACTTCCATTTAGTGGCCGTTTGAAAGTACAACAGCTTTAAAAAAATGTGACTTACGACAGTTTTTTCATACTGATAACAGTTACAGGATCCCCATGGTTACATGGTCAAACTTCAAATGCTTGGCAACTGGTTCATATCTGTTGTGTCCCAGAGTTCACTGACAAAAGGGTGAACGACAAAAGTGCGCCCGACTAAACTGTGGTGACAAAACCGCGAGTTCTAAAGCGCGCCGACAAATGAGCGCTGAAGCACGGCAACAACAGCGCGGTGACAGAAGTGCACTATAAACCTAACCCTAACCCTAACCCTAACCCTAACCCTAACCCTAACCCTAACCCTAAACCTAAACCTAAACCTAACCCTAAACCTAAACCTAACCCTTACCTTAACTTAAATCGCGCTTCTGTCGGTGTGCTGTTGTCGCCGCGTTGATGACGTCACGTTGATGATGTCGCGGTTTTAGCACCGCGCTTTGGTCGGCACGCTTTTGTCATGCGCGCATTTGTCGGGTCACGGTTTCCCAGGGTCATATGCTCACCTTTTGCAACAAGCAAAGCCAATGGATAAGTCCACTTAACAACTGTTACTAATTTAACAACTGCAGTGACAAGTGTGACAAGAAAGTTTGTAAAATGGGGCGAAACATACTTTCATTTAACACCAGCAATTCTGGACTCAATTGTGGTTATAAATCAAGAACTCTCTGCACCTTTGTGTCACCAATATGAGTTGGACTTAACAAATGACCTTTTGGTTAAGTGTACTCTCCTATGTTTCTTCATTCACCAAGGAGACCTTCAAACAAATATATTCATTCTATTGTATTTCAAGCAGTGGTGGGTTCCGGATCCCTTTGTAACTGGTACGGTGCAACAGGGCCCAGCGTCCACCACATGAATGCGTGCAGCCCTCGCTCTGTGACACCTCAGTGACACTCCAGCTGCTCGGCAGAGCATTGCATAGGCGCTGTATGCTCCCTGCACATGCGCGGAAGCCCCGAAGAGCTCAAATACTGGTAAGGAGCACAGGTGGGTGGGCCCTCCGGAGCACTGTATGGTACCCAGTGCTCCGGGCAGGCGCCAGTACACCTGTACCGGGGCATACCGATCGTAAGCCACCACTGATTTCAAGCAGAATAAAGCATTGAAAAAGATTTACATTTATCTGTAACTTATGTTGAGACTTATGTTGCTGTGAAAAAAACCCCACTTATTGCAATTATATTTCTCTTGCTCATAAACTTTGAATTCAGTCATCAAAACGTTCCCAATTATTGATTTTGTATTTTTAGCAGATGGTTGAACAATACTAGAGAAGCAATGCTATCATTAAAAGGTCATGTATTTTTACATTAAAAATGAAGAGTATCAAAGGAGAAATTGTTAGAAATGAAGACTATGCTGCTTTTTAAAGCAAAATAGGAAACACAGAACATCTTCCAGAAAATGAAATTAAAGCAAAATAGGAAGCACAGAACATCTTCCAGAAAATGAAAGATTTTTCCTATCAAAAAAAAGTAGCACAAAATAATAATAATAAAAGGATTGTGAAAAAAAAAAGAATTCAACAGGGTTATTGTTAAAGACATTGCAATCAACAGATTGAAAAATAACCATTGAAATGTCCTCCTTGTATAGAAAGGAATTAAAATATGACCCAGTTTATTTCAAATCTCTTAACTTTATGTCTGCCTTGGATAAGTTGGTAGAAAATATTAGTAAAGAAAAATTACCAAGCATATATCAGAACAATCCTTGATAAAGAAATACCAGAATGCATTTTGCAAAAGTAACGCTTGCTTTACCAAAACGGGGTGGGAGAGAATTCAGAGTTTATTAGAAATGTAATAAAGGTTACTAGCCCAAATCTAATAAATAGTTTGCTTTCTGACAATTAATAGCTGAGAGATGAAAGCGAGGCACGTCTGCATAGAGACTGCCGTTGATTTCAGAGCATGAAATCAAAGAGTGGACCTAAATTAACCTTTTTAAATAATGTAACAAAATAAATGATGAGGAATGGTGTTGATAGTGGGGCTTTTAAATATGTTCATCAGTGGTTAGTATTACAAATGAGTAGCAACTAGCCAAGTTTATTCCATATTCCTATTTGGAGAATAGAGAGAAGTCTCTCAGTGTGAGCCATTTTGTCTGACACTGTATGTAAGGAGATGGATAATGACTAAAGGGGAAAGGTTTTTGGACCATCCAAATCAAGGGTGTCAAACTCGTGTTGTCACAGCGGTATCATGCAGTGGTGGGTTTCAAAAATTGTTCGAACCTACTCTGTGGGTGTGGCTTCCTTTGTGGGAGTGGCTTGCTGCCCATGTGACCGGATGGGAGTGGCTTGCCGCCCATTTGACCGGATATGAAGATGCCGACGACACTTGTCAGAACCACCTTAAATTACCTCACACACAGCACTGGCATGCATAAGAATAGGATGTAAACTTATTTTTTAAAAGGCATCTTTGGTTTGCGTTAAAACAACTTCAACACACGCAATGTTCTGATTGCACCACAAACGCAGGAGTCATCCTTACCTTTCCCAGAGGCATGAGCATGATAGTGTAGAATAATCATATCCAAGGACCAGTGGTGGGTTTCAAAAAATGTTGGAACCTCTTCTGTAGGTGTGTCCTGCTTTCCGGGTCCACTGGTGGAACCTCTTCTAACCGGTTCGGTAGATTTGACGAACCGGTTCTACCGAATAGGTGCGAACTGGTAGGAACCCACCTCTGGTATCATGTGACATAGCATGACTTTTTCCCCTTCTCTAAACCAGGCATGAGCCTGGCCAGTGCATGATACATCCAGCCTGCGGGACGTCAGTTTGACCGCCCTGATCCAAATATATCCGTCAAAAGCAGCCCAAAAAGCCATTTTAAGTCTACGAAAGGATTTGTAGTGAATGTGGAGGCAACCTTCCTCTTTGCTTCCTCTGAGAACCAGAAGTATCTGGTTGCAATCCACCTTCACTCACTTCAAACACAGAATCTACATCCAATAGAGCTAGATAAATGGCAGAAACTGTGGGATAGGAATTATAAATTAATGATGTCAACTGCATATAAAGAAGACTCGTACTTTGTATAAGATGATTTATAGATGGTCTTTTGCACCTGCGAGGTTGGCAAAGATAAGTCAGCTAAATGTTGGAAGTGCCACCAGATACCTGGGTCTCATTATCATATCTGGTGGACATGCGTAGAAGCCAAAAAAAATATTGGACAAAAATACATACATGGTTGGAAAAGATGATAAAACAGCACATTGATCTAATACCGGAAATATTTCTGTTGGGGATTTTACCTGAAACTTATAGTAAAGAGAATACATATCTAATTATTCACGTTTTAACCGCAGCTAGAATAGTATTTGCACAACACTGGATAAGTGAAGAGATTACTACTGATGACAAGGTGATTAGGAAAATATTAGAATGCGCAGAAATGAATGGATTTACATTGGCAATTAAGGAGAAAGAACACATTGAATGTGATATGTGTTCTATACAAAGTGGGTGCCAGAAAAACTGAGTCGCAGGCAGGAATAAAGGCTAACAAGTTTATTCCGTAACAAGCAACAAGCTAACAGGCTTCACTGACAAGCAACAGCTCAGGCACCCATCTGACAGCTCTCTTTTAAACCGATCTGTCAGATGGCTAATCAATCAGCTGCTAGCTGTGTTCCCATCGAAACACAGAACGTGACAATATGATATGGGAATTGTTTTATCAATGGTTGGAGAAAAAAATGGAAGTTGGAAATAAAAGGAGGAGATTAAAGAAATAGAAAATATGTTCAGATAGAAATATAAGCAATATGACAATCGTTAGTGTTATGATGATGAGGACAATTATGTTTAATGCAATTATTACACTTTTATTAGAAGATATGGTAAGAGGGGGGAATGAACAGTTTCATTATGCTCAACTGTTTAATATACTATAATTCTAAGATTAGAAAATCAATATCAATGTAAATGATGTTGTAAATTTTGATGGTTATTGCACAGAGATATTTGTACCCACAGGAAAGATGGAATGTTCATCTTTTTTAAAAAAATAAAAACTTTTTATAAAACAATAACAACAACACAGAATCTGCATCTATATGCCCTGGCTCAAGCGTAAAATCAGTTTATAAAGCCCTTCCTTTTTGCTGAGAGAAACACTTTCAATTTAACCATGCATGCTTCAGCCTAATGTATGGCCTCAATACATGCCTCATGTTCAGTGGTGGGTTTCAAAAATTGTATGAACCTACTCTGTGGGTGTGGCCTCCCTTGTGGGAGTGGCTTCTCACCCATGTGACCGGATGGGAGTGGCTTGCCGCCCATGTGACCGGATATGAAGATGCCGACGACACTTGTCAGAACCACCACCCTGTCCAGGGTCCTCCACATCCTCCAAAGCCGACTCATAGGGCCCCTCGCTGTCGGAGTCTGGTGGCAGCTCCAACGGCTCCTGCTGGGCCACAACAGGTAGGCATAAAAGAAAAAGTACTTGGCTGATTTAGCAAGGTATTTCATGTATTTTTAATACTTCCTGTTAATTACATATTAAGAGTACTCAGTTTATCTCTTAAGCTAACGCACAGCTCGACTTTTAAAAGTAACCAGTGATGGCAAACCTTTATGGCACTGGAACATGTACATGTGCATGCGCCAGAGTGCCAGAAACCTGAAGATCAGCTGGCCAACGCAGCTAGCTGATCTTTGGGTTTCCCGCAAACCAGCACGCGCAAAGGCCAGCTGGCTGGCATGCATGTGTGCACCAAAAACCAGAAAAGCAGCTGACAATGGCACGCATGCCCACAGAGAGGGCTCTGGCATGTGTGCTATAGGTTCACCATCATAGGTATCCACTCTAAGATTAAATTATTTCTGTAATATATTCACCAAATTTTAATTTTAATCAAAAAATTCCATATAGGGAGGAAAATACTAATAATATTCTTGCAATTATTTACGTTTGGTTTTAAATGTTATATTAATATAGAATATTAGGGGGAGGTTGCTATATTTGAAATTCCCCCTTTTTTTTAAATTGCTGAGTACTGGAATGATGGAATAAAACATTAAAGAGTAAAATGGATTACCAGGCAAATTCCCAAGCATCTGTAAAGAACATTTGGAGGGGATGATCTCTTATGCAATTAAATCAGGTCAGAGAGAGAGCATAGCTAGAAAAAGCTACAGTAGTTCTTATAATGAAGATGAGCATCAAGTGCTCCTCCGAAAACTAGGATTATAAATGCATTTCTGAAATGCAGACTGAACAATAGAAATTGTAGACCATTCCAGAAATTAGATGGATCAAGATGATTGAATATATATTCAATCGTGCGTGCGTGTGTGTGTGTGTGTGTGTGTGTGTGTGTGTGTATTGCTTTTGTGCTGATAAATAAATAAAGGGAGACTAGGATCTATTTCAAGCTATTTAGCTCTCATCAGCTAGCCATACTCTTACTGGGAATCCAACCTGGGCTGTGTTACATATTAGGCAGTTATATTAGCCACTAAGCCACAGGCTCTCTTCCTTTATCAACTAAGCCAGAGAAATAGGTATGTATCTTTCTGGATGGTCTCTTGTGATGAACTAATAGACAGAGAAAGGAAGCAGTATGCTCCTTCCCATATTTGGGCATACCAGGGGTTGTGACACAATACTTACCTATTTCCCTGGCTTAGCTGATAAAGGAAGAGAGCCTGTGGCTTAGTGGCTAATATAACTGCCTAATATGTAACACATCCCAGGTTCAATTCCCAGTAAGGGTATGGCTAGCTGATGAGAGCTAAATAGCTTGAAATAGATCTATACTAGTCTCCCTTTATTTATTTATCAGCACAAATGCAACACAACAGTAAAAATAATGGCTTTCTGCCTGGATGGTCTCTTGTGATGAGCCAATATACAGAGAAAGGAAGCAGTGTGCTTCCTCCCATATTTGGGCATACCAAGGGTTATGACACAATACATACATACATACATACATACATACATACATACATACATACATACATTATCTATCTATCTATCTATCTATCTATCTATCTATCATCTATCTCTATCATCTAACTATCTGTAGAAAGAATCAAGCTTAAAAAATATCCTGAAAAACCATTGTTTTGAAAATGCTTTTTAAAAAATATCACTATTTTAGCATATTAATGTGGATAGTGTGGAGTGGGGGCGGCGACTAATTTGTCTTATAAGAGTGCCATCAAATTATGTTTTGTCTCAAAATATGTGAACAAGTAGCCACTGTGAATTACTTAGTTCAAAACAAAGTTAATGTTCCATTAAACAAATGAAGCTCAATAGCCATTTTTTTTAAAAAATAGTCTTGGCCTGAACCAACCTGGGACAAAGACACAGTGTGTTTTGGGTGTAAGCAGTGGAAATTGTGTCAGAAAATATACTGCTTTCTGAATATGTAACTTGCCATTGTGATGCTATCACAAGGTTCTTGTGGTGTTCTCTTTTAGTATGTGGTTGGGCTTATTACTCAATAACTAAACAAAAACATGTATACTACACTCCAACCACAAAGAGCAAATTGTCTATCATTAGAAAAAAGTCACAAAAAAATAATCACCCAATATTAAAAAAAACAACTTGCTTTTCTGACTGAAGATTGTATTACATAGATTACTTTTATTGTGGCAGACTTGGAATCAAGAATAAATAAAGGTATTAATATATTTGAAATTGAAATTAAAAGTATATACATTTCCAGTCTTCCTTTATTGCCCAAGCTGTACATTTACCTAAAATTATCTTCCATTTTTCCATATTATTGAGCAGTAACTGTCCCAAACTACCTCAGCCTAATGCCTTTTTTAGAAAGCATTTAATTCCAGAGTTGCAATGAAATTCAAACTAAATGAAAATTTTACCCTTGTTCCAGTACAATAGAAACTAATGTAACCCAAACCATAAAAAGCTAATGTTAGAAATTAATACCTAATAAGCATTAGCAATAGCAATAGCAGTAGACTTATATACCGCTTCATAGGGCTTTCAGCCCTCTCTAAGCGGTTTACAGAGAGTCAGCATATTGCCCCCAACAATCTGGGTCCTCATTTTACCCACCTCGGAAGGATGGAAGGCTGAGTCAACCCTGAGCCGGTGAGATTTGAACCGCTGAACTGCTGATCTAGCAGTAGCCTGCAGTGCTGCATTTAACCACTGCGCCACCTCGGCTCTTATTTGGAGAATAAGAATTTGGAGACACCAAGGAGCCAAGAGGGAAATCTTTCCATTAAAAAGAATTTACTTTCCCACTAAGGTAAACTATTGGCATATCTTTGTAATGATAACAAAATTTCAGTGGGTCCAAAAATATATTTTAGTAGACAGATAGAATCAATCTTAATCTGGATTTAAATTGCAGTACAAAAGAACAACTGAATTGTTCTAATTCTGCAGGGACAAAATCCTTCCTTCGGGAGGATCTGGTTGAATTGGCCAACTAGCAGATTTCCCTATAAATTGGTAAATTATTGTTGATTGGCTTGCATTTCAAAAATCCACTGGCAGTTGCTGAGAAATACATTTTGAGTATAGAGTATAAGATTATTGATCTACAGTACGAAGGAGTATTTCTGATCTTCTTCCCTAGACTGTTATTCTTCAGCTAATATACAGTACTCATTTATTCCACTGAAATCTGAACCTAACCACATTTATTCAGACATAAGGCCTGCTTTACTATTCATTTTGTAGAAAATATGGTTAAGGATATCCTTAGTGTGACAAAATGATTCATCTGTTTGAGTGGAGGTAATGCTGACAATCAACTGGAGTCTTTTCCAGACGCCATTTTCATCATTTATTTTATTGCAGTAAATGTCTGCCACAGAAGTTGTGCAAAGATAGGAGTTACATACATACTCATACTTGCATAGACATACCCGGGAGAACGAGGTGGCACGGACAGTTCTTGGGTCCAATGCAAACTGCATTTGGGCTGCCAGTTTGCTTCTATGTGCAATTCAAGCAGGGATGAAATCCAGCAGTTCTGGAGAACCTGGTAGCGGAAATTTTGAGTAGTTTGCAGAACCGGCAAATGCCATCTCTGGCTGGACCCAGAGTGGGGTAGGAATAGAGATTTTGCAGTATCCTTCCCCTGGAGTGGAATGGGAATTGTCAGGCACGCCTCCCTCAGTAACCAAGAAAGAAACCTCTCAACTCTATTGCTTGTGGAATTAAAAGTACTTTTACTAGTTATGAATAAAGCAAGGTCTGAGTCAGAAAAGCGCAAAATCATGCATAGCAAACATTTGCTCAGCCCCTTCCCTCCAATAACCCCCACCCTATTGCCCAATCTGAAAGGCCCTAAGGTGTCATGTGGGTTGCATCTCCAAGAAGCATCATCAGATTGATATGCAGGATGGATGGCCTTGACCAGGTCCAAACATCGGCCATCAGCATGCGCAGAAGATGATGAGAACAAATCTCCCTTTTTTTTTACTATCCCATCCCAAATTCCATGCCCCCACCACCATTGCTATGGCAGCTGAAAGCAAGTAAGCTGAAAGCGAAGCAGAGGGTGACAGGAATGGAGATTTTGCAATATCATTTCCCTGGAATGGGGTAGGAATGGAGATTTTGCAGTATCCTGCCCCTGCCACACCCACCAAGCCACACCACGCCCACCAAGCCACCTCCATAGAACCGGTAGTAAAAAAAAATTGAATCTCACCATTGAATTCAAGGTGTTAATAATTACCTTTCAAGACCTTCATGGCATGGCTCTAGGCTACTTGGGAAACTATCTCACCCCATTGGGATTGGCTGACACCACTCGTGCCTGCAGAGGAGGCAGGCTGTGGGCGCCATTGGCCCAATTGTTCCAGCATGTAGGGTCCAGAAGGAGGGCCTTCTTTGCTGTTGCACCTGCCCTCTGTAAAATCTTGCCTCCAACAATGTGAGGTTGGCCCCAAGCCTATCTTCTCATAAGAACCTAAAGATCTGGCTCTACCAGTTAGCTTGGAGCGCCAATGAAGGAGCAGCACAGTGGAAATGGTTAGCAATAGCAATAGCAGTTAGACTTATATACCGCTTCATAGGGCTTTCAGCCCTCTCTAAGCGGTTTACAGAGTCAGCATACCGCCCCCACAGTCTGGGTCCTCATTTCACCCACCTCGGAAGGATGGAAGGCTGAGTCAACCTTGAGCTGGTGAGATTAGAACCACTGAACTGCAGATAACAGTCAGCTGAAGTGGCCTGCAGTACTGCACCCTAACCACTGCGCTACCTTGGCTCATTATGGTTGATCAAAAGCTATGTCAAAACATTTTATTTTAAAAAAACATAAATTGGCAAAGCCTCTCAAATTTAAGCACTCCCACTCCCTTTATTTTATGCAAACACAATATTCTAATCTAAACTCCCATAGGTTTTTAGATAAATATAAAATCGTCAATCCTGTTCTTTTAAAAGAATAGTTAGTTTTTAAAAAAATTATTTTACTTTGGTCTTATAAACACTCTGGCCTTGTTGCCAATGCCTGTTTTAGGGAATTGTCATTATTTTTGTCTCGTCCTACACACACAATGGGCTGCTCTCAGCTACATCTTTCAGTTTGCAAATGTGCGCACTTCATTATGCCACTTTCACAATGTCACCTTTTAGTCAACAATGCCTGTTTTAGTTCATTTTGCCTGTGCTGCCTCCCCTCCCCACTTTCCATTTAAGTAGAAAGAACTGGAACAGAAACATTCCCGATGTGGATGTTCTAAAAAAGGTTTGCCCCTTAACATCTGAGTGGTTGTTTCGATTTTCAACACTTTCCCCCTTTTCTCTCCTGAACAACATCACAGCGATTGTGAGAATGTTTAGAGTTGTCTTAAACACCTTCATTGCAGTTCTGTTTTTACATTTTTTTTACACCATCCCAGAAGCCTTATCTACTTTTTCATCCTTTGAATTTTGAGTAGAAACACTATTTTTCTGTATAAATGTTCAAAGGTGGAGGAACTTCAAGCAGATTGACACTCATTTTTGCAAGTAAATAATACAACATGAATCCTATATGTGTGTGTATGATAACACCGATATGAGAAGTAACTGTAAATCTTGTATATAATGGTTAAATCGGAGCCCCTTAAGGAGAATTGCTTTACATAAATCTTCCTTTCTTAAAAATTAATTTATGGTATGTAACACAAAAGTACAAAAGAAAATAGTAGGAAAATAGGGACGGAATAAGGGAAGGGAAAGATATGAGGCAAGGGGGGGGGAAAGAAAGAAAAGGCAATAGTAATAGCAATAGCAGTTAGACTTATATACCGCTTCATAGGGCTTTCAGTCCTCTCTAAGCGGTTTACAGAGTCAGCATATTGCCCCACCCACCTTGGAAGGATGGAAGTCTGAGTCAACCCTGAGCCGGTGAGATTTGAACCGCCGAACTGCAGCTAGCAGTCAGCTGAAGTGGCTGCAGTACTGCACTCTAACCACTGCGCCACCTCGGCTCTCAGACATCGCATTGATGTCGGACTCCCTTTGGTGCAGTAGAATAAGATAATAACATCAAACTTCAACTTTTTACTTTTACGTAATAATATAAACTAGCTTTATGTTTTACGTAAATCTTCCTGCGCTGACTTCATAAATCCTCTTGGTAAAACAGAATCCTCAAGAGCAGCTTCTGTCACTGCTATGCAAATAGAGAAATACAGCATTCATTAATGTGCAACATGAAACCATAATAGGAAGGCTATTTTCACTGTGACATATATACACGCTTCCAAATATTATGATAGAAAGATTTATCGAGGAATCTTTAATGCTTGGGAAATTTGGACGTTCTGGAATTCAAATTGTGAGTCTGTTCTAATTGTATGCATGTTGTTATTTTGTTCACAATCACAATAAATACCTTTTGGGGTGGGGGGATAAATGGGAAAACAAGGGAAAGAAGTTGAAGTCCCCGAGATTACAGGGTTGGGCTGCTACTGGTTCGCCTGGGTTTGCTAACATTGTGGCTGGCCACTCCCACACCACATCACCCCTCCTAGGAGTCTCCACACGGCCTGCTTTGGATGTGAGGTAAGTGTAGGACTCGCGTGAAGTCTCAGGAAGAGGGAAAAACGGGCCTCTCTGAAGGCTTCCGAAGCCTGGGGAAGGAGGTTTTCGCCCTCCCAAAGGCTTGAGAAAAGCCTCTGGAGCCTGGGAAAAGCAAAAATGCCCCCCCTGCCGCCATGGTGCAGGAGGCCAACTAGGCCATGCCCACCATGGCCACGCCCACCCAATAACTGGGCAGAGAACCCATTGCTTAATTTTTTGAAGCCCACCCCTGCATACAAAGGACTCTGATATCACAGCATCATAATCCACCCACTCAAACAGTGATTCTATATATAGAGATGCAACTCCAGATGCATCAAATTTTTGCGCTGTTATCCTATTTATTACTAGGAGAGTAAGAGTAAAGAGAACAAACAAATCCATCTTTGTTTCCTTTCTTTCTTTCTTTCTTTCTTTCTTTCTTCTTTCTTTCTTTCTTTCTTTCTTTCTTTCTTTCTTTCTTTCTTTCTTTCTTTCTGCTCTGCTCTGCTCTGCTCTGCTCTGCTCTGCTCTGCTCTCCTTGCCCTTGACTGGTCGACTGATCCTGGTATGTTCTATCTCTTTCAGCTTGCCTCTTACAAGAAGAATAGAACACAGAGCACAGAGTTCCTACTCTTTGGGACCAGTTCAGCCGAACCGGTAGTAGCTTGCCAGCCTGGGTCGCTGGAACCGTCAGTGACCCAGGCCTGCCATGCCCCCGAACCATTTCCCCCTGGTGGCACTGTAGGTGGTGCCATCATGTTTTTTGCTTCTGCGCATGCGCAGAGCAATTTTAGTTGTACTGCACATGCACATGTGGTGCATCCCTGAGCGAACCAGTAGTAGCCTCTGCCAGAAGCCACCCCTGGATGGAAAGCTGAGTCAATCTTGAGCCTGGTGAGATTTGAACTGCCAAATTGCAGGCAGCTGGCAGGCAGCAGAAGTAGCCTGCACTACTGCACTCTAACCACTGCACCACTGTGGCTCTTAATTAACAATGTTTATTGTTGGTTCCAATTAGTGTGATTAAGCAAAGACTACCTGTACTTCTTTCCGAGGTGCCGCAGTGGTTAAATGCAGCACTGCAGGCTACTTCAGCTGACTGCAGTTCTGCAGTTCGGCTGTTCAAATCTCACCGGCTCAGGGTTGACTCAGCCTTCCATCCTTCCGAGGTGGATCAAATGAGGACCCGGATTGTTGTTGGGGGCAATATGCTGACTCTGTAAACCGCTTAGAGAGGGCTGAAAGCCCTATGAAGCGGTATATAAGTCTAACTGCTATAGCTATCTATCTATCTATCTATCTATCTATCTATCTATCTATCTATCTATCTATCTATCTATCTATCTATCTATCTGGGTGAAATGAGGACCCAGATTGTGGGGGCGATATGCTGACTCTGTAAACCGCTTAGAGAGGGCTGAAAGCCCTATGAAGCGGTATATAAGTCTAACTGCTATTGCTATTGCTATTTTCATATTTTCTTCCTCCCTCCCCTCCAATGCTGAGGACCAAAAGCTCAGAGAGACAGGGAACTTTCTTAACATACTTGACTTCTCCTTTTTGATCTTAACCCAGGTGTCCTGATAGGGTTTGAGACATTTGCTCTGCTGAGTTTGTAGCTGAAGTAATGAACTGGAAGGTAATTAAGGTTTCCTCAATCGTCCTTATAAGGTAGTGACTTTCTTAGCAGCAAAACATGTAAGAAAAAGAAAGGCTGTGGATGCTACATTGCCGTTTCCCAAGGAACAAAACAAAAGACACAAAAAGGCGGTTGCATAATGCAAAAGAAAGATTCCATCACAACAACCGGTCACTTGTACGAATGATGTTGTATTGTCTGACAGTGCTGGATGTTCGCAGAACTGAGGAATCAAACTAATTAAACTTTATACACTTGACTAGATTGAGCTGATTCAACACCATATGCAGAATTACGAAATGTCCTTGACAATGCAGAATCTTGTGTCCTACAGATGCCAATTAAAACAGTCACACATCTCATCGTCTCTCTTACTCCTTCTGCTCTCCCTGGAAAAGGGGAACATTTATTTAGCACTCAGATGGCTAAGCCTACGAGGAATTGTTTCTTTCCTCCCTCCTGGCAAGTAAAATGCAAATTTATAAGCAATATGGATTTCATCCACAGTTTTTAATCAAGGGCAGGTCCAAGATTTTGAGTGCAAAATTCAAAACCTGTGTTTATCTAAATAGCAATAGCAATAGCAGTTAGACTTATATACCGCTTCATAGGGCTTTCAGCCCTCTTTAAGCGGTTTACAGAGTCAGCATATCGCCCCCAACAACAATCCGGGTCCTCATTTTACCCACCTCGGAAGGATGGAAGGCTGAGTTCAACCCTGAGCCGGTGAGATTTGAACCGCCGAACTGCAGAACTGCAGTCAGCTGAAGTAGCCTGCAGTGCTGCATTTAACCACTGCGCCACCTCGGCTCTTTCCAATCCAGCATCTTTTGGAGTTCTATATATATAAGATACGATTTCAAAATTATAGATCCGATGTCAGACGGTTTCTCTTGAAAACCTAAGAAAAAAATCTCCCATCGAAGGTCTGTTCAGTTCAGCATTCCAGAATGAATAGTGTTAATTAGCTGCTTTTAGGAAGTAACTAGGGTCAAAAAGATTATGCCCTCCTTCCACTTTTACCCGCATGGAGTATTTAACAGTATTCTAACTTTAATTACAAAGTTGAACATCCAACAATTTAAAGAAGCTGCACTTGACAGCAGGTGTGGGTTCCTACCGGCTTAACAACCGATTTGGTGATTGTGCGCTTTGCGCGCATGGACAGTTTTGAGAAAAAGTGCCTTCTGCATTACTACTGGGGAGGAAAACAGCTGAGGCGCTACAATTTGCTCTGCCGCGTGACTCAGCTGTGAAGATATAGGTGAGTTAAGCTCAGGGGCAGGTGGGCGGGCCCACTTTATCGTTGGAGCAAACCGGTTCGCTCCCAGCTGATGGTCGGAGCTACTGGTTCACCCGAACTGGACCGAACTGGTAGAATCTCATCCCTGCTTGACAGGGTGGCATGTAGAGCATTTGCCTATAAAGCCACCAAGAGTCGAACACGACTAAAATGTTAAAACAACAACTTTAATATAGGAAATAATAGGCAGCCATTAATACTAATGGCTATCAAAACCCCTTTACATCATGAATTTGTCTAGCTCACCTGATGGTAATTTCCACATCCTATGACGGTAAATTCTACACTTGACCCAAGTGAAATATTATGTCTGGCAGAAGCTGTGTAAGTTCTTCTGAGTGAGAGGGGGTTTCTTTTTGTTCTTCTTTAATATGATTGATGATTTTCTCCTACTTAATATTCTCAATCAGTTGAGTTGCTGTAGTTGCTACGTTTAGTAGACTTGTAATTTCCTGTAAACCCAAACCAATCAAACCAATTTTTTTTTAATTAAAAGCAATTACATAGGCCATTTTGGTTAGTTGTCTGTTTTTAACATTTGTTTTTCTAGAACTCAGAGATAAATCTCAGGCTTTTAGGAAGAATTTGTATAATTTTGTTAAGAGAATTGCAGTTTTGAGATTGCAGAAACTAAGAATTTGAATTATTTAGGAACTCAGGAAGGTCTCGGGTGTGGATTGATTTGTAATTTGTCAATTAGCTTAAACTTTTTGAACTTCTACTCTTCTGTATACAGGTAATCCTCGCCTTAACAACAGGGACCATCCAAAGTTGCAATAACACCAGAAAAAGTGACTTATGACTGTTTTTCACAGTTACAACCTTTGCAGCATCGCCATTATCATATGATCAAAATTCAGATGCTTAGAAATTGGTTCAAATTTATGACCATTGCTATGTCTCAGGATCATGTGACCACCTTTTACGACCTTCTGACAAGCAAAGTCAATGAGGAAACCAGATTCACTTAATAACCAGGTTAACTAACTTATCAACTGCATTGATTCAATTAACGACTGTGGTAAGAAAGGTCGTAAAATGGGGGAAAACTCAATGAACAAATGTCTCACTTAACAACAGAAATGTTGGGCTCCGTTATGGACGTAAGTCAAGGACTTACCTGCATTTACCTTTCTGAAAAGGTGATAAATCTCTCTACTCTGGGTCTGCAAAACTGCTTGGATTTCAACATGGAGGATTTGTCAGCCCCAGAGTGGAGAGATTGCCTTCCATTCTGAAACTGAAAATCCTCTGTGCTCAAACCTAAGCAGAATTTTTCAGCCTAGACTGGGGGAACAAGTTTCACTGTCCTGTGGCTGACAATCCTGCTTGGATTTTGGCCCAGATCTTTTTCAGCCAGGTATCAAGAATACAGGGAGTCCTCTCAGCAGGCGACAGTAGTTTGAGACCTTCCTTCCTTCCTCCCTCCCTCCCTCCCTCCCTCCCTCCCTCCCTTCCCTCCCTTCCCTCCCTCCCTCTCTCCCTCCCTCCCCCATTCATGGGTTTTTAAAGAAGACACGGGATAGCCATTTGTCCAGAATGGTGTAGAGTCTCCTGCTAGAGGGTTGGACTAAAAGACCTCCAAGGTCCCTTCCTATTCTGTTATCCTATATTCTGAGCAGGGGGTTGGACTAGAAGACCTCCGAGGTCCCTTCCAACTCCGTTATCCTGTATTCTGAGCAGGGGGTTGGACTAGAAGACCTCCGAGGTCCCTTCCAATTCTGTTAACCTGTATTCTAAGCAGGGGGTTGGACTAGAAGACCTCCAAGGTCTCTTCCAATTCTGTTATCCTGTATTCTGAGCAGGGGGTTGGACTCAAAGGTTGACTCAGCCTTCCATCCTTCTGAGGTGGGTAAAATCAGGACCCAGACTGTGAGGGCAATATGCTGACTCTGAAAGGGCTGAAAGCCCTATGAAGCGGTATATAAGTCTAACTGCTATTGCTATTGCTAAAAGACCTCCAAGGTCCCCCCCCCCAACTCCATTATCCTGTATTCTGAGCAGGGGGTTGGATTAAAAGACCTCCAAGGTCCCTTCCAACTCCGTTATCCTGTTTTCTGAGCAGGGGGTTGGACTAGAAGACCTTTGAAGTCCCTTCCAACTCCATTATCCTGTATTCTGATTTTCTGTGGAAGTCACAAAGAAGATTGGAAGTGGTGATCATGTGATTGTGAGGTGCTTGGCAACTGATTGTCAATGTGAATGGGTAGCCAAGCACACAAATTGCACTTATGTGACACTTACATGGGCACTGCTATGGCCGTAACTTCTGTCATAGGTCATAAGTCTCTTTGTCATCAGTCATTTTGAAGAGCCACTGAACAAATTAGTTGAGGGTTACCTAGTTTTATCAACTTTTGGCCGTGTATAATTTATTTGGATCCATTTTTATTTTAGAAGAAATAAACACACACGCATGCCTAATTTGTTTCATTATTTTATGTTCCATCTGACCAAAATATTTTTAGCTGAAGGCATCTAAACAATTGACCCATTAAGGTGAGGTCAATCGGTTCCCAACTGGATAGATTACTCAGTGTTGCTAAGCTAGTGCCTTAACTGTAAAATCACAGTTATATGATTTTCCGGTGTGCCTTATTTATTTTTTTTATAACAAGCATCCAAATAAAAGAAATACTTGTGTTTTTAAAGAGTGCATTCCTTCTCTGTTTGGTTTTATTCTTTCCCCCGGCACCCTGTGGATTTTCATGAGCACCGAGGATTTGCATAAATCCAAAAAGATATCCTTTTTTTTAAAGATAGATTAGAACCACCTGATTCCTTGACATTATCTTTTTTCTACCTATAAAACATATGCAGGCAAGCTCTATATTAGTTGCCATCTGTCTCCCCCTCTCTCTTTTTCTCCCTCATCTTCTTATTTGCATAGAGAGATTTTTTATGTATGCATTTCTTACCCAGACTTTATTCAACCATTTTCTATGAGACACATTTTTGTTTGTTTTCAATCAGTATGATTATTTTGCTCTCTTTCTTTCTTTTTTTTCTCTTCTCTTTCTACAGCTGTAAAGTTTCATCCTGAGAAATGACGACTCATCCTGAATGAAACAATGTTGATTCATAGATTTTGGTATATATTTGTTTCTTCTCATAAACACCGAAAATTTTTTGTAGGGGAGACTGACAAATATAATATAGAAAAGTGTTCTGACCCCCCCACCTTCTCCATCCAGGAATGAAAGCCAAAAGCCACGTAACTAAAAAGGTTTCTTTTAATCAGTCCAAGCTCTTGTTGGCTGCAAGCCCAAATAAACAAAGATAATAGCTCCGGCAGAAAGTCCTATAACTCACACCACAATGCAAACCTGGCTTCTCTTATCTCAACCCACTTATCCAAGTTGGCTTCTCTCGGTTTGTGAACGCAAACAAGAACAATCACTAGAACGGGAACGTTGACTTCTGCAACTAGGGCGTGGCACCAGCAGTCTCTTTATACTCAGGAGAGGATCCCAATGAGCAACAGCTGCTCGCAATCATCTCCTGTAAGTACTCAGTTGTTCCTTCTGTCGAATAACCCTTTGATGGGATGCATCCTGCAACAACTCCCAAGTGTTTCCCTGAACACTCCCTCTGATCCAATGCTCTGCCGCCACCTGGTGGCCAACGGCTCCTGCCGGGCCACAACAGAAAAGTAAAGCAATCAAATTATGGGATATGTTTTAGCATTCTTCCTTCTTATTTAATCCAATAAAATGCATTTTAAAAAAAAACACTACAGTTTTACAGTTTTATTCATGTAAACATGAATGTCAAGGAGGTTAATTGCATTAAGGTCACCAGGATCTACTTTTCTTAAAGGGAAAGATCACCTTCAAGAGAAAGGACCATTTGAAGGACCACCTTGCCCATCCCATCAGGTCCAACAGAAGAGTCATATTGAGGTCCGGTCAGCTTTGATTGGTGGAGCTCAAGAAGAGAACCTTTTCTGAGGTGCCACTCATCCTTTGAAACATCATTGCCCAAGATGAGATTGGCTCCAACCCTGTTGGATTTCTGGAAGGCCTTCAAAACTTAAAATAACAGAGTTGGAAGGGACCTTGGAGGTCTTCTAATCCAACCTTCTGCTTAGGTAGGAATTTGGTTTTGTTATCAGGCCTACAGTGGTGGGATTCAATTTTTTTTACTACCAGTTATGTGGGCAGGGCTTGGTGGGAGTGGCATGGCTTGGTGGGCGTGGCTTGGTGGGCATGGCAGGGAAAGGTTCCTGCAAAATCCGCATTCCCTCCTGATCAGCTGGGACTCGGGAAGCAGCGAATAGATGAGGGCGGGGCCAGTCAGAGGTGGTATTTACTGGTTCTCCGAACTATTCAAAATTTCCACTACCGGTTCTCCAGAACTGGTCAGAACCTGCTGAATACCACCTCTGGCCTTAGGAGTCTTCATAGAAAGTTTGTATGAGTTTGTATTCTCTACCCTCTTTAATGTCTTTATAGTTTAGAAGTGACTCACCTTTATGATTCTATATCAGAGGAGAAGACCTTTGCAGCTGGAAGGAATTGGTCCAGTCAGGGTTTCCCGATGGAAACAACCAGCCCATGGATTTCCAGGTACAATTTGTGGCTTGCTGGCAGGGAGTTGAAGATCTTTACCTGACGAGATAGCCTCTG
This sequence comes from Thamnophis sirtalis, assembly GCF_051295495.1. NCBI lineage: Eukaryota > Metazoa > Chordata > Lepidosauria > Squamata > Natricidae > Thamnophis > Thamnophis sirtalis. Next base: position 123,426,059 of record NW_028261386.1, read on the forward strand.
GAAAAAAGCAGGACACTGTTAACTCTTTCATCCCTTGTTCAAATTGTTAAGAAGAAAAAATGCTGAAAGGGTTGTAGTTAACCAGACAACTAAAGCTGGGAACCAGCGACATTTAAAAACAGCAACACTCAGAGCAAAATTGCTTATCCTAGCAACACATTGGCAAAGCAGTATGCTGCGGAGCAAACAGCATTAAAGACTTGTGAAAGTACCACACTGCAGAGAAAGGTGGTGACAATTATTTCAATTGCACCTGCAAGGCTGAATTGTTTTTTGCCATCAGTTTGCCAGAATGATTACAGAAAAAGAGCAGGATAAGCTAAAGTCATAAAAACAATATAAGGGGCAGGATGTTGGAGGTGCCGCCAGTTGGAGTCACAGCAGTGGACTGCCAGACAACAGCGCGGCACTGTTGGAATATCCCTGGCTGGCAAAGGAGTGGAGTGTCAGTTGGCAACAATTTTGCTGCTGGAGGGATATGAAAATAGTGGACTGGCTATTGGAGGAGATTGGTGGTGCTGCAGATTACTTAGTTTTTGCTCAGCTGACAAGTGATGCAGGGACAGCTCCCAGAAATATGGCAGGTGGCATGGCAGAGCAGGCTACAGAGATTCGTTGTCCTCCATTTCAGAGCTATACCAGGGGTGGGTTCCTGCCAGTTCTGACCTCTTCTATAGAAGAGGTTCCACAAATCTACAGTGCCGTTTAGAACCGGTTCCAGCTCCCCCCCCCCCCGTCCGCACATCATCAAGATGACAGCTTGACAGCTTTAAGACTTGTGTACTCTCGCTCTTCTCGCTCTTCTAGAGGAGGAATTCTGGGAGTTGAAGTCCACAAGTCTTAAAGCTGTCAAGTTTGAACACCCCTGGGTTTTTTTTCTAAAGGGTTAGGGGTGCAAGGGTCTTGTAACTTGACAGCTTTAAGACTTGCACACTTCAGTGCCAGAGTTCCTGAGCCAACATTTTGGTTGCTAAGCCAGTGCGTTGTTAAGTTTCACCACATTTTACAAGTTGGCAACGCCCACCCAGTCATATGGCTGGCAAGCCACTCCCACCCGGTCACATGGCCAGCAAGCTACTCCCACAAAGCAGGCCACACCGACAGAAGAGGTTCTAAAAAAATTTGAAACCCACCACTGAAAGGGGAGATGACAGAGAAGACAGATGTTACTGCACTGGTGGACTGCAGGTGTATATGATGACCGTTCCTGGATAAAGGTTGCCCTCATGAGTGTGGGGGCCCGTATTAGCCAGGCGTTTACAAGTAATGGGGGTTGGAGTGAGTTAGCAGTGATATGTGAAAGCTGACTTGTGTTCCTTCAGCTCCCGCTTGACTTGCCACATGAGACATTGGCCATTTTGGTGGCTTTCTCTTTTTGTTGGGACCATGGGATCTGCAGGAGGTAGATATCCCCAAGTACTTGCTCTGGATAGTGTTCACAGATGCTGGTACCAAGTTGAACAAGTTCTGCATCAGTCAACATCACTTTATAGACTGAGTTTTAGGGAGTAGCTAGGCTTCCTATCACTCTGCAGTGAAAAACAAGTTGGGAGAAGGAATTTGCCTATGGAGACCACTGGAAGTGTGGTTTCCCTATCACCTGGGTGAGAGCAGGGGGATTGGGGGGGATTTAATTGAATGATAGAAATGAGAGCTTGGTTTGAATAGAGAGTGTTGCACTGTTGGCACCTATTTGGGAGAACCAGTTGTTAACTTTCTAAGCAGTTCAGAGAATTGGTTGTTGGAAGAAATCTCCTTTTGTTTTTTCCCCACTTTACAGGGCTAATCCTGTAAGGAAGGCAGGAAGGAAACATTCTGGTGTTGCTTCTAGCCTAATCTTTATTGACCTGCTTACAGAAACTGCCTCTCCAGTTAACCCTTATTACATTGTAACAGCTAAGGCGAAGCGCCCATCGACCTGAGTGACGTTGAGTTGACCACGCCCACCCAGTCATATGTCCATCAAGCCACGCCTACCCAGCTGGTCATTAGGGCAGAGAACCAGTTGTTAAATTATTTGAATCCCACCACTGGGCTGGGCTGATCAGAGCAAAACTTGAAATGGGTTGAATTTTCTGTATTTTATAGGAACAAAACATGAAATATTTCGACTGTTCCAACCATTTAAAAATTGGAAACAGAACCATCTGCTACTCCCTTATTTTTCACTCTGGAAGTAGTTGGAGCGGCAGCTGACTGTTAGTTACCATCCAAATTGCAGAAAGTGGCTACAGTGCTCCAGGCCTCAGTAACACATGCATCCAAGTAATCTCCCACACTTAAAGTGAGGCCTGCCAAGATGTTGTGGAAAATGAAAATGGCAGCTTCAAGCCAACTTGGGCATCGCTAATGCAAATGCATTTCCTCAGGTGAAACTCTTTGCCTTAAGACTCTCATTTTCTGAAGTTAGGGCCGGGTGTGACCTGACAAAAGGGCGAATGACAAAACCGCACCGACTAAACCGCATCGCTAAAACCATGACGTCATCAACGCGCCGACAACAGTGCGGAGACAACAGCGCGGAGACAGAAGGGCGATTTCAGTCGACAGAGGGGCGATTTAAGTTAAGGTAAGGTTTAGGTTTAGGTTTAGGTTTAGGGTTAGGGTTAGGGTTAGGGTTAGGGTTAGGGTTAGGGTTAGGGTTAGGGTTAGGGTTAGGGGTAGGTTTAGGGTTAGGTTTAGGGTTAGGTTTAGGGTTAGGTTTAGGGTTAGGGTTAGGTTTAGGGTTAGGTTTAGGGTTAGGTTTAGGGTTAGGTTTAGGGTTAGGTTTAGGGTTAGGTTTAGGGTTAGGTTTAGGGTTAGGTTTAGGGTTAGGTTTAGGGTTAGGTTTAGGGTTAGGTTTAGGGTTAGGTTTAGGGTTAGGTTTAGGGTTAGGTTTAGGGTTAGGTTTAGGGTTAGGTTTAGGGTTAGGTTTAGTATTAAATTTAGGTTTAGGGTTAGGGTTAGGTTTAGTTTCATCTTTCCAAGCAGCCTCCATGTCTCCAGTGTCTTTTTCTCCACTTGGAGCCGAACCCAGGAGGACATTTCTTTCATCAGTATCTTTGGTGGTTTCATACCGAGAATCAGTGTGACAGAACAGCGAAACAAAAGAAATCTATATTCAAACACCCCACTGGCCATGAAAATATCTAGATGACTTTGACCACACATACATTCGGTTGTCTTCCCTTAGAAACCTCACAAAGCTGCTGTAGGAAAAAAGAATTTACCTGGTCTTTTGCTCTGGAAAGGAAGATCACTAGCATACACATCTAACAATATACAATTTCAGGAGTTTTGATAAAATAAACCAGATGTGTAAGACTGTGGCGATGAGATTTCAAATGTATGCATCCTTCCCAAGCAGATTTCTTCCAAGAACAAAGCCATGCACCACTTTTCATATTGCTCCTTCTCCTCCTCCTCCTAAATTGGATGTGACCTTTCCCATGCTGACGGCTGCCGCACGTAAATTGAGTAGCAATTTGTATTTTTGAATGAACCTGCTTTTCCAAGAGTACCCCGGGGAAGATTTCTATCACTATTTGCTTTGTGCTACTGTGATTGATTGGCGCAACACAGACCTTTGCCCGCATGTCAACAATTACCCCAGCGGACCTAAGCCTTCTTATTTGTTTCATTAGAAAATCTACTGTGAGAGCAAATAGCTCGTTTTCCAGTGTAGCATCACGCAATGCAAATGGTAGGCTTGATTTGTTGGCAAGGAGAGAATAAAGCATAAGATTGGCAGCAACTGTCAGTCCTGGCACTTATTCTGCAGGAATAAGTGGTCATGTTCACCAGGGTCCCTGCGTAAGGCTGCTTTGGAGCGATCAGGTTGTTTTAGACTGTCAAGTCTATCAACAAGGAAATTGATGGTTCTCACTTTACAAATGGGGAATAAAGGAGAAAGCAAAAAAAAAAAAGTTTATTTACCCAGAAGGAAAAAGATAGGGCTCCATTTTACAGCCTGTAAAAAAAAAAATATCTGGATAACTTTTAGAGGGCAGCAAAGAAATATGGAAAACTAGCAATAGCAATAGCAATAGCAGTTAGACTTATATACCGCTTCATAGGGCTTTCAGCCCTCTCTAAGCGGTTTACAGAGTCAGCATATCGCCCCCACAGTCTGGGTCCTCATTTTACCCACCTTTGAAGGATGGAAGGCTGAATCAACCTTGAGCCGGTGAGATTTGAACTGCTGAACTGCAGCTAGCAGTCAGCTGAAGTGGCCTGCAGTACTGCACTCTAACCACTGCGCTACCTCGGCTATCAACAAAACTCTCTGCAGCTTCGATCCTTTTTCAAAAAAAAAAATCATTACAAGTTTTAATAAAATACATATGAACTACAAAAATCCATTTAACTACAAAAGGTATAAAAACAATCAATAAACAGATTAATAACAAAACAATATCAAGGAAAACAGAAAAATATGAACAAGCTATGTCTTGTTCATAATACTTTATGTCAAGTATTGACATAATACTTTATGTCAAGTATTAAACAATGTTTGAAAAATTAGAATTAAAAAAATCTCTGTTTTAAAATATCATGAAATCTGTGCCAGATATATTCCATTATTTTGATTAATAGAAAAAAAATCAAATATGGATAGACTGCACATATATTAAACCCAGTCCTTAATATTCCAAATTTTAGCTCTTTTCCAATTTCTCGGAATAACTCGCTTAGCAATTCCCCATTTTCAGCATAGCCAAACAACCTCAACCACAAGCAAATCGTAGTTTCCCAACATAATTCTACATTGTATCAACAACTTTAACATGAAGATGACTTTCCCGTAAATCTACTTATGTGTTTTAAAATATTGTTTCAAAAAGATGGCAATAACTCCAGAACAAAACCATATAGATTAATATTTAAAAAAAATCCTCTGTGGTATTCAATCAACTAAAAATAGAATCATTTGATTAATCATTTTCAAAGATAAATCTGGTGAGATCAATTTAACGTTTTTAGGATTTGCAACCATTAGTATTCCATTTTCAGACGTTTCAATCAATTATTCCATAAGTAAATATCATACATGTAACTGATTTCAATTTTAAAAAAATAATCTTCAATTTTTGAAATAAACACAGTATAGGTTTGGTTTCAGAAACATACTGCATCAAAAGAGAAGGTTTCTCTGAAGCAGTAAAGCATTTGGTATGAAGTATCCTGTCGAGACATTCTTGTTTTTGAGTATATTCTACCATTGTGAGTTAGACAACTGAAAGTCTATTTGAAGTCAAGCGTGACCCGTTAAAACCGCGGTCCACTAAAGCGCACCCGATCAAAGCGCGTACGTGACGTCATCAGCAGCGCGACAAATAAAATTAAAAATAAATTAAATTAAAATTAAAATAAAATTAAAGCAAGCCAATTCACATAAAGGTAAGGGTTAGGTTTAGGTTTAGGGTTAGGGTTAGGGTTAGGTTAAGGGTTAGGGTTAGGTTTAGGGTTACGTTAAGCGTTAGGGTTAGGTTTAGGGTTAGGTTAAGGGTTAGCGTTAGGTTTAGCGTTAGGTTAAGGGTTAGGTTTAGGGTTAGGTTTAGGGTTAGGTTTAGGGTTAGGTTAAGGGTTAGGTTAAGGGTTAGGCTTAGGGTTAGGTTTAGGGTTAGGTTTGGGGGGGTTAGGGTAAGGTTTTCGCATTAATTTTAAATTTACCGCTCACAGCGTGCCGTTTTCGTCGCTCTGTGATGACGTCACATACGCGCTTTCATCGAGCACGCTTTAGTCTACCGCGGATTTTTGGTGGAACCGAAATCAAGAACAACCCTTTTAAGGGTATTCCAAAATAAATGATCTTAAAGAAACTATTCCAGATTCTATCTATTCTAACAATAGAATGTATTGCCACCTAGTTTTACTATTTATTTTTTCCATAAACTTAAATATTCATACCTTTCACTTCAACATCCAATCTATGATCCAGGAGAGCCGAAACATATATGGCACCTCTACACCCAGAAATAAGATTAATATATATTGATTTTAGTAGTTGTCAAGTTCTTTGTGGAAGGCAAGTAGTAACTTGCCAATAAGGTCAATAAAATTGACAATCTACTAATTTTTTATTCCACATAAATACAGCCAATAAAAAGAAAAGCCAATCATATTCTTGAAACGGCTTCTCTTCTAATTGTATAAATCTTTCACCTCTGCGTTTTGTGTCTGGTCATCCTAAATAATAGTATATGCCTGATATTAGAATCTCAAATTGAGGCCTCCATCAGTTAATAGATAAAGCAATAGAAAAAACTGGCCTAAACATTTTTACTTTGTATAAAGAAATGGAATACATGAATATTGTAGAGCCGAGGTGGCGCAGTGGTTAGGGTGCAGTACTGCAGGCCACTTCAGCTGACTGTTATCTGCAGTTCAGCGGTTCTAATCTCACTGGCTCAAGGTTGACTCAGCCTTCCATCCTTCCGAGGTGGGTGAAATGAGGACCCAGACTGTGGGGGCGATATGCTGACTCTGTAAACCGCTTAGAGAGGGCTGAAAGCCCTATGAAGCGGTATATAAGTCTAACTGCTATTGCTATTGCTATTGCTATATTATACAATAAAACCATAAAACAAACTAAACAAAACTTATTTTCAGGATCAACTAATATGTGAGTAATAAGATAATGATTTAAGCCATTCTCTCACACAATACAGGTGGTCCTCAACCTACGACCACAATTGGCTCCAAAATTTCTGTTGCCAGGTGAAACATTTGTTAATTGAGTTTTGTCCCATTTCATGACTTTTCTTGCAACAGTTGTTAAGTGAATCACTGCAGTTGTTAACTTAGTAACATGGTTGTTAAGTGAATCTGGCTTCCCCATTGACTTTGCTCTCAGAAGGTCGCAAAAGCGGATCACGTGGCCCCAGGACATTGCAACTATCATAAATATGAGTCAGTTTTGATCACGTGGATCATGGGAATGCTGCAATGGTCTTAAGTATGAAAATGATCATAAGTCACTCTTTTCTGTGTCATTGAAATTTTGAATGATCATTAAACAATCTATTGTAAATGAAGTCTAATAATTTATATGCAAGAAACACACACAGAAAAAAATAAGATATTTAAAATAATGCATCCTAGTCACAGAAACACAAAGTGGTTAATTATATAAAATGATAATTCACCAACAGATATCTTACACTGGCTTTAATTGCAAAACAAAATGTAGTTTGTATGTTTAGCCTGGATTTCATAAACTGTAAAATATATATCTATGTGCATGATCAGAATCAGGTTATTACTCGCATAGGAAAAACAATCGCTCATACATTCCTATAGTAATATGGGTATTTATATTCACCACCAGAAGAGGAATTCTGCATTCCTCAGTCAACTGCATTAGAATCATTGACATCTATTCTGAAATAATGTTTTGCTAAAACCAACTGGTGACTTTCTTGATTGTTTACTGAGTATGCAGCCAGAAAATTCTGACAGACTCTGTCCCTATAAATAACATTATTTAATGGCTTACGCCCCCCCCCCCCACCCACCCATCAGTAAGGAATTCTCCTTACCAGTAATAGTTTGCTGCCCCCCAGGGGTTAAGAATAACATGAAACAGTGATTATATAGTAGTCTGTATAACCCAGAAGTCTCTATCATCGTCCAAATGATCTGGATTTTCACTTTTAGGATCAATTGTCTTTAAAACGGCATTGTTGAGAAAGCTAGTACTGGGTGACTTCTACTATTATAGTTCCATATGGGGATATTAGTATATTTTTATTGATCCATCTGCCTTGATAAATATGGGAATAACGAAGTAGATGTAAAAATGCACCTGTTAAGCAGAATTAACATCAAGAGCCGTCCTGAGAACTGGCAGTGAGCAACAATATACTTTGCTTAAACAAATTCGGTAGCAGTTGTCCTCTTTATATTTTTGTCGCAGCACCGTTGAACAATGTAGCTCGGGGGGGAAGGGGAAACATTAAAATACATGAGGCTAATCTACATTACAACTGTCTGCGTGATTCTTCTGAATAAACAAAAGTTCAATCAACACATGATCTGCCTTGTTAGCACTCATTCTCCAAAGGACGTCTGAAAGTTAGAATCAAGATTTCGAAAGCTTGGGATGGAAAATTCCCCTATTTGCTTTTCACAGTTCATAATGATTTTATTTAATTATTTGACACACACACACGCGCGCGCGCACACACACACACACACACACACACACACAATCCCAGACTGCACAGAGGGTTTATTTCAATTTATCCTCCCAATAACCTTGTAAGGAGAAAGTGAGGACTGCAACTTGTCAAATGTAACTCGGGGAATTGAAACTACTGTAATCTCCTCAGACCTATTACTTGTCTTGGTGTTTGCCTTTCGCTTGATTTGCCTATTGCCTCATAGAGTTTCGTATTCCCACTAGTTCTCATCCTATCTCCTCTCCTCATTAACCACATTCTCCCCAGCACTCCTCTACAGAATTTGCACAATAACATCAATTCAAAGCAAATATTTTGTACCACGGCCCTGTTAATCATCTTGGATATACAGAAAGAGGCGCAAAATCACATATGCGTACTAATGTGTTTAATAACTGGTGGATCTATGTTCTGCTACTTACTTTTATTCCACCTCTATTTATTTATTTTTCCTTTTTTTAATGAGCATTTTAAAAAACAAACTTTTACAAATATTTACTTCCCTCCCCCCACCCTCCCCCAACCCCCACCTCCCCCCCCCCGACTTCCCAGAACCAATACAGAGTATAAATCTTTAACAAAAAAATTTTTTTAATACACTTTTAAAAAACTCCAAAAAGATAGTTAATAACATCTTTCGATTGAGCTTTAGCTCCTCCTTGCTGGACTAGCTCTAGACAATTTATAATTCCTGGTTTCTAATCATAACCTATCTGGAATTTCTTAGTCCCATATTTCTTTTGAGTATAGTCAATCCATCTTTTCCACTCCAGTTTGTATCTCTTGTTTGAATGGTCCTTAAGATATGCAGATATTTTGGCCATCTCGGCTAGGTTTGTTACTTTCAATGTCCATTCTTGAACAGTAGGCAAATCTTCCTTCTTCCAGTATTGTGCCACCAACAATCTAGCTGCAGTTATTAAGTGCAAAATCAGATTAATCTCTACAACTGTACAATCAGTAATTATACCTTACAAAAATAACTGAGGGGTAAACTTTATCCTTTTTTTAAAGAACATTTTGCATAATCCACCATATTTTTATCCAAAATGCTTTAACCTTTTTGCAAGTCCACCATATGTGAAAATATGGAGCATCCACACAATCACATCTCCAGCATTTAGGTTGTACGCCTTTATTTATTTTATTTATAACTAACTCAAGACGGTGAATATATCTAATACTTCTCCCTCCTCCTATTCTCCCCTCAACAACAATCCTGTGTGGGGAGTGAGTTGAGTGTGTGTGTGTGTGTGTGTGTGTGTGTGTGTGTGTGTGTTTGGCCCAATGGTAGGATTCAGGCAGGCAGTTCGCACCACTTCGGGAGAACCGGTTGTTAACTTTCTGAGCAGTTTGGTGAACTGGTTATTGGAAGAAATCATTAGGACACAGAACTGGTTGTTAAATGAATGGAATCCTACCACTGGTTTGGCCCAAAGTCACCCAGCTGGCTTTCATGGCTAAGATGGGACTAAAAATAATGGTAGCCTGCCAGTGGTGAAATTCAAATATTTTTACTACCAGTTCTGTGGGCGTGGCTTGGTGGGTGTGGCGAGGGAAGGATACTACAAAATCCCCATTCCCTCCCCACTCCTGGGGAAAGGGTTTTGCAAAATCTCCATTCCCTCCCCACTCTGGGGCCATCTAGAGGTGGTATTTGCCAATTCTCTGAACTACTCGAAATTTCTGCTACCGGTTCTCCAGAACCTGCTGAATTTCATCCCTGTCGCCTGCTATTCATGTACTTCACACCTTTTCGGATGTCATTTATCAATTTTCTACGTAAAAATACTCATTGAGACATCAAAAGGAGTAAGATTCCATGCTATCTTCTACAAAAGATAAGATTTCTTTAAATAGATAGATGTAGTTGTGGCACTGTAGATCCACAAACAGTGCAGTTTTCTGGCAATTAGATCAGCTCTAATAATCAGATGACTTCTGGGATGACTGTACCTGGACTGATTTGCATGGAAAATTATGCATACAGTAGTAATTTCTCCTGAGAAATGTTATAGTCTTTCCATACAATAACTGCATTCATTGGTCAAACTGAATGATATATATTGTAACTTCACAAAGAATCAGGAGGCTCGAAGGTAACTGTAACCATTTAATAACAAGTATAAACATCTTACTCTCTGATTCCATGGCTCCTGCGTCTTTCCCTCAAACATATCTAACACTATAGGCTTATTAGGTCAGACTTCCTCTTCAAATGTGTTGAGATTACAACTTCCAGAACTCTTATCAAGCATGATCATTGTAGCTTTACATATTGGGGGCGGGGGGAGATGTTAATCAAATTGAAGGAAACTGCATTGCTTTAAACATATTTTAGGACCAATTCTTCTGCCACACTATGTCCTCTAAAATTGCAATGGTGTTGGGAATTTCTCAGCCATGCAGGGAGAAGATCTCTTTCTTTGCCCAGCCGTAAGAGATCCATAACTGAGCCTCTCTACCCCAAACTCCGTAGAGCCTTATCCATCTCTTCCCAAAAGAAGGCAGCAGTCAGGGAGAGGATTCCTGTAAAATAGGCAGAATGTAATAAAGTAGTTAGCTTGAATTATACCTATGTAATTCCGGTTGTTTGGGCCTGACAAACAGTCTGTATAAACCATGAATAGGCCAGAGGATTTCTGGTGATATGGAAATTTACTTAAGGCTCATCCTGCATTGGAAAAGAAATATTGGCGTTTGTGTGTCGCACTATAAAATTCCATCTTATTACTGTCATTCACTGGTCGTATCCCCACATATAGGTATGTCCTTCTCATGCTGTACTGTAATCCTATTTAGCACCAAAACTATTCATATTTGAATACATACATTGGTATTTCTTGCAATAGCTGATAGTATGGTGCAATCAGTAGGGTAATTCACATTAGCAGGGAACCAGTAGTGGGGTTATGTCTAGGCACTGCAGCTCTTGAGAGGTTTGCAAAATAAACCCCAATACCTTAGTGTTGCGATTAGAGTTACAATAGTTTAAAGTATTACTATGTGTAGTTTATGTGAGCTGAACTTCAGATCAATTCCATCCCAAAATGAAAGGATATCCATTCTGACTCCCCTCTTCCTACACCAAAGCACGCCGAGACAAAGACAAGGATTTATTAATACACAGACAAGACCTTGGCAGCAATCCAGCCTGCCAAGATAGCCACGATAGCTTCTCCAGCTCTAGTAAATATGTTGATTCCTGCAACGAGCGTGTAGAAAGTCATTCCTTTTATAGAGAGGAGCCTAATTACCACCAGCTGAGTTCAATTATCTCCTGTAACTGCGTAATTGTTCTTTACGTCTATTAGCCCTCCATTGCCGGACATCCAGGACCAACTCCCTTGTCTCCTCCCTGCTGCTCCAATGCATTACGTCAGGATCACACTCCCTTGTCTCCTCCTCAGTGCTCCAAGGCTTGACTTCGGGAGCACTCTCCCTTTGGCTCTCACCGCTGTTCCAGGCCTCAGGCGCCTCCTGGTGGCCAACCAGCTTCTCTGCGCCCTGCTCGGAGTCGGAACCCTGTCCAGGGTCCTCCACATCTTCCAGAGCTGACTCATAGGGCCCCTCGCTGTCGGAGTCTGGCGGCAGTTCCAATGGCTCCTGCTGGGCCACAACAGATATCTGAGGACTAGTGCTATCCAAATCAGTCCTCTGCATCCGTCTCCATCTTTGTACCTCCTTCATAGTTTTGTAAGCTCTTCTTTCCAATATACAATTGATTTGGGCAAAGCGTATAATAAGCTACCCATAGGCGAGGACTGCCAATTCATTTTAGGCCATGTTTGTGGTTCACGCCTGCATGCGAATCCATAATTTGCACATATCAAATTATGATTAGCAAAACTCCTCATTTCCTATTTTAAATCTAGCTGACAACAATGCTTTCTAGTTACATAAAGAATGAAGGAGAAAAACTGCTGTGTATGTGGGGAGAAGGTTGTAACCAAATATCAGTCTTATGCCAAATCTAATTATCTTTTCTGCGTGTCTTCTCATGTCTTCTCTCAATTTGATCCCAAATAACAATAGGCAAGCTGTTGGCCTATCAAGCAGGGACCAAGATGTAGCTTTGATCACAGCAAGAGAAGAGATAAAGGGACAAGTCTGGGAGGAGTTCCCAGGAACTATTATTGGCACTCCCAGGACTGATGAGAAGCAAACATTATACGCTTTGAAATTCTTTGGTAATGAGGGACAATGCACAACTTATTTCCCCTCCTCTGTAGGATTCCCAGCGAAGCCTTTTTATTACATTTTTAATGCTCATACTCATACAAATTACGTGAAGCAAGCTTTCATTAAAAGTTGCCTCCTTTGAAATAAAATGATTCTAGAGGTGCCCAGTGCCGTCACCAATATAATAGGCTTGTTTTGCACCAATGACTTTAATCCAAATGTAATTGGCTAAAATGTGCCGCACAATGAAATTGTAAAATAAAACTTGAAAATGTCCCATCAATTTCCATTTGCATTTTAAAAATTAAATTATGGGCATGAACTCAAAAACAAGAACATGTTGCAGATAGAAAGTACATGTGACATAGGGAAGTTCTTCTTACATTAATTTTCATTGTTAGTGAAATGAAGTTCAAAATTCATGGTATTGGACCTGGGTACTTGAGAGACCGCCTGCTGCCAATTACCTCCACCAGACCGATTAGATCCCACAGACTAGGCCTCCTCCGAATTCCATCCGCCGGCCAGTGTCGACTGGCGACTACCCGGAGGAGAGCCTTCTCTGTTGCTGCTCCGACCCTCTGGAACGAACTCCCCGTGGAGATTCGAACCCTCACCACCCTCCAGGCCTTCCGCATAGCCCTAAAAACCTGGCTGTTCCGACAGGCCTGGGGCTAAAGAATCGTCGCCCCTATCTCGAATGGTATGATTGTTGTGCTTTTTAAATTATGTATTGTCTTTGTGTTGTTGTTAAACTGTCTTTATCCCCCTTCCCTTCTTTGAGTTGTGAGCCGCCCTGAGTCCCCTTAGGGAAAAGGGCAGCATACAAATGAAATAAAACTCTAAACTCTAAACTCTAAAATTAAATTTGGGTTGCAAATTACGGTTTTATATAGGCCTCCTATTACTGCCTAAGAATAGCTGTGGTCCCTAAAGATGTATCTGTGATAGGCCTCCAAATTCCATATGTTACTCTGGCAGAAAAAAATACATTGATGGTTTGAAATGAAAGGCCAGGCTTTCATTATTCCCTTTAATAAAGAATCAGGATTATATTAGACTAGAAAATCAACAGCCAAGAAAGCTTGTCAGGCAATGGACTCAATCACAAGGATGCAGATGTTTTGTGGTTTTTCTATTTATAAGAACTTCATTTGACAAACAGGGGTTGACATGCACAGTGAAGGTTTATCAATTGTTTTTTTTTAAAAAAGAAATACTCATTACTTGACCTTCCAAATAGTGCTATTAATCTGTTTAGAGAAGTGATTCTGTACACTGGTGCAATGCGTTGACATTCATTCTGGGCCTGTTCTTTTCATCAAAGATCACTTTGTCAATAAATTAGAATGCTTTCAGCTGATAAATATTTCGATTTTAATTTGAAAACGACATGCGCAGGAGTTTCCCAATGGCTTGCTTTGTCCATCTATGGATAACATGACTTTGCCTTCACTTACCATATGTCAGGCGTGCCTCATTCAGTATCCAAGAAAGAAAAAACCCCAACTCCATTTGAATAGAGATAAAGGTACGTCTACTGGACATGAAATGAAAACAGCTAAAGTGAAGCAAGATCTGAAGCAAAAAAGCAAGAACGTGTACATATCAAACGTTTGCCCCAAACCCTCCCCCCATTACCCCAACCCAATGCCCAATCTCCATTTCCCAAAGGTGTCATGTGGGGTGCATCTTCAAGTGGCCTCATTCAGCGTGACCCGACAAATGCGCGCACGACAAAAGCGCGCTGACAAAACCACGGCGCGAAAACCGTGATGTCATCAACGTGCCAACAACAGCGCGCTGACAACAGCGCGCCGACAACAGCGCGCCGACAACAGTGTGTCGACAGAAGTGCAATTTAAGTTAAGGTAAGGGTCAGGGTCAGGGTCAGGGTCAGGGTCAGGGTCAGGGTCAGGGTCAGGCTTAGGCTTAGGCTTAGGCTTAGGCTTAGGCTTAGGCTTAGGCTTAGGCTTAGGCTTAGGGTTAGGGTTAGGGTTAGGGTTAGGGTTAGGGTTAGAGTTAGAGCACGCTTCTGTCCGAGCGCTGTTGTCGGCGCGCTTCAGCACTCATTCGTCGGCGCAGTTTAGAACTCGCGGTTTTGTCACCGCGGTTTCATCGGGCGCGCTTTTGTCGGGCGCCCTTTTGTCGGTGAACCCTCATTCAGCTGGGATGCGGAGATGGTTGACCTTGACCAAGCCCAAACATGACCCATCAGCATGCACAGAAGATGGTGAGAACAAAACTCCCTTTCTGATAACTCCTCCAGCACCTAGCAATTCCCCCCGCCAAATACCGCGAGCCCCCACCCTCCCCCTTCCTGTGGCAGCCCATAGCAAGCCAGCAAAGTAGAGGCTGACACCATATTTGTTTCAAGAACTGGACAACTAATCCGATTTACCGGTAAATAGTAATAACAGCATTCACTGTTTTAGAGCCAATTAAACCAATTCCCTTTAAATAAATGTGTGGAAAGTGCACTATGTGATTTGGGCTCATAATTAAATTCATTTTTGGACAAATCACTATTTGCTGGATTTACTTATGGCAGAACATCATAAAGCAGGAATTTCAAATCATCGTGGTTCAGTTTTGACACAGAGGTCAGAACCAAGTAAGGATTGTGTCAATATTGTTTGTTTTTTACAATAGCCAGAGAAATGGGAAGCTTCAGTTTTGAATAGAGCACCAGCATGTTTTTCAGCAAAATCACAGGTCCCCTCTAAACATAACACAGCAGGGTGTCTACACAGCTGTTCTTCAAATATCAAAAGCCACAATTTGTATTTGTATTTGTATTTGTATTTTATTATTTGTATGGCGCCCTTCTCCGGGAGGACTCAGAGCGGCGAACAATTCAAGGGGGAAAAAAGGGGGAACATAAAAGACAAAATACAAGTATTAAAAGTAGACAACAGTCGCACAACCATACATGTCGAGAGGGGAGGGAACTCATCACCCCCAGGCCTGCCGGCAAAGCCAGGTTTTGACGGCTTTTCGGAAGGCCTGGAGAGAGGTGAGGGTCCGAATCCCTGCGGGGAGTTCATTCCAGAGGCCGGAGCTGCCACAGAGAAGGCCCTCCCCCCGGGTAATAGCCAGGTGGCATTGGCTGGTAGATGGAACCCAGAGGAGGCCAACCCTGTGAGATCTAATGGGTCTGTGGGAGGTAATTGGCAGCAGGCGGTCTCTCAAGTTCATCTGGTGTGCCTGGAGTTGTTTGTAGGGACTGGTTTATTCCTAAATAAGGCTGCTATTAGGAGTTTGCAGAGGCAATAAGTGCAGAGGATTTGTATTTTGTTACTCTTCTTGAAGCTGTGTATGTTTGAACGTGAGCTGTTCCCAATACTTGGTCATGTCACCAATCTTGTTCCGAGGGTATTTTCAGTGGTTTCACTTTTCTTAGTTCCTTAACAGAACAAGGGGGACACATGAGATCATGGGATCTTTGCAAACCAAAGATCTACCAGGCAAAGACTGAACGGCATGTGAAAATATTCGGGAATTTCTCATGCACCCTTTGGAATTTCCCCAGACTTGGAAAGACCAATCTAATTCCATTGTGGGCATTCAGGGTTTCTGTGATTTGCAGTTTGATTATAGCACAAGGCAGATATTAACATCCTCCATCTTCAGATTACGTAGCATCTAATGTCCAGATTAAGCATGTGTCCGCATATATGTTGGGGTTGTTAATGAATACGCTCTTGATGTGTGTGTGTGTGTGTGTGTGTATGTGTGTGTACATGCTTGCGCACGCTTGGCATATACAGACAAAACCTGGAGACCAAGACAATCCACCCACTGTTGGCTATGCAAGATTGTCCAGACAAGAATCATACCAGTCCTTCCTTTATTGTAAGGTTACATTAACAGAATCTTGTAAGACTGAACGTATTGTATTTGTGTCCTCCTTTCCTTTTACTCTTCAGAAAACTAGAGAGAACTTCTTCTTAAATATGTCCCATGTTACTTGTCTCATCTTCATTTCTTCCTGCTGTCTCCCAAGATCATTCTCATATACATATAGCAGCCAGGATTAACAAGCTTAGAAATTAAGGCCTGCACCATTTTGGTAGTTCTTCTTACTCAGCCACATCCTACCAGAGCACTCCCCTCACCAACATCTTTCCCGGTCACAGCGATCTGAACTGAAGCTCCCCATGATGTAATTCCTGTAATTCAACTCTGGCTTCAAACCTCTAGTCCAGGACTGTGAAACTCTCATCCCACAGGCTGGATGTGTCACGCACTGGCCATGCCCACACCCGATTTAGCGAAGGGAGAAAATGTCCTGATATATCAATGACGCCGCCATGATGACGTGAGTTTGACATGTTGACTTTCCAACATGGTCCAGCTCAGTATCCATTAGACAAGCATTAGCCACAAAGAACTTCTACAGGCCTAGTCTGGCTGTAATCATTCTCAATCCATTCATTAATGACTTCCTCAATAACTAGCTTTGCCAAGGTAAAAGTAAAGGTAACGGTTCCACTCGCACATAAGTGTTGTGACTCAGCAGAAGCTTGCTGTGAGTTATGTAGGGATGCAGGAACAATGAGCAGCTGTTGCTCATTAGGGTCGTCTTCTGCAGATAAAAGACGGATGGTGCCTCGCCTTAGTGGCAGAAGTCAACGTCGTTCATCGTTCGTGGTTCGTGGTTCGTCGTGTGTGGTTCATCGTTTCGAGACTCAAAGAGGCACTTGGATAAGTGATTTGCTTTCTGTAAACCTGATTCAAAGAGGCACTTGGATAAGTGATTTGCTTTCTGTAAACCTGGTTTTCTGTAAGAGCTTTTTGTTTTTGCTTTTGCTGTGTAACTTTTTGCCAGAGACTTTATCTACGTTTATTTTTGGGCTCGCAACCAGCTTGAGCCAGGACTGATAAAGATATTTCCTTTGAAGTTCTGTCTGACTGTCATTTGTGAACGAGCGAAGAGTGCGGGGTCAGAACACATATGTGTTAGTCGTTCCCAACTCTAGTGGGAGGTGCTCATCTCTGTTTCAAAGCCAAAGAGCCAGCGCTGTCTGAAGATGTCTCCATGGTCATGTGGCTGGCATGACTAAACACTGAAGGTGCATGGAACACTGTTACCTTCCCGCCAAAGGTGGTTCCTATTTTTCTACTTGCATTTTTACATGCTTTCGAATTGCTAGGTTGGCAGAAGCTGGGACAAGTAATGGGAGCTCACTCCGTTAAGTGGCACTAGGGATTTGAACCTTTGGAGCTCTGCCAAACTACATCCTAATTATCCGAGAGAGATCTGCAGTGACTCGGTTCCTGCTAGAATCTTTATATTTTAGAATCTTTTAGAGCCAAGGTGGCGCAGTGGTTAAATGCAGCACTGCAGGCTACTGCTAGATCAGCAGGTCAGCGGTTCAAATCTCACCGGCTCAGGGTTGACTCAGCCTTCCATCCTTCCGAGGTGGGTAAAATGAGGACCCAGATTGTTGGGGGCAATATGCTGACTCTCTGTAAACCGCTTAGAGAGGCCTGAAAGGCCTATGAAGCGGTATATAAGTCTACTGCTATTGCTATTGCTATATTCACATGTTTATTTTTTTAAAATCAGTTTATAAATAGTATCTATCTATCTATCTATCTATCTATCTATCTATCTATCTATCTATCTATCTATCTATCTATCTATCTATCTATCTATCTATCTATCTATCTATCCCGCCCTCTCCTTCTCTGCCCACTCACTCTCAATGACTCTGAGGGTGGATGGATGGTTTCTGGATCTGCAAAATGATGGTTAACTGATCTGAGTGAAAAGGTAAATTCTAAAGCTCAATTAAAGAGCTCTGTGTGAAGAGGAAAATGTGAAGGTACAAATATTCATTAAATGAACTTCATAGCATAATATGTTGTGTACTTGCAAATTCAACCGACGTAACAATTTTCCACGAAGGAATGTAGCAGAAATCATCTTCTAGCATTGCTGTTTTATGTGAAAACTGGTTCTGTACGTCTTCACATCCATTAATATAAAATACAAAATCCCACACAATCAATGAAACAAAGGGCAACTTTGCTTTCTATGTGTCCCCCCCCCCCTTCCTTTTTTCTTTAATGCAGAAGAAATGCTATCTCCTCCAAAACCTTGATATTGCTTCTGGAAGAAACACTTTCATAAAGTTAAATATCACCTCTCCCCATTAACTTCACCGCAGCCTTCTATTTTATCTCAAGTCTCATATCTGTAAATGCAGCACCTTGATTTTGCTGTATTCCTATCATTTCCTAGGTCTAAACCATTACTCAGACCCAGAGCTAATTCACTAGCTGTCTTAGCAAATTCATCACTCTTATTGTGTCTGCTTCCAGCGATGTGGGTTTGTAATAGATATTTCATATTTCACTTCCATCTCATATCTCTTTGTCCTTTCCTATTCACTATCCCCCACAACATTTGCTCCAGGTTCATATCTCCAGCACTCCGTTTTCTTCAGCATTTCAGCATGCCTTTATTTTGCCTGGATGCAATTTTATACCACCAACTTGATATGAGATACATTGCATTAAATAGATTAAGACCTATGAAGAGTGATTGTAGGAATTGCGTATATCCAGTCTAGTGGGGGAAAAAAAACACCTGCCACAAAGTGGGGTGGTGGTGCTTCAACCTATTTTCCAAAGCACCAGAAGGCAAGATAGGAAACTATTCTGACCCCCCTCGTCCCACACCAACACACACTCCGAGCCAAAGATAAGTTACGGCATTTAATTAACAGACAGACAGGTCCTTGGCAGCAAACCGGCACAGATAAGCCGTGGCAGCAATCCAACACAGATAAATCGTGGCAGCAATCCAGCCTGCCAAGCTCACAATTCCAAGCTCACATTAGTTCCTGCGTTGACTTCTGCAAGAGGGGCGTGTGCACAAGCAGTCTTTTTTATAGTCTGGAGAGGAGCCTAATGACCACCAGCTGAGTGCAATTACCTCTTGTACTTGCGTAACTGTTCTTGATGCCTATTAGCTCTTCGATTCAGGGCATCCAGGAACAACTCACTGCTGGCTTCTGGATCACTCTCCCTTGTCTCCTCCCCACTGGTCCAAGGCTCAGGCACCTCCTGGTGGCCAACCAGTCTCTCTGAGCCCTGCTTGGAGTTGGAACCCTGTCCTGGGTCCTCCACATCCTCCAGAGCCGACTCATAGGGCCCCTCGCTGTTGGAGTCTAGTGGCAGCTCCAACGGCTCCTGCTGGGCCACAACAGGAAACAATGGATGGAAACTAATCAAGGAGAAAAACAACCTAGAACTAAAGAAAGCTTTCCTAACTATGAGGACAATTAACCAGTGGAAAAATTTGCCTTCAGAAGATGTGGTTGCTTCACTACTGGAAGCTTTGAAGAAAAGATTGAACAACCATTTGTTTGAAATGGTATAGTTCTCCTGCTTGAACAGGGGGTTGGACTAGAACATGGGTGTCAAACTCGATCACGTCACGTGACATCCCATGACATATAGTGATGTTTTTGCCTTTGCGGAGCTGGGGTGGGCGTAACCTGTATGTGACACATCTGGCCCATGGGCCACCAGTTTAAAACCCCCAAGATCCCTTCCGTCAAGATCTTCATCAAGATCCCTTCCAATCCTATTATCCTGTTAATTAAATAAGTAAAACTTTGCATTTTATTCTTCTCCGCTTCTCTTTAACTTTTTGGTCTGCCACCAAAAATTTCAATTCAGCTTCACTTTTGTCCCAATGCCCAGGATGCAAGTAAACATTACAAGAAAGATATAGGCACCGTGTTTCCCCAGGGTATTATTTTCTTTTGACCCCCAAAATAAGTGCTTGGCCTTATTTTCGGGGAGGTCTTATTATTTTTCGGGTGCAGGAGGTGGTGAGTGTGGTCACCTTAGGTCTACTGCTGTGTTGCAATATTATCAGGGAGAGCTTATTTTGGGGGGAGGGCTTATTTGAGCGCATGAGCTCAAAAGCCCGATTGGGCTTATTATCCAGGGAGGTCTTATTTTCAGGAAACAGGGTAGAGCATTATTCTACTGGTCTCCATATTTACTTCCTTTTAAGGGTCTTCCAAATGTGAGGGAATAGCATCACATTGCTTCTATTAAACATGCCTTGTCACAGAGTTAATAGAATCTAACTTTAGTGGAACAACATTCTTTCCGTCATTACTCCAGGTAGACCTCGACTTACAACCACAATTGACCCAACGTTTCTGTGCCTAAGCCAGACAGTTGTTAAGTGAGTTTTGCCTCATTTTACGATCTTTCTTGCCACCGTTGTTAAGTGAATTGTTAAATGGGTTGTTAAATTAGTAACATGGTTTGTTAAGTGAATGTGGCTTTCCCGTTGACTTTGCTTGTCAGAAGGTCGCAAAAGAGGATCATAGGACCCCAGGAAACAGTAACCATCATAAATATGAATCAGTTGCCAAGTATCCTAATTTTGATTAAGAGCTGAGGTGGCGCAGTGGGTAGAGTGCAGTACTGCAGGCCACTTCAGCTGACTGCTATCTGCAGTTCAGCAGTTCAAATCTCACTGGCTCAGGGTTGATTCAGCCTTCCATCCTTCCGAGATGGGTAAAATGAGGACCCAGATTGTGGGGGTGATATGCTGACTCTGTAAACCGCTTAGAGAGGGCTGAAAGCCCTATGAAGCGGTATATAAGTCTAACTGCTATTGCTATTGCTATTGATTGTGTGACGACGGGGATACTGCAGTTGTCTTAAGTGTGAAAAAAGCTTGTAAATCATTTTTCTCAGGGCCCTTGTAACTTCAGACAGTACTTCAATTTGAGGTAGTCCTCAATTTGCAATCCTTCATTTGGTGACTGCTGGAACAAAAAACAGCCAATTGTTCATTTTGTTATGAAAAATTCTACAAATTCTACAAAAAATTCTACCAAGCCGTTCCAATCGCTGTTCTAAACGAGACAGCGTTTCCCACCAACTCCCCACAATGCCCTGTGAAACAGGCAAGGCAATTGCGCAAGCAAATAATTAAGTGTAACCACCAACGCATGATTAAAGCCTGAAAAACAAACCTATCAAATTTACAGACTCTAAATTCCTGTTCCGTGTGTTATTATGAGCACTAAGAAAACCCATCTATTGTGCCGTCTGGCTATGCAGCAGGAAGCCTACCCCGTCCTCTCCTTGTCTTCCATTTAGACAGAACACAGCTTTTTCCGCACAGAATATGCAGTTTGTGAAGACAGGATATGTACACAAGCAAAATAAACAATAACAGTGCCGACATGAGTGCAAATATTACTGATTAGGGAGGGGTTCTTGCAATTAAATCTCTCTGCAGGAATCCTGTGGCAGAAGCCACAGGAGAGGTGAATTCTATTATCAGAGTGAGGAAGCAGCCATAAGATGACACTGCGATGGTGTCAGGCCTGCAATTGTATTCCTTTTAGAATTTTGGCCTGCCACACTTTCTCTTATTGCAATATGCTGTTTCATTAGTATAGTTGATGGGAGGGGGGAATAGACAGGAGTAGGATTGTGGAATGTATTGTTTTCATTCTTTACTAGAAGCCAAGGTCATCCTTTGTCTCCGCACCAGTACACCTGACCGGAAGCAGCTGGGTGTGGATGCCAGCGTGGAAGAAGATTGGACTATGTGATGGATTGTGGGTGTGGGGACAAGATCATGAACTTTTAACTGGGTGGAATTCTGATGTCATTTCCAGTATTGGGATTTCATAGCATAATGCCAACATGTCTGTCTTATTAAATTGGAACTTTAAGGATAGTTTTGCCTTGGACTCTGATTTAATGCTGCATGATATTTGGAACGCTGACAGATGGCTTGCTAGATCAACGGAGCTGTTATTAAAACCATGACTGAATTTAGGTAACTGGGGCAAAAGCCCAAAGAGACAGAACTTCTCTCTGTTTTCAGAAAGAGAAAGAAAGAGCCAGCAGGCCTTAATGTCTAAATGTCAGTCTCAAAGCAGTACAAGGTACTACAAACGAGTGCTTCACTTCAAGGAAGACTCAAGAGTCCTCCATTCCTCATGTCTTTGTTGTGACATGAAGTGACAGATTGTACCGTCCAGGCAGTCCCCGACTTACAGCCATTCATTTGGTGACGGTTCAGAGCAGTGGTGAGATTCAGCCGGTTCGCACCTATTCGGGAGAACCAGTTGGTAACTTTCTAAGCAGTTCGGAGAACCGGTTGTTGGTTTTGTTTACAGGGCTAATCCTGTAAGGAAGGCAGGAAGGAAACATTCTGGTGTTGTTTCTAGCTTAATCTTTATTGCCCTGCTTACAGAAACTGCCTACCTACCTACCTACCTACCTATCATCCATCTATCCATCCATCCATCCATCCATCCATCCATCCATCCATCCATCCATCTATCTATCTATCTATCTATCTTCTATGTATCTATTTTCTATCTATCTATCTTCTATTGATCTATCTATCTATCTCTATCTTCTATCTATCTATCTTCTATCCTACCTATCAATCGATCGATCTTCTATCTTCTATCTATCTATCATCTATCATCTATCTATCTATCTATCTATCTATCTATCTATCTATCTATCTATCTATCTATCTATCTATCTTCTATCATCTATCTATCTATGTATCTTTCTATCTATCATCTATCTATCTATCTATCTATCTATCTATCTTCTATCATCTATCTATCTATCTTCTATTGATCTATCTATCTATCGTCTATCGATCTATCTTCTATCTTCTATCGATCGATCGATCAATCTTCTATCTTCTATCTATCTATCTATCTATCTATCTATCTATCTATCTATCTATCTATCTATCTATCTATCTATCTTCTATCATCTATCTATCTATCTATCTTTCTATCTATCTATCTATCATCTATCTATCTATCTATCTATCTTCTATCATCTATCTATCTATCTATCTTTCTATCTATCTATCTGTATATCTATCTATCTTCTATCATCTATCTATCTATCTATCTATCTTTCTATCTATCTATCTATATATCTATCTATCTTCTATCATCTATCTATCTATCTATCTTCTATTGATCTATCTATCTATCTATCTATCTATCTTCTATCATCTATCATCTATCTATCTATCTATCTATCTATCTATCTATCTATCTATCTTCTATCATCTATCTATCTATCTATCTATCTATCTATCTATCTATCTATCTTCTATCTTCTATCTTCTATCATCTATCTATCTATCTATCTATCTATCTATCTATCTATCTATCTATCTATCTATCTATCTATCTATCTTCTATCATCCATCTCCCTCCCTCCCCACTCTCTCTCCATCTCCCTAGCTATTATCTATTGTTGTTTGCTTGCAGACATTTTATAACCCAACTAGATAGCATTATCAATGCAATTGAGAGTGGGGTTTGCTCCCTGTTTTTATATGTAGCTGGTCCTGCCAGTGTTGGTAGTAGCAGTTTCCTCCTTGGTAGTTCTTTGATGGAACATTTTCTGCTTGATAGTTTGTTGATAATTATCTCTGCTTATCTGGATGTTGGCTGCTTGGAGGGGAAACATTTTTGGTTTCCTTCTTAGCTTTTTTTTTATTGTCTCGTTTGAATTATGTTTGTTGAATTTTATATGTGTGTAATTATGTTTCATTTCTCTGTATATATTGATAGCTGATCTGACTGAATGTCAATCTTACAGAAATTCCCTAGCACTTTTTGTGAGTTGAAACTGTGTTTGAGCCTGTCTGTGTATTGTGAAATTAATGCTTCTGAATGCTAATTGGTGTTCACAGATGCAGTTTACTAGTCTTCTGCCTGCCTATCCCACATAGTCATGCTATTTTTTCTTTTTAAAAAAAAAATTATTTTATTTTTGTTACGTAGACAACATAATCACATAGCAATAGAAAAAGAAAGGCAGAGGGAAAAGAAAAGAAAAAAGAAAAAAAAACCACACACACACAAAAAGAAGGGGAAAAAAGCCCATCATCCCATACAGTATGTCATTTGATTACAGGTGCATCCCTACTACATTTCCCCCCATACACACACCCGTATCTCTCTGTTATATATTTAATATACACCACAATAACCTAGGGTTTAAAGGGGGAAAAAAGGGAAAAGACCCAAGAAAGGGGGGGGAAAGGCAGCGATGTTTTGTTGAAAAATGAAGGAATAAGATCTTTGTTTGAAGGTATGAAATGCAAGGTTAACAATAAATATAAGTATACTTTCTGGGGAAAAATAATGCTAATGTTAACTGAATATATATTGTAGAATTAAAATGAGGCCTTTAGTTATATTAGATGAAACATTTGAGACGGTAAATATTATTTGAAGATGCAGAGGTTAAAACAACTGTAACCAAACGACATGCTGCATGTGATGATGGTTTTTTTTTTCCTTTCTTGGATGCTATTTTTTCTTCTTGGGCTACTGGGTCTTTTCATTTTACATAAGATGTTTTGGAGGACTTTAGTTGGTTGTGTGCTATGGTGATACCATGTGGCTGCAATAGTCCATTACCACAATTGACAACAACAATGTTGTCTGTTACATATGAAGTCATGTAAATGCTTTGCTCAATGACCACAATCCCAGCGTTCCTGACTGCACTTGTTAAGTTATCTGGCGCGCCATCAAACAGATGAACTCCCCAGGAAAGGAAGGCTGAATGCCTGGGGTGGGTAGATAGGTTCAACTCAGCAGATGAAAATCCTCACGTCTGAAATCCAAGTAGGATTTTCAGCCCCTGAGCAAAGAGACACTCCAGCAGGATGCAGAAATAGAATTCAAATCTTCACAATTTGACCAACCAATCACATTTACCTACCGGAGTTTGTGGCATAATATTTTGTGATGGCTTTACAAGTCATCCTGGACCACCATCATTAAGCAAATAGTCGTAAGTATCTGTTATTTCTGAGGTTTTTTTAAAAAAAAATATGCATGGCAGTGTTATCCTTTTCGTACATTGTGTTGGTTGTGCTTTAGTTGTTGGAATTCATTCCGGGTGTTTGTGTGCAGGGCAGTTTCTGCTGCCTGAAACACACATAGACAGGGATGCAAAAACATCGCACCAGAAACATCTTTCTGGCCTAACGGTCAGGACTCACTATGCAGCCTCATGTAACAATGAAATATGTGAGCCAGCTACTCCCACACATGCCCTTTCTCCCCCCTATGCTGTGCTGTAACTTTCTATCCCCCCTCTCCCCCTCCCAATGCCATGCAGCTTGTAACTTTCTGTTTCCCCCTTTGCCCACCCTTTGCCATGATGTGATTTTCTATTGGTTTATTTGTAGAATGCTGTGAACTTTTCATTAGTTTACTTGTACCATGTGTGATTATATATGCCTTTTGATACGCTCCTTTTTGATGACGCTGTAACTAACTTTTCTAATAAAAGAGCAATCGATGTTCATTCAAAGCTTTAGCTCATCCCAAGGAATTCTGTCTGGTGTTTTCCTTTTGATTAGGCAAGGACACATGAGCAGCCCTCCAGTGTGGCGACAATGCTGCATTTAGTGAATTAAATGATCAGGCATTTTCTTTGAAGATGGTCTGCTTCCTTTTTCTGGAGCTCCAGGTTGCTGAATTATGCTTATGTGAATAAAGTTCCTATACAGCTTCTCTTGTGGGAAGTGGGTTTCTTGCAGAGTTCTTTTTTTGAGAGAGAGAGAGAGAGAGAGAGAGACTTGCATTATTAATTTGCCATCATTTGGCAAATCCAGGAAGGGCACTGTGTGCTATTTTCTTCTTCCCTTCTGAATTGTATTCCTTGGAAGATGTTATCATTTCATTTCATGTGTCTTTCCTAATTGTTTCTTTTTTTATTACGATGATCATTTATTTATTATTTATTAATTAGACTTATATACCGCTTCATAGGGCTTTCAGCCCTCTCTAAGCGGTTTACAAATTTTTAGCAAATTGAGTCAGCAACTTGCCCCCACAGTCCGGGTCCTCATTTCACCCACCTCGGAAGGATGGAAGGCTGAGTCGATCTTGAGCCGGTGAGATTTGAACCGCTGAACTGCAGATCACAGTCAGCTGAAGTGGCCTGCTGTACTGCACCCTAACCACTGCGCCACCTCGGCTCTTATCATAAAGGTGTTACCTACATACCACATCCATACTTTTGAATGTATGTATTGGACTTCTATAATTCCTAGATGATTATTATATTCTCTCCAGTGGTGGGATCCTACCGGTTTAACAATCAGTTCGGTGATCGTGCGATTTGCACGTGCATGCACGATTTGAAGAAATCTTCACTTCCAGGGTTTTTCAGAGGAGTAACACAGCTGATTTGCGTGGGAAGGTAGGAAAATAGCGTGGGTGGGCAGATGGGCCCATCTGTTCATCAGGACGAACCAGTTCGCACCCAGCTGATCGTCAGAGCTACCGGTTCACCCAAAGCAGTCCAAACCGGTGGAATCCCACCCCTGATTCTCTCCTATTGGTCCTGAGGTTCCACCACAAAACTGCGCTCGACTAAACCACGCCCAACTAAACCGCGTCGCTGACGTCATCAACAGGGCGACAACAGCGCAGAGACAGAAGCACGCTGTAAAGCCTAAACCTAAAATTAACCCCTAAACCTAAACCTAACCCCCCTAAACCTAATCCTAAACCTAACCCTAAACCTAACCCTTAACCTAACCCTAACCCTAACCCTAAACCTAACCCTTAACCTAACCCTAAAACTAAACCTAAACCTAATCCTAACCCTTAACCTAACCCTAACCCTAACCCTAACCCTAACCCTAACCCTAACCCTAACCCTAACCCTAACCCTAACCCTAACCCTAACCCTAACCCTAACCCTAACCCTAACCCTAACCCTAACCCTAACCCTAACCCCTAACCTAACCCTAACCCTAACCCTTAACCTAACCCTAAAGCTAACCCTAAAGCTAACCCTAAACCTAACCCTTACCTTAAGTTGAATCGGCTTGCTTTCAAAGCGCTATTTAAAGCGCCCTTCTTTCTCCACGCTGGCTGTTGTCGCCCTGTTGATGACGTCAGCGACGCGGTTTAATCGGGCACAGCTTAGTCGAGCTCGGTTTTGACAGGTCACGGGTCCTGAGAGTGATGATCCTGTGGGTGTCTGTATACCTATCCATCAAGCTAAAAGGCAATAGTGAGGCCATGGTTGATAAGATCCATGATTCTGGATATTTCATTCATTGGCTAGACAGGTGTGTTGTGTAGTTCTGCTGCCATGGATTCTTCGCTAATTCTGGATCTACAGTGGTGAAGAATGTTGTGACATTAAATGAAACTATAATTTCATCTTCTTCTATTTTTAGGTCTTTGATTTTTCTGGAGGCGTTAGAGTGGGAGATTGATAAAATATCCATCCCCCTCTATGAGATTTCTAAGCTTTTTTGTAAGTTCTTTTACTATATTGTGAGTTGGGGTTGCTGGTACTGATACAATTGGACAGGCGAGTGTGTTGGACCTGTGTATGTTGGATTGTTCACAGAAACCTGGGAGGGTGGGTCCGTTATTTTTCATCTGTCACTAAACTCCTTTCGTGATTTGGAAACTGTTTGTGTATGCTGTGGAAACTTTTGTGAGGTCTTTTGGTTTGCCACTCACTAACACTGAGCCAAATTCCTCTCCTTTTGTGCTTTCCCTCACTGCTCCGAAGTTATGCTTATTTTTAAGGAGGATAATTCTACCACATCTCCATTCAAAGTCTTCAGAGCAAGGAAACAACCATTTTAGATGAAACAGTTTTATATTCATTACTGTTTCTACATTGCCCACAGACAGTGACACAGTCCATTAGATTTCCATTTCCCGTCCTGGCAACAAGTGAATAGCCATATTTTCCACAACATCAGTAACTTGATCGTGCACTCCAACAGAAGCTATCATTGAAAAACCATCTGCTTTAACACACACACACACACACACAAATCAATTGAATTTTATGCATAAACTTGTTTTTAACAATATTTCTCAGGATGACCGAATGAAATCTGTCAAATTATGTCCAGTGGCACATACTCCCAAGCAAAGACTTGCACAAAGAACAATTATTTAGATCACAGTGGGTGAAAGTTGGAACATTCTCCCGGACGCTAATAACATTTTTACTCTTGAATGCAACTGCATTGTGGCTGTAAAAAAAAAATGTGGCTTCAGATTACACTAACTATGATGCTGTCTTAAAATGGCAAAAATAAAAACAGAGCTTTATCTGAACAGAACCAAGGCCAAAATGTATGATTGCTCCAATATAACCTCTAAAGCAGCAGTCCTCAGCACATAACACAGGAGGGGAGAGCTAGTGAATTCCATAGGATTTTCCTTATCTCTGCGTCTCCTGTTCTTTCAATATTTGTCCATGACAAAATGAATTCATAGTACAGAAATATAGGAAAACATGCTTCCATAAATACCTTCAAACCAGTGGTGGGTTTCAAATTGTTTTAGAACCTCTTCTGGCCATGTGACCAGGTGGGAGTGGCTTGCCAGCCATGTGACTGGGTGGGCGTGACCAACTTGTAAAATGTGGTGAAACTCATTTAACAATGCTCTTGCTTAGCAACCAAAATGTTGGCTCAGGAACTCTGGCATTGAAGTGTGCAAGTCTTAAAGCTGTCAAGTTACAAGAACCTTGCACCCCTAACCCTTTAGAGAGAGAAAAACCCAGGGGTGTTCAAACTTGACAGCTTTAAGACTTGTGGACTTCAACTCCCAGAATTCCTCCTCTCGGTCTTCATCTTGATGATGTGAGGACGGGTGAGGGGGAGGGAGCTGGAACCGGTTCTAAACGGCACTGTAGATTTGTGGAACCTCTTCTATAGAAGAGGTTAGAACTTGCAGGAACCCATCCCTGGTTCAAGCACACCGTAAATTTGACTCTTTTTGCCCCAGGCCATTGCACTCCATGACTGAACATTGCCAGAAAGCAAATACGCTCTACATACTCAGAGAAGTAATTAAGCCTTGCACCGTCCTAACCTGCACAAAATCCCCCCTCCAGATGACAACTCTGCCACCAATAGCAATAGCAATAGCAGTTAGACTTATATACCGCTTCATAGGGCTTTCAACCCTGTCTAAGCGGTTTACAGAGTCAGCATATCGCCCCCAACAACAATCCGGGTCCTCATTTTACCCACCTCGAAAGGATGGAAGGCTGAGTCAACCCTGAGCCGGTGAGATTTGAACAGCCGAACTGTAGAACTACAGTCAGCTGAAGTAGCCTGCAGTGCTGCATTTAACCACTGTGCCACCTTGGCTCTAAGTCAAACCAGAGGTATCACAACCCTTTTACCAGGTCTCTTTGGTCATAGTATCACTAAATTATCTAGCTTGAGTACCGAGGTTGGCTTAGCTGTATATCTATTTATTTCACTTAATTGCCTGCAAGGCTACAAGTCTTAATGCTCTGCGCAAATTTATTAGCCTGCCTGCACTGCAATTGAAATACTAATTTTATTAAACCGGCATTGACAGTATTTATAATACTTTATGTTATGTAGTATATAATTTATTCATCTATGCATTTTAAATATGTTTCTCTAGACCTAATTTTATATCCATCCTTAACGGGACTATTTTGCCTATAATGTAATTGTGACTGGCCATGTATGTATACGTCCTTTACATGATATTTTTTCCCCAAAGCACACTTATTATAGAAAAAAAAATAATCCAAGAATTTTCAAATGACTGTATTCCTAGTGTAGTCCTGATGGCCTAGTAGCTCCAGATTTATAGGAACACTGTTTTATTGTTTGAGAGGTATAATTTATGTCAGATAAATTGTTTAAAGCAGCACATTTTAAACAATGGAAGATCTATTTAATCAGCGGCATATTCCCATTGTTTCCCGCTATCAGCAATTCCATTGTTTCTTTTTTAATTATTACAGGCCTTTTGAAAAGAGGCATATTAAATTAAGCTTTAGTAATACATTGTGTCCTATCTCTCTCTTGTTTCCTTTTTTTTTTAATGAAACAGGAGGTATTTTATTATCAGGAATCTAGCCCACACTGAAGCCAGGGACATGCAGGCAGGGCCTCACCACTGTCATCATGAAAAGAAAAGGAAAATTAAAAGGAAAAAGGCTGAGGTAGTTGCTGCCAGAGTCACAGTGGATGACTCTGCTTAGTGCTTAACTGCAGGGGGAGGCGAGAGAACCACGTGCCTCCTTTAGTCTATCTTTATGATCACTTGAGCAGAGTTAAGCAAGGGTTAAAAGCTGAAAAATTCCTTATGTAGAGGAGGCACATGGTTCTCTCGCCTCCTCCTGTAGAGGGTAGGTTTTTTTTAGAGGCTTTTTTTAAACAGTTAAGCAGAGTCATCCATTGGGGACTCTGGCAGCAGTTAACCCAGCCTGACCTTGCCTTTTTCTTTTTACATTTTTTACATTTTCATCATGGCAGACAAGGGGAGAGTTGAAATCCTCTGTGACACAGCTGGAAAAGGTATGTGGGTCCTGGGTCGGAGGGAGGGGGGAAGAATTCAAAATTATTGTAATTTGTAAGTAATTGTAATTTGTATTATTATAAGTAATTTGTCTGTGTGTGTGTGTGTGTGTTTTACCCGCCTCTGCTGGTGCGCAGGCTGGCACTTTATTTTTTATTTTTCATTTTTTATTTTTTAAAGCCATGCTGTATGGCCGGCGCGACGGCATGCACTTTAAAGTGCCGGCGCGCCTTCCGGCCATAAAGCGGGACATGTCCCGCTGTATGGCCGGAAGTCACGGCGTCATGCATTTTAAAGTGATGGCGCGCATTCCGGCCATACAGTGGATCCCGCTGTATGGCCGCCACGGCGGCATGCACTTTAAACGTCCCGCTTTATGGCCGGAAGGCGTGCCGGTACTTTAAAGTGCATGCCACTGCGCCGGCCATACAGCGGGGCGTGTCGGGGCTTCGGGGGTGGACAGGTGCACCGGCACTTTAAAGTGCATGCTGCCACGCCAGCCATACAGTGGGGCATGTTGGGGCTTCGGGGGCGGCTGGTGCTGGCAGACATAGGGTGGCTTTTGCCCGCTTGCCTCACTGGCCGTGAACCTCATCGCATGTCACTGACTGAAGCATACTGGTCCTATACAGTTATGTGTGTATGAGAAATGTTGAGATCATGAAGGAATAACCAAATGAGATTACTTTGAAGAATTATTTTTTTAAATTGTATCCCTCGTGGTGCTCTACAGATAGGCAACTGCAGTGCATGGAACACATTATTTGGCATGGCAGTCTGATTATAACATGCTGCAAAGGACAGCCTCTATCTCAGCAATGGGTATTTGACCTATGAGTAAAAATGTTTCGGTCCCTACCAGCTACAGAAATGAGAAAGACCCCTGTCTGAAAAGGCCAAAGAACAGTTGGCTATCAATTTACCAGATTAAAAGCTTCTCTAGATGTAGATTCAGAGAAGGGCAAATAACCCAGCACATGTGAGAATACAATAGACCAGGGCCCCCCAACCCCTTGGCCACGGACCGGTATTGGTCCGTTGCCTGTTATGAACTGGGCCATGCAAGTGGGGGATGGGGCACGAGTGAGTGAAGCTTCATCTGCGCATGCACCTGAGAAACCATCAGCCTTCTCCCCAGTCCACGGAAGACCAATTTTCTTCCAAAGCTGATCCCTGGTGCCAGAAAGGTTTGGGACCACCGCAATAGACTTAACTGTATTTTCTACAGGAAGTATGTGGCTGGACGCAGCCGTAGGCTTGGATCCAAATTCTCTGAATTGGTTGTCAGGATAAATGTTTTATTTATTTATTTTATTTTATTTTATTGTACGTATTATATTATATATATATATTATATATATATATATATATATATATATATATATATATATATATATATATATATATATATATATATATATATATATATATATATATATATCTGCGAGATGGGCAACATACACATTTGATAGTAGGCAGGCAGGCAGGCAGGCAGGCAGGCAGATGATTAGATAGATAGATAGATAGATAGATAGATAGATAGATAGATAGATAGATAGATAGATAGATAGATAGATAAATGTAGGTAGGTAGGTAGATGATAGAGATAGATAGATAGATAGATAGATAGATAGATAGATAGATAGATAGATAGATGATAGATAGATAGATGATAGATAGATAGATAGATAGATAGATAGATAGATAGATAGATAGATAGATAAATAGATAGATAGATAAATGTAGGTAGGTAGGTAGATGATAGAGATAGATAGATAGATAGATAGATAGATAGATAGATAGATAGATGGATGGATGGATGGATGGATGGATGGATGGATGGATGGATGGATGGATGGATGGATGGATGGATGATAGGTAGGTAGGTAGGTAGGTAGGTAGGTAGGTAGGTAGGTAGGCAGGCAGGCAGGCAGGCAGGCAGACACACAGATAGATAGCAGAGTGGTGTGGTGGCCTAGAGATGGGGCTCTCCCCTCACAATCAGGAGGCTGTGACTGTCATCACTGGCACTTACAATTGAAGCTTTTTTAAAAAAAACCTGTGGTTGTATTTTATAAAATACACAGGAATAGATGGACAAGGAAGGCCCTTGCTATAAAAATTGCAGAAGCTGAGCAGGCTCGCTAACAAGCTAGAGACATATGAAGCCACAAGTTTAGTCTTTATCCTTCTTCCCTGACCTTACTTTCTCATGCACGAGGGGTGGGATGTGGACTTGTGGACCCTCGTTTGCCAGAGGCGGGGATCTGTTGACCGCAGCCGCTACTTCAGTTAATGGCTTTCCATTAGTAGATATTCTGGGGAGTTTATGGAGCAGGCAAACTAATGAATTTGTGTAAAGCATAAGGCTTTGTAACCTTACAGGCAATTAATTCCAGCAAATAGATATTTAGCCAAGCCAACCACAGCACACATTTAGTTAATTTGGTGACACTGTAACCAGAGGTAGGGCTCGAAAAGGATGCAAAACACGCAATTTTGAATAAGATAAGTGAACATTTAATCAAGGCCCACTTATATTTCAAATTTAAATTGATTTGATATCACATAATTGGGATTTCTTCGTGGATACTATTTGATGACCTGAACTGCAAACATAATGATAGAGTTCCATTCCAAAAAAGATCTGAAGTCCTACTTGGCACATGGAGGGCACCCGGTTGACCAAGCTTCCTTAGCCGTTTGCTGTATGAAGTAGATGTTAAGAACACAAAGCTGTTAATCAACAGCATTATCAACGTGACGATCAACGTGACAATCAACGCTTCTATTGCCTCATTTAGAAAATGTGGGTTTCTAATAGTTTCAGTGCCTTGTTTCATATTGGGGACATGCGTTTCTAGAGCTGGCTGCAGTCATGAAAAAAAATGATGCTATGTGCATGGTGACAAGATAACACCATGTTGTGGCCTGCCATGTGGAGCTGGCAGCAGATTCGGACAGTGAGGAGGTTGGGGAGGAACATGGGCCAGTCCTGGAGTCATGGGAAGGCTCTGATGAGGGCTCTGTGTCAGAGGCAGAGAGAGAGAGCCTTATGCCAGTTATCAGCTGCCTTCAGAGTCAGACATCAGTGAGGCAGACGAACAGCTGGAGCCTGTTCACAGAGTTGCCAGACGAAGGGAACGGCTAAAGAACATGGGTCAACTTGGGAGTATAGCCACAGGTGGACGATGAATGGCCCCTCCCAGAGGAAATAAAAGAGGAGTGAAAGGGGAGTGGAGTTTGCAGGAGACAATTAGTTCACTTAATTGGTTTGTGACTCTCCGAGGCTCCTTGCCAAGTTTTGCAGATATCGGCTTGGTAGCTCTCCGCGCTAGATAAGGCCTGTGACTGTAAATCCTCCCTTGAAAGACTTTGCTGGATGTGAATGATCAGAATTCACAGGAAATTAATAAAAGGGATTTTTATCGGGACAAGGAGTTTGCTTCACATTCTTGGGAAGCCTAGGTCAGAACACACCACCCCTGTCCTTTTGTACTGGCATCTTGATTTTGGATGGAAATTGGTAAGTTGTGGGATTCGTATCAGGTCATCATAAATCAGTCATAATTCAGTTCATAATTTTGCCTCCCATGCCCTCTTGTACAGCGGCCACCAGTCTTCAGGGCATTAGAGGCTGGCTCCGCAGAGAGGGGTTTTTCCACGGACCAGAGCGGGTGTGGTTTCGTGTGAAGCCCGCATCCCGCAGATGAAGCTTGACTTGCTTGTGCAACCCAGTTTCTGGCATGCTGCAGCTTGGTGCCAGTCCATGGACCAGTGATTGGGGACACCTGCTCTTGTAGGTGTTTCTGATGGAAATGCCCAGCTATTCAAAAGGTTCAAAGCCTTGGGATGGCATTCTGAGAATGCATTCCAAAGATTGATTGATTGATTGATTGATTGATTTTATTTATATGCCGCCCTTTTCCCCCGAAGGGGACTCAGGGCGGCTCACAACTCAAAACCAGGGAAAGGGGGGTTACAGACAAAGTTAAAAACACGACACAAAACAATACATGGTTTAAAACACACAGCAGTCATACCATTCGAGACGGGGGCAACAGCTCTTTAGCCCCAGGTCTGTCGGAACAGCCAGGTTTTAAGGGCTTTGCGGAAGGCCTGGAGGGTGGTGAGGGTTCGAATCTCCATGGGGAGTTTGTTCCAGAGGGTCGGAGCAGCCACAGAGTAGTCGCCAGTCGACACTGGCCAGTGGATGGAATTCGGAGGAGGCCTAATCTGTGGGATCTAATCGGTCTAGTGGAGGTAATTGGCAGCAGGCGGTCTCTCAAGTACCCAGGTCCAATACCATGAAGGGCTTTATAAGTGACGACTAGCGCCTTGAAGCGTATCCGGAGACCAATAGGCAGCCAGTGCAGCTCGCGGAGGATAGGTGTTACGTGGGTGAACCGAGGTGCACCCACGATCGCTCGCGCGGCTGCATTCTGGACAAGCTGAAGTCGCCGAATGCTCTTCAAGGGCTGCCCCATGTAGAGCACGTTGCAGTAGTGAATAGGCAGAGTTGGGACCAAAGAAAAGAGGGGGCCAGAAAAGAACTGATTTGGTTTATACTGACATGGCAAAATGAAATCAAATGATTGAATATGACTACTCTCCATTCAATGTTGAGTTTTGGGACATCTTCTCAGGATTATAACTTTTGAGGGACACTTGTGACTCTGCAGCAGTGGTGGGATATGACTGGTATGCCCTGGTATGGGCGTACCAATGCCTGCTGGGAGCATCAGGTACCGTTCTGGTACGGTGCTCTGGAGGGCTCGCTACTTACCTGCTCCTTACCTGTATTTGAGCTGTTCGGGGCTTCCGCGCATGGAGATGTCAGCCTCTGCTTCACTGCTGCTTTTCGGCTGCCATTGAAACGGGGAGGGGGGGGCATGGTATTTGGGAGGGGAATCATTATGTACTGGAGGATTGTGATTAGGAGTTATTCTGACCATCTCTCTGCGCATGTAGAAGAAGGGAGTTTCCTGCCAAGGCCAACTGTCCAGCATTCCAACCTGATGATGCTTTTTGAAGACATCTCCCACCTGACAGTTAGGTGAATTATTATTGGACTATGAACTGGGGTGCCAAGGGGAGGGGATTGAATCATACATGATATCTATTGCTTTCGCGCCTTTTTACTCAGACTCAGCTTTGCTTTGCTTCTCATCGTTTGTAATTAGTAAAAGTACACTTAATTCTGAGGCATGGAGTTGAGTGCTTTCTTTCCTGATTATTAAATGAAGATGCACCTGACAGAAGCATATGGTGCCTGCGCAACACTCTGGCAAGCAGCTGGAGAATCGCAGAAGCATCGTGGAGCATCGCAGGCGGTAAGTACGCATGCGTGAGCTCCACGCATGTGCACATGTTTATGTGGTGGACACCCGGCCCCGTTGCACCATACCGGTTGGGGATCCAGAACCCACCACTGCTCTGCAGCCAGAAGCTATGCACCCCTTTTTACTATTATTTTTTTAATGTCATAAGTCTTCCTGGGTGGCAATTCCTTGTATTAACAAAAGCCTCATTAAAGCAGCTCTGCCACCATTACCGTTGTTCTAGATAATAATATGAAATGCTGCCATCCCTGTTAAAATGACACAGGTCTCTTGCTGGAAACACCCTATGAGATGAGGCGGCTGTCTCGAAAGACAGCTGAGCGTTTGGAGGCTTCAAAAAGCAGATCTCGGCAGTTTGAGAGGAAGGTAGAACCGTGACAGCAAATCTGCCTTCCTTTTTTCCTGCTACAAGCTCAATACTTTGTGACTTAAAGGCCTCCTCTTTAATAATGAAGTATGAACAACACAGCCACTCAGACAGATCCACCACAGTATTTTCAGCTCAGTTGATAAGGCCTCATTAGGCAAGAATTCTTAAAATTATTAACCTTCGGGGCATTTAGAAGAGAACTGAAGACAGTTTTGTCTTACTAAGCCTTCAACGCCAAATATACATCATTGATGATCTGCGTTTGGGAAAGAGGGCAGGTGAAGAAAATGTTCTGATTTATTGATGGTTTTTAAAAAATGTGTCCTCTGACTTGAGTTGCCTATAAAAGCTGTGAAATAACAAAGAAAAACGTAAACCAGTCATTAAAATAATTAACCATTAAAAGGCTCGATGAAAGAGATGTGTTTTTACCATTTTGCTAAATATTGAAAGAGTGGGATCCCATCACCTCTTAGCAAGTTTATTCCCAAGGCCTGATTGCATCCTTTCCTGAAAAACTGATAGTTGAGCTTCTAGCAGCACAGGGATCTTTAGATCTACTCATCTAAGTAACCGGTAGATTCATGACAAGAGAGGTTGCACCACAGATAATTAGACTCTCAACTCTTTAGGGTTTTAAATTGTACCTAGTAGAACATGAAAATGAAAATCTCAGTATATGCATCATATGATTCTTGTACCTTGCACCAGCCAACAATATATTTTGTTCCTGTTCCAATTGCTGGTCATTTTTAAGAGTATCTCCAGATAAAGTGGACTGTAATTGTTGAGATGGAATGTAACCAAGGTGATGATGCCTGCTTATTAAGCTTGACCAAAATAAGGAGAGTCAGAGTTTATATACTTGCCATGATAGGTCTCATCACAAGAGGTCCCTGCAACTGGAGGTGAAGAACCACTGTGAACCTGCTCTTTCTGAGAGATTATGATCCCATCCAACTCGTTCCCAGAGCCTTGTCTTTTCATTTTAACAACACCTCCATCTTCTCAGATAGTTCTTCCTCAGCCAGATCATTTGAGCAACGTATTCAAGGGTACTGATAAATTTCTAGGCCACACAGGATTGGGAGTGGTACAGAGGTGGGTTCCTACCAGTTCGCACCTATTCGGTAGAACCGGTTCGTCAAATCTACCAAACCGGTTAGAAGAGGTTCAACCAGTGGA
This sequence comes from Thamnophis sirtalis, assembly GCF_051295495.1. Classification (NCBI taxonomy): domain Eukaryota; kingdom Metazoa; phylum Chordata; class Lepidosauria; order Squamata; family Natricidae; genus Thamnophis; species Thamnophis sirtalis. Next base: position 123,463,698 of record NW_028261386.1, read on the forward strand.
CCCGGAAAGCAGGCCACACCTACAGAAGAGGTTCCCAAATAATTTTGAAACCCACCACTAGCAAGGATCTTGTAACTTGACAGCTTTAAGACTTGCATGCTTCAATGCCAGAGTTTCTGAATAGCTACTTGGACCGACTTAAGTACTAATTCATTATTTCATATCCGGTCACCTGGGCAGCAAGCCACTCCCATTCAGTCACATGGGTGGCAAGCCACTCCCACAAAGGAGGCCACACCCACAGAGTAGGTTCCAACAATTTTTGAAACTCACCACTGGAGTGGTAGTGCTAGGTGTTATCAGCATACCAATGGCATTGCTGTCCACAGCTCCATCTAATTGATGGGGGAGGATAGGAGACAGGATAGAAACCTGTGAAATGCCAGAGATCAACAGCTTAGATCAAACTCGATTTCATTGAGGGTTGCATCAGAGTTGTGTTTGACCTTGGAGGGGCTGGAGGCGTGGCCAGAGTGGGCTTGGCCAGCTCAACGTCACTCATGTTAGGGGCACCTGTGATGGACCAAGCAAAAACGGGTTCCCAAGCTTTGTTTTTGGCTGTGATGGCCTCCTGCAACCCTCTACCAATGAAAATGGAGTCCATGGCCCTCCTGATCTCCCTTTTTGCTGCTCCACTGGCTGGTCCTTCACTGTTTCCAGGGTGACCCTGCATGGCCAGATCTAAGCACCCCGCAGGCTGGATCAAGTCTTGAGTTTGACACCCCTAGCTTAGATGGTGAACTCTCTTCCCTCAGTAGCTCCTTCTGGACATGTCCTGACAGGAAGGATTAGAACCATTGCAACACAATGTCCTTCAGATAACTGCCAACGGATACCATTCTCAGTGATATTAAAAGCCACCAAAATATTCAGAATTGACACAGCTATCGGTTTCGTCTCCCAAGGTGGCCAAAGAAATCCAATTGAAAAGACTTTTTTAAAAAATCATTTCCATGTTCTGTCTTGATCATCACTATTCCTGCCCCTTCCAAAAGGAGCTGGAGCCCTTTGCAAAGCAAAACAGGACAAAATCCCATCCTGTGAACTAATTTTAGCAGTGAATTTGGTGCCTCGGTATCAAATTGAGCACAATACTGCTCACTTGAGCTCAATTCAGGGTAATGCAAATGAAAGCAATGGCACCAGTGGGGGAAACTAGGAAAGATACAGAATTAGTTTATTATAATTAAAATGTGGTGCTTAGTCTAGGATGGCTTCCAATTGTCTAAACAGCAATTGGGTTGGGGAGGAATTTTCTTTTTGCTTTCTTTAAAAAAAAACACCAATCTATTCTGGTTGAGGGGACACGTGCTGGTGGAGACATCTAGGAAAAGGGAGTTTTGTTCTCACCATGCTGGTGACTTGTGTTTGGGTTTGGTCAAGGAAAACTGTCTCTGCATAACAGCTGAATGAGGCCACCTGAAGATGTGTCCCACATTAAAAGAGAATTTGACAACTAGACAGATTATTTGGGTAAGGTGACCAGATTTTTAGATTGGTAGAGAGGGACACCTTTGACCTGGGGGGGTGGGGGGCTTGATTAAAAATTTTATACAGAGCAACAAAAATTTTCATACAACGCAAAAATAGTATTGTAATATTTTTTTTATTTCAACATAACTACAATTTACAAATATAAATTGTAACTGTTGCCAAACATCAAAATTTTGATCGTGTGACCATGAGGATGCTGCAACGGTCGCTAAGTGTGAAAATGGTCGCTAAGTGTGAAAAATGGTCACCAGTCACTTTTTTCAATGCCATTGTAACTTTGATCACTATACCACCTTTCTTGCCACAGTTCTTAAGTGAATAACTGCAGCTGATAAGTTAGTAACATAAGTGAATCTGGTTTCCCCATTTGACTTTGTCAAAAGGTGATTATATGAGCCCAGAACACTGAAACCATCATAAATACGAATCTGTTGCCAAACATCAAAATTTTGATCACGTGACCATAAGGATGCTGCAATAGTCTCTAAGTGTGAAAATGGTCGCTAAGTGTGAAAAATGGTCATCAGTCACTTTTTTCAATGCCATTGTAACTTTGGTCACTAAGCCCATTATACCACCTTTCTTGCCACAGTTCTTAAGTGAATAACTGCAGCTGGTATTTTGTATTTTGGATAGAATATTTTTTTTAAATAGTCTAAGACAATTTAAAAAAGAATCCACACAGAATAAAACTATTTTAAAAAATCCTATGCACAATAAATAAAATATTATTTTAAAATACATTAAAAAGAATAAAAGAAAAAAAACCAGCTCACTTACCAGCAGGCAGGAACTCCAAGTCAATCCAGAATGATGTAGATGTTAATACAAAGAACTGAGCAAATTAAAATGGTGAAATTAGTCAGGGAAATGTTTTTCAAAGAAACTTTGCCACCATTTTTTCCACACGAGCAGACCTCCAACCTCCGTGCCGCTCTCCTCCGGAAAATCCAGGAAGTAACATTCGCGACTTCTCTAGCCAAGTATTTCCTGCAGCTCTATGGTACTGGGTCATCTTTTCTTATAAAATGAGGTACGGGGGGGGTCCGTTTTCTTGCTTTAAAGTTTTAATATCTTCAATGAAAGTACTGAGACAGAGAGAGAGAGGGGTTAGACAGAGTGTCTTTTCTCTTGCCCCGGTTAGGATTTCTTAAGCAAATCCACTGGGCTTTCAACATGAAGCCAGAAAATCGGGACTTTTTTAAAACGCCCCGGCACACGGGACAAATTTTTATAAATTGTGACTGTCCCGCTAAAATCAGGACGTCTGGTCATCTTATATTTGGGTATTAAAGTTTCTTGACCATGTGGAACGGCACAAAGGATTCATTATCCTTAAGATTAGTTGTTCTGTTTGCTTCACCTAACTAAAACAAATGAAACAGGATATTGGCACCAATACCCCCTGTGGGGAGGTAATTGAGTAATGAATGTCCTGTCTCTGTTTTGGGAGATTGTGTACGAGGCCTACATGACACAGGAAGGGGTCTACATGACATAGGAAGGCCAGGTACTTTGGGATGATCGATATGTTGGCTAAGAGTATAAAAGACTATAAACAACTGCCCTTCGGGGTTCAGATTTTGCTTGCTGCTGAACCTTGCGCAATAAACCTTTCCCTTTGACAAAGAGCTGGTCTTGTCTCATTTTCTGCAACAACATGACACCTTTGGGACTTGGAGATTGGACATTGGGTGGAGGTAACTGGAGGGGAGGGATCTGGGTAAATGTTTGATATGTACAAGTTCACCCTTTTTTGCTTCAGATCTTGCTTCACTTTTGTTGTTTTCATTTCATATCCAGTAAAAGTACCTTTTCTCTAATTAAATGGAGTTGGGGGTTTTCTTTCTTGGATGTTGAATGAGGCACGCCAGACAGGACATTCAAAAGTTCCAAGAGTTCAAAAGGGGTTTAACAAAGATCAACCAACAAAAATTTTGCCCCAGCAGAAAACAAATCCACAAAATTCCAGCCTAATTAATCAGTTTAGTGGTATCCTACTCCCCAATTATTAAATGTAATCTCTGACCACTAAAATATTCCCTCTTTGTATAAGATAGCATGCCAATGTAGCCATTTTATCCCACAATCGTCTGGGGAGAAAGTGCCAGCAAAAAGGGGACTGGAGATATCCTATGAGGTTTTTTTGACACCAAGATCATGTCTGTATCATATCCTGAATATACAACATACATTTCTGCCCAGAATAAATTGACATGTAAGAAAAAGGCCATAATGTAATACTGCTTTGTCATGTTTGTGAGAAAGAACAACACATTTGATTATCGCTCTATGGTTATCTAAAACTCTAGCACCAACTCTCATAGTTAGGGAATAGCTATGCCAGAGTGAAGAATCACATAATTCAAAGAAGCAAATTCTGTCACAGGGCTTACTGCTTGATTTATTACCAGCTTTTCTCCAAATGACACCAAAATGCTAACAACTAACCCTAAAATACAGCCAAATCATAAAAATAAATCCCATAAATACAGTTTAAACCAGTGAATTTCACATAAAAAAATTACCCCGTACAGAGCTCAACAAAAACTTTGCATGAAATAAGACTTCCAAAAGACTTTTTGGAAAAGATCATTCTAAGAAATTTTTTAGAAAAAGGCTTACAAAAAGTATGTCCCACTCTCAGGTTCGATTCTGGATGGGAATATTTATTTTGTTATTGTGTTACTTCCAAGGGGCTAGTTTTCTGCTGCCATTTATAATTTCTGCTAAGTTTTAATTTCAAACCAAAGTGACAAGAATTATAATTGTTTTCTATGTAGAGTATACTTAGAAAGTGAAATCCAGTTATTCCCCTTCTTTCTTTCTTCAGCCTCCCAATCCTTTTCCAGCAGGTCTCCTGATTTTCTGGAACAGCGGTCACCAACCGGTGGTCCACGAGAAAATTTTGGTGGTCCACAGAAAAAATATCTGCATTTTTTATATTGCACTAAATCAGGGGTCCTCAAACTATGGCCCTTGGGTTGGATATGTGCAATGAATGCTTGTGTTGCTGCAGACAGTCTCCCCCTTCGGGGTCTTTTTGTGCGGGTCTGAGGGGGACAGAAATTCCAACTTAGAATCTGCTTCAGTCTCCTGGTGCGGGACTTTGGGCGAAGGCTGGAGGAAAGCGCCACTGGTGGCAAAGAGCTGGAGGGCCTTGTTCCAGTGGGACTGTATCATGGCCTGGAACTGGCTGACCATCTCAGCTTACTGAGCCTCCAGGTGCCGGATACCTGGCCTTGCACTCCTGCAGGTCTTCCTTCTGCTTGGAAAGCTGATGCTCGTAGTCCTCAATGAGGTGTTTCCGCTGAGCCTCCTTCTCGGTCAGATCCAATTTGAACTAAGTCAGATATTTGGCCAAAACTTTCTCATGGTGGCTGCTTAACTCCAACAACTGCTTCCTTTTGGGGGCCCTAAGGAGCCCAGGTGGACAGACGAGAAGTAGCTGGGAAGGGAAGGGCAAGTAGAGGCCGGCGAGGCACCCTTCGACGTGAGTAACATCAAGATGGCCACGACCATCCAGTCACATGACCACCTAGCCACGCCCACCCAGCCAGTCATTAGGCAGATCATATTAGTGGTCCGTGGGATTTAAAATTATGAATGTAGTGGTCCCTGAGGTCCAAAGCTTGGACTGTTCCCTGCTCTGGAACATATTCTAAAAGTTTTGGGGGGGATCAGGGTGGCCCTGCCTTATTGCCCACATGAGACACAATTCTACCAGCAGGAGAGGCTGAATAAAACCCACAATAAGTGAAATTTGCCTCCAACAATTATTCAACAAGATTGCTGTGCTAGACACGCTGATGTGAAAGCTAATTCCAGTGAATGCAGTTGGAATTAAATCTCTGTAAATGCTGGAAAGCCAAGTTCCTGTGAATGTCTTCTTGATAATAAATCAGTTAGGTTTACTTTTACGAAGACGTATAGCAATAGCAATAGCAGTTAGCAATAGCAGTTAGACTTATATACCGCTTCATAGGGCTTTCAGCCCTCTCTAAGCAGTTTACAGAGTCAGCATATTGCCCCCACAGTCAGGGTCCTCATTTTACCCACCTCGGAAGGATGGAAGGCTGAGTCAACCCTGAGCCGGTGAGATTTGAACCGCCGAACTGCAGCTAACAGTCAGCTGAAGTGGCTGCAGTAATGCATTCTAACCACTGCATCACCTCGGCTCTTATGTAGCACCCCGTGTCTTTTTTATTATCAGTTAAGAGCACTTTCCTATACTGGTTGCTGTGACACTAAGTCTCAGCTACAACAGGCCTTTTTAATTTCTATGATGGCTCTGTGGAAAAATATCCGTCTGCGTTTTAAAAAGTCATAAGTTTCAATCAGGGGTGGGATTCAGCCAGTTCGCACCTATCCGGGAGAACCGGTTGGTAACTTTCTAAGCAGTTTGGAGAACCGGTTGTTGGAAGAAATCTTTTGTTTTTTTCCCACTTTACAGGGCTAATCCTGTAAGGAAGACGGGAAGGAAAACATTCTGGTGTTGTTTCTAGCCTAATCTTTATTACCTTGCTTACAGAAACTGCCTCTCCGGTTAACCCTTATTACCATTGTAACAACTAAGGTGAAGGGCCCATCGACCTGAGTGACATTGACTTGGCCACGCCCACATGATCACATGACCACCACGCCCCACCTACCCAGCTGGACATTAGGGCAGAGAACTGGTTGATAAATTATTTGAATCCCACCACTGGTTTCAATACTTTATGACAGTGGCCCCAAACCTTTTGGGCAGGGTGGACTGGTTATGTGAAGAGCAGTTTTTCTGTAGACTGGGTGAGGGCATGATTTCATGGTTCTGCCTGTTTGCAGATGTGCTTCACTTGCTTCCATGGACTGGTTCCAGGGTTAGGGGCTCCTGCTCTACGATGTTGGGTGGGTAGGGGAGCTTCCCAGACTGTTTTTTTTTCAAAGCAGAAGAAATTGTGGAGAAAATTTTCTACCTCTGTGTAACAATACTTCCATTAGTTACAACATGGTTAAACCAATGTGGTTTTTCCCCCCCATTATCTAAAATTTTTTGGGTGTTCTGCAGCCTTTCTGGTTACTACCACTTTGGTTCAATGCTAAGGGACCAGGGGTGGGTTCCTGCCAGTTCTAACCTCTTCTATAAAAGAGGTTCCACAAATCTACAGTGCCGTTTAGAACCGGTTCCAGCTCCCTCCCCCCGCCTGTCCGCACATCATCAAGATGAAGAGCGAGAGGAGGAATTCTGGGAGTTGAAGTCCACAAGTCTTAAAGCTGTCAAGTTTGAACAACTCTGGGTTTTTTTTCTAAAGGGTTAGGGGTGCAAGGTTCTTGTAACTTGACAGCTTTAAGACTTGCACACTTCGATGCCAGAGTTCCTGAGCCAACATGACTGGAGGAGGAATTCTGGGAGTTGAAGTCCACAAGTCTTAAAGCTGCCAATTTTGAACACCCTGGGGGTTTTTTTCCCCTAAAGGGTTAGGGGTGCAAGGGTCTTGTAACTTGACATCTTTAAGACTTGCGTGGTTCAAATGCCAGAGTTTCTGAGCCAACATTTTGGTTGCTAAGCAAGAGCGCTGTTAAGTGAGTTTCATCACATTTTACAAGTTGGCCATGCCCACCCAGTCACATGGCCAGCAGACCACTCCCACCCAGTCACATGGCCAGCAAGCCACTCCCACAACACCTACAGAAGAGGTTCTAAAAAAATTTGAAACCCACCACTGCAAGGGATGAGCCTCCTGAAGGAATTTCATCCCTGAATTTTTCTTTTTCAGGCTAGGAAGGAGGAACAGCGGAATAATCTTAACATAAGGTGTGCAAGCAAAACCCCAAACCCCAAGGGAAAACCCCTAGCAGCACAAGATAAACAGAAAAATATTCCTTTAATCAATTCTAAAATATTAAATCATCATTAACAATAGTGTATAAAAACTAAAATCTCAATCTCATAAAATAAAAAGTGGGGGAGTGGGTTTCCAAATACACGCACACAACACACACACAGTTTATTTAGGACTGCATTCCATTTCAGCAGGCAAAAGGGAAAAAAATATTTGTTGCATAAAATAAAATCCTGTCCCGACACTTGAAAAGTCACACTTTTCAAGAAAGCACAACAGAAGAACAAAAACATAACTGCACAATTGCTGCTGGGGATAAAAATGTGAAAACATTGCCATAGTCAAATATGCAGAGACAATTCTATTCAAATTCAGTGAGGGCAGATCGACATGCCTTAAGAGCAGCTGAAGGAAGTCTTCCAATTTTCCATTATTTGAATGTAGCGTTTAAAAACATGTCAACAACTCGTTAAATATCACGGTGTATTTATGGGTGTTTTTCTAAGTCTGATCTAGCGTCCTACTAATGGATACTGGAAGGCCATTCCCATTGCACCTAGCTAATGTATCTGGAATCAATAATTAGCAATACTGTGTTGCTTGCAGTAATAATTTATTAAAGTGTGTCTACCCTGAAGAAAGAAATGGAACAATTAGCTTCACATTTTGATCAATTAATAGCACTCAGGACAGTAGCTTTCTGAATCGTTCTGAGGCCCTAGAAATCCATCAGTTTTTAGAAAACCCATTAAGGGACATAATAAAAGCAGCCGCAACTTCATTCTGTTTATTTTTACAAATGGTTATCATTGCTGGATAATTATTACTTTATGATTCAATGGAGATGAGTCATTGGAGATACCCCAAGTACTATGCCGTGAAATAACATGAATGAGTTTTAAAATTGCTTCGATGAAGAAAAATGAATGAACTGAGGTTTCGTGAAATAACGCTTTTTAGAACCATCAATAAGTATTAAAAGTAACAAAATCCACCCTGTGGCTCTGAAGGGTACTTCCAAGGCTGGGCTTGTTTCAAGAATGACTTGAAAGAAGTACTTTATACCTCACATGAGCATTGAATTACTTTGCTCTCCATTAAAGCAGCCCATTGTTTTTCAAGCCGCTTTGCACGCCAGGAAAGATGGTACCGTTTCGAAAATCACACAAACTTTAATGAGTGGGCTCCGTAAAGCAGCAACAGCTCATGGACAGGCTACTTTCAAGAATAGCAGAAGGCTATTCTTTGTATCTGAATTTACAACCTAAATGCTGGAGATGTGATTGTGCTGATGCTACTTACTTTCATATATGATGGACTTGTAGAAAGGTTAAAGCATTTTGGATAAAAATATGGTGGATTATGCAAAATGTTCTTTAAAAAAAGGATAAAGTTTACCCCCTCAGTTATTTTTGTTAGGTATAATTACTGATTGTACAGTTGTAGAGATTAACCTGGTTTTGCATTTAATAACCGCAGCTAGACTGTTGGTGGCGCAATACTGAAAGAAGGAAGATTTGCCTACTATTCAAGAATGGACACTGAAAGTAACAGACCTAGCTGAGATGGCTAAAATATCTGCATATCTCAAGGACCATTCAAACGAGAGATATAAACAGGAGTGGAGAAGATGGATTGACTATACTCAAAATAAATATGGGACTAAGAAATTTCAGATAGCTTATGACTAAAGAAACAAGGAATGATATAATTTCTTTAGAGCTAGCCTAGCAAGGAGGAGTTAAAGAAAGATGCTATTAACTTTTTTTTAAAGTTTATTTTAGAATGTTTTTGTTAAAGATTTATACCCTGTATTGGTTCTGGGAAGTCGGGGGTGGGGAGGGTGGGGGGAGGGTGGGGGAGGAGGGTGGGGGGAGGGAAGTAAATATTTATAAAAGTTTTTTTTTACAAAATTTTCATTTTAAAAAAAAGAATAGCAGAAGGCGCTATGCTCCCATTTATCCAAGGCGTTTCCCTTCACTTCCAGGAGAAGCAAGATGTTCTGCCATCTGCCTGCCTAGGATGACGGCCTATCTATTTCCTAGAAATCACTTAGAAGGTGGGATAAGTCAAGGCAATGCAACGGTGTTAAATCAATGCAATTTTCAAAGTCAACCACTAGAATAGTTTATACTTATATCTTACTTATCATGTTTATCAGAGGTGGGTTGCTAATATTTTTACTACCGGTTTGGGTGCACCCGCGCTCGCGACTCTTCTGCGCATGTGCAGAAGTATCCGGGCAGGTGAGCAGAGCCCGATCTGGGACGAACCGGCAGCAACCCACCTCTGATGTTTATACTTCAGTGGTGGGTTCCTACCAGTTCGGACCGGTTTGCCTGAACCGGTAGTGGCATGCCATGCCCCTGAACTGGTTCTCCAAGCGGCGCCATAAGCTGTTTGTGAGCCTACTTAAGATAGTTTAAGTCAGAGGTTGGCAACCTTAAACCTCAAAGAGCCACAAAGATCCTAACCGGAAGCCACCATCTTGTTTTTGTTTCTGCGCATGCGCAGAACAATTTTTATTGGACCGCACATCAAACAGCACGTGGGGCATGCACACAAGGAAACCGGCAGTAATACCTGCCAGAACCCACCCCTGTTATACTTATATCTATTAGCTAATTCATGCTTGATAAAATAAATAAATAAAAGATTTCATTTTCACATACAAGCTGGAAGTCAGGCTAATTTAACGAGTAGCACAAAGATGTGCTGTACTTACAAAGTGCAATCTCCAAAGCACTGCTCCCTTGTCAGTTTCTTGAAGCACATACAGTCCTAAATGGTTGGTAGTATAAAGGATTGGTTGAATATGATATGTTGCACATGTTCACACAGAGGTGGGTTCCTACCAGTTCGCAACTATTCGGTAGAACCGGTTTGTCAAATCTACTGAACCGGTTAGAAGAGGTTCCACCAGTGGACCCGGAAAGTAGGCCACACCTACAGAAGAGGTTCCAAAAAATTTTGAAGCCCACCACTGGCAAGGATCTTGTAACTTGACAGCTTTAAGACTTGCATGCTTCAATGCCAGAGTTTCTGAATAGCTACTTGGACCGACCTAAGTACTAATTCATAATTTCATATCCAATCACATGGGTGGCAAGCCACTCCCATCCAGTCACATGGGTGGCAAGCCACTCCCACAAAGGAGGCCACACCCACAGAGTAGGTTCCAACAATTTTTGAAACCCATCACTGTGTTCATAGTAAAAAAAAGCACTTAACAATAGCACTTAGACTTATATACCGCTTTACAGTGCTTTTACAGCTCTCTCTAAGCTGTTTACAGAGTCAGCCTATTGCCCCCCAACAATTTGGGTCCTCATTTTACCTACCTCGGAAGGATGGAAGGCTGAGTCAACCTTGAGCCTGGTGAGATAAAAGATTAAAAGAGGTCAAAAAGCTCTTTAGAGCATTTCTGTTGCATGTTCGGAAGGATGAATAATGTCATAATCACTCCTGTTTGAGCTATAGTTTTTTAATTCATGATATCGATGGTTGTTGTCCAGCATCAAAAAAATAATAATCTAATAGCAGTTATCCATTCTCATATACTGAAGACTGTGCCTAAAGTAACAAATGTACAAATGTACAAATAACAAATAGCAAAAAATGTATAAAAGCTACAATGACTTCCTGAACCCATCTTCTATTTTTTCCTAACATGACAACTGATGTGCCTCTCCATATGTCCAAAGAGCTCTTGGTGATCATTAGGTCAGCCAAGGTCAAATGCAATCGATTCCTGTCGATCGGGCTAATTCTTTTCTAAACTTCCTTTACTCATAAAAGATACCTTCTACAATTACAACAATTTGCACATTGCTCACTTAATCCAGTTGGTATTTTCATTGCTTAGCATGAGCTGGAAAATGCCTCGTAAATATTATTTCAGCGAGAATAATTTGCAGAGAGAAAGAGTCGTAAAACTGTAACGCCGGCATATGGGTTATTGAAAGCCTGGCTTTTCCTTTATGAAAAATGGCAATAGGTGATTAAAAGTTGTCTGCCTGCGTCCCCTGGATTGCAAACTGATAAGCTTGCTGTTTGCCTCACTTTTTCTTAGACATGCTGCTTTCACCAGGAACAAGAACTGATTTTAAAATAGACTCAAGTAAACATTCTTTAGGGTTAGATCCAGAAGTATATTCAGCCAGTTCTGACCAGTTCTAGAGAACCGGTAGCAGAAATTTTGAGTAGTTCGGAGAACCGGCAAATACCATCTCTGGCTGGCCTCGCCCCCATCTATTCGCTGCCTCCGGAATCAGCTGGGTCTTCTTCTGTTGCCCTGCACAGGAGAAAAGAGCTGGAAAGCAGGTTAGTGGGGTGGGGAGGGAATGGGGATTTTACAATATCCTTTCCCTGCCACGCCCACCAAGCCCTGCCCTGCCCTACCCTGCCCATAGAGTCAGTAATAAAAAATTTTGAATCCTACCACTGATCATCAAACATTTGATATAACAAAATTAATCCAAGAAGTCCTCAATTTACAAGTGTGTTTAGTGACCATTCAAAGATACAACGGCACTGAGAAAAAGTGACTTATGAATGTTTTTCGCGCCCTGCAGAATCCCCATGGTCATGTGATCAACATTTGGATGCTTGGAAACTGGCATGTATTTATGCCAGTTGCCAAGCATTGTCCCGGGGTCATGTGATCCCCTATTGCAACCTTCAGATAATGGGGAAGCCATTAACACCAACTATGTTGCTAACGTAAAACTGCAGCGATTCGCTTAACAACTGTGTCAAGAAATGCCCTTCGGTAGGGCAAAACTCACTTAACAAATGTCTTGCTGAATTGTGGTCGTAACTCAGGGATTTCCTGTAGTAACTTAATATATTTGCCTGATTTTGGTTTAGGCTAGAATTGGAGCGACCATGTTGGTGTTTCTCCTAACCTTTTGGATTTTGATAGTCATTATTCTCCATTCCTGCCTTTTTGAAGTAACTTCCTCCCTAGTCATCAATTATTTACCGCATACTTTTTCTTTTCTTTTTCTCTGTCTTGTCTGCAGTGCTCTGAAAGTAAGACACTCACTGCTGTCAAACTCGGATCAGGTGGCATCAAACAGAACAGAAAAGACCATTTCCATGGTCCCAGCATAGGGAGGGGAAGTGCCTACAGAGGGGAGGCGCTGTGATGGACTATATTGAAGCATCTGTTTCCCAGGAATTGCCTCCAGAAGTTGTGAATGCTCCAACAATGGAAGTTTTTAAGATGAGATTGCAGGACCATATAGCAATAGCAATAGCAATAGCAGTTCGACTTATGTACCGCTTCATAGAGCTTTCAGCCCTCTCTAAGCGGTTTACAGAGTCAGCATATTGCCCCCCAAAACAATCTGGGTCCTCATTTCACCCACCTCGGAAGGATGGAAGGCTGAGTCAACCTTGAGCCGGTGAGATTTGAACCGCTGAACTGCAGATAACAGTCAGCTGAAGTGGCCTGCAGTACTGCACCCTAACCACTGCGCCACCTCGGCTCTTTGTCTGAAGTGGTGTAGGGTCTTCTGCCTGAGCAGGGGGTTGGATTAGAAGACCTCCAAGGTCTCTTCCAACTCCGTTATTCTATTCATCCAAGAAGCTTCTTCCGGAAGGAGGGAGCGCATTCCAAGGAAAAGAGGCAGCACAACCTGGAGCTGGGTAGGAGACAGAGGGACAAGTAAGAATGGCCACTCCCTAGAATCTCCTAGGGTGCATCCATTAGGGTGAGAGAAGTAATGCTTTAGTCTGGCAAGACTCTGTCTATTGTGTGTAAGCAACTAAAGTGCTGAACACTGGCTGGATTGTTCTACATCATTCTTGGAATAAGCCTGACAGACACTCTGAGAACATGTGTTAGCCGTCTTGGCTGAAATCATCGCTTTATATCATTCTCGAGAACCTCCCTGTTCCTCATTGTAAATTGAAGTTCCTATAGCAGGACTGTTTACAATATGTTTCATGAAGTACAGTACATCTCTTCTCATGTAGTTGATTTTAGGCTGACAGGTGAAATGAAAGAATGGGTAAAATTATGAGATGTGACGAGTATAATTTGACCCTTGATAAAATAGAATAGTCACATATTGAAATCAGGATGTGATATTCATCCATTTGTTAATATATTGAATAGTACAACAAATAAATATTGAACAGTACAACAATTTTGCACACTTCACCTCTTTATTGGTAATCATTTCTGTCTTTTTTCTATTTTAAGAGCTTAATATCGCTAGCACATTTCCTAACTATTGCAAGAACAAGGAATAATTATATTCAGATTGCTGATTATCTCGGTGTAATGTAGTTACCATTATAAGGTATTCAGTTTTGTGAAATGTATTTCATTTTTCTACCTTATCTTAACTCTCTCTCTTTCCCGATAATGCCCTAGACTGATCAGAAAGAAAGGAGGTGAAATGAATGCTATTCATCCACCCATCCTTCCATCCACCTAATTTGTCTTTTCTTTTTAATCAGAGGACTTAAACATGGGTTTTGGTTATAGTGAAGTGCTATTATTATAGTCTCAGAAAAAAATAACGGGGGAGAAACATAATGGCGATATATTCATAATTTTCTCGTTATTTTATTTTCAACTGTTTTTTGTTCTTTATCCTTTCATATTTTTAAAAGAATATGACAGTACTGCATATTCTACAAAGGATATGTTTATGGCTTGCAAAGATGTTATGTCACAAATAACAGATGCTGTAGCTTTGTGACATCTTATGAAGGAACAGTTGCACATTTTAATTAAAGGCAATGTCCTTTATTGAACAGTAATTGGTAGAATGACTCTCTAGTTAGGCATTTAGAATGAGAAGACTTTCTTTGAAAACATTGCATTACATCTAAGGACTCCTTCATGAATCTAAATATTCTGATGCTCTTCAGCTACTTTGAATCTCAATTCCCAGCTGTCCCAGCCTACATATAGCAATAGCAGTTAGACTTATATACCGCTTCATAGGGCTTTCAGCCCTCTCTAAGCGGTTTACAGAGTCAGCATATCGCCCCCACAGTCTGGGTCCTCATTTCACCCACCTCGGAAGGATGGAAGGCTGAGTCAACCTTGAGCAGGTGAGATTAGAACCGCTGAACTGCGGTAGTGGCCTGCAGTACTGCACTCTACCCACTGCGCCACCTCATACCAATGTGAAATATCTCTCTCTCTCTCTCTCTCTCTCTCTCTCTCTCTCTCTCTCTCTCTCTCTCTCTCTCTCTCTGTGTGTGTGTGTGTGTGTGTCTGTGTCTGTGTGTGTGTGTGTGTATACAGAGAGTTGAAGTGGGGCAATGGTTAGAGTGTAGTACTGCAGGCTACTGCAGGCTTCTTCAGCTGACTGCTAACTGCAGTTCATCAGTTCAAATCTCACTGGCTCAAGGTTGACTCATCCTTCCATTCTTCCGAGGTGGGTAAAATGAGGACTCAAATTGTTGGGGGCAATAGGCTGACTCTGTAAACCACTTAGAGAGGGCTGTAAAAGCACTATGAAGTGGTCTATAAGTCTAAGTGCTGTTGATATTACTATGGCTATGTTTGTATGTACTGTATGTATATAAAATGTTTCAAGCAGTAATCCAGTAATCTGGAAAACGTATGCTGTTTATCCCCTTCATCTCATTTTTCAATGCTACCCTCTGATACTAAATTCTTTGTCCAAATGCCTAAGAAAGCTGAAGCCGTTTAAATGAAAATTAATTAAAAGAAGGCTGTAATATCCTGGCCCTATTTCATAAAAGATTTAAAACTCTCAACAGCCTATTGTGACATTTTTGTAAAGTACTTCAGGATGAAAATCTTCTATCTCTGTTCTTATCTGGAACCCATTACTTAGTATTAAGAATGCAAAGAACCAGTCTTCTTTCGGGCATAATTTGTTGTTGATATTCATGAATAGCCCTATTCCTGTGACTATTTGTACGTAGGGCACTTGTGGAGAAAAAGGGCAATTGCATTTTATTTTTGGCTAGGTCCCTAGTGTCACAACATTCACTATTTACACTCTACGCCTTCCCCTCATTCAGCAGAGGGGTGCATTTAAAAACACATTAATAAAGCTTTTCCTCAATACTTAAGACGACGGGAATTCAAGATTAGCATCCTAGTTTTAATTGAAATGGGCAACTAGGCAATGAAGTTCTGAAAACTCATGAAGCAAATGAATTATTTAGATTAATTTCAATCTGCTTTCTGTTCAGAACTCATAGTTGTTTTAGCTGACCCAATTGATGAGGTTTTCCCAGAGATTTTACTGAAGTCATACATCATGGCTTTCTTAACGATGGTGTGTTATGTTAACTGCATGTGTTCACAATTTTTTCTGGTTCATACCTCTTGGCTGATAAAATACAGCGGCATGCCTCACATAAAGGCAAAACCGAACTAGCCACTTTATGGCTGAAGGTCATTATGGCTGAAGAATGTGTGGATTCAACAAGACTGTGATGGTATTTATTCAGTTAAACCTAGTGTAAATTTTTAAATTATCATTCAGCATCTAAATCTTTCAAACTCTCTTATAGGACTGAGGGCATCATTAAAGCATGGCTCCAGGCTGTCCTCTTTAAGAAGTTAAAAAAGTTAATGTAGGGCAGTGGTGGGTTTCAAAAATGTTGGAACCTACTGTGTGGGTGTGGCCTCCTTTGTGGGAGTGGCTTGCCAACCATGTGACCAGATGGGAGTGGCTTGCCACCCATGTGACCGGATATGAAATTATGAATTAGTACTTAGGTCGGTCCAAGTAGCTATTCAGAAACTCTGGCATTGAATCATGCAAGTCTTAAAGCTGTCAAGTTACAAGATCCTTGCCAGTGGTGGGTTTCAAAAAATTTTGGAATCTCTTCTGTAGGTGTGGCCTGCTTTCCGGGTCCACTGGTGGAACCTCTTCTAACCGGTTCGGTAGATTTGACGAACCGGTTCTACCGAATAGGTGCGAACTGGTAGGAACCCACCTCTGATGTAGGGATACGGTTGCTATTCCCAAACTTAGAGGATGCTACTGCAATCTATTTAGCTTCCCAAGTTTTTCAAATTCTACACGAAACTTCTATCTAAACATTGGTGGTGTGCTGGATGTGAAGAAATTAAAGTTAAATCCAGGCCAAATGGACTAGATGGGCTGGTAAAGCATTGAAATTCATACTGTAAACAAGAGGAATAGAACTTTTCAAAAACAGAAAAGAACAGAAACTAAACTGGCTCCATTAGCAGATCCCTGGGTGATGTACAGCAAATTGACAAGGATTTTCAATTCCCAGTTGTGTCGTAAGAAGCCACTAAATCTTGCTAATTAAAATAAACATCTCTGCCATTGTCAGGCTAATGCTAATCCCTTATCTCTCAGGTCCACTGATGCTTATCAATAAAAGGCTGATATTAATTATTTAGCTTTAACATTTTTCGGTACAATTCTGCAGCCCACTTTTGCACTCCTGCGCTGTAACCCCTGATCTCTATTGATGTCAGTGTAGATGCTGTGCTTGCCTGCTCTTATTCAGACAGGTGAAGGTGCAGGAAGAAGAGGTAGACTCACTTAAACCAGGGGTCAGCAACCTGCGGCTCTGGAGCCGCATGCGGCTCTTTCAACCCTCTGCTGCGGCTCCCTGTCACTAGTTGGCAGCACAATTTTGAGAGGAGCTTCCAGTCTGCGGGGAGGAATGAGGGTGTGCCAAAAGGAGACTCTATGGTGGGAAAACTGGATTTCTGGTCGGCTCCAGAATTGAACAAGGGCTTCCGGTTAGGACAGTGGTGGATTTCAAAAAATTTTAGAACCTCTTCTGTAGGTGTGGCCTGCTTCGTGGCAGTGGTTTCCCAGCCATGTGGCTGGGTGGGCATGGCCAACTTTTAAAATGTGGTGAAACTCACTTAACAACGCTCTTGCTTAGCAACCAAAATGTTGGCTCAGAAACTCTGGCATTGAAGCACGCAAGTCTTAAAACTATCAAGTTACAAGACCCTTGCACCCCTAACCCTTTAGAAAAAACCCAGGGGTGTTCAAACTTGACAGCTTTAAGACTTGTGGACTTCAACTCCCAGAATTCCTCCTCTCGCTCTTTATCTTGATGATGTGCAGACGGGCGGGGGGAGGGAGCTGGAACCGGTTCTAAACAGCACTGTAGATTTGTGGAACCTCTTCTATAGAAGAGGTTAGAACTGGCAGGAACCCATCCCTGGGCTAGGACCTTTATGGCTCTTTGAGTGTTTAAGGCTGCCAACCTCTGACTTAAACGATCTTAAGTAGGCTCACAAACAACCTTTATAAATCACCGAGTTCCATTTTTAATGCACTTAATCAGGAGCTCCACTAGAAATCAGAGTCAATTCATCAAGACTGAAAACAGTAATACTGGCCACAGTCAGAATGTGCTTATACAGGTAGTTCTCAACTTACAACCTTTTATTTACTGACCATTCAAAGTTACAACAGCGCTGAAAAAAGTTGCTTAGGACCATTTTTCACACTTACTGCCGTTGCAGCCTCTCCATGGTCATGTGATCAAAATTTGGATGTTTAGCAACTATGACACTAGTTGCCCTGTCCCATGGTCCTTTTGCGATCTGATAAGCAAAGTCAAGGGGGAAGCCAGGTTAGATTTCTGTTGTGGCCCAGCAGGAGCCATTGGAGCTGCCACCAGACTCCGACAGCGAGGGGCCCTGTGAGTCGGCTCTGGAGGATGTGGAGGACCCTGGACAGGGTTCCGACTCCGAGCAGGGCACAGAGAGGCTGGTTGGCCACCAGAAGGCACCTGATCTTGGACCAGTGGGGAGGAGACAAGGGAGATTGAGCCAGAAGCCAGTAGTGAGTTGTTCCTGGATGCACGCCATCGAAGAGCTAATAGGCGTCAGGAACAATTATGCAATTACAGGAGGTGATTGCACTCAGCTGGTGGTCATTAAGCTCCTCTCCAGACTATAAAAAGCTACTTGTGCACACTCCCCTCTTGCAGAAGTCAACACAGAATCGAATGTCGGAGAACTTTGTATGAGCTTGGCAGGCTGGATTGCTGCCAAGCCTTATCTGTGTTTATTGCTGCCCAAGCTTGTCTGTGCTGGGTTGCTGCCAAGGACCTGTTTGTCTGTTAATTAAATGCTGTAATTTATCTCTGGCTCGGGGTGTGCTTTGGTGTGGAACGAGGGGGGTCAGAACAGGTTTACAACCATGTTACCAACTGAACAACTTCAGGGATGCACTTAACAACTGTGGCAAGAAAAGTCGTAAAATGGGGCAAAACTCCCTTTAACTATCTCACTTAACAACATGAGTTTTGGGGGTGGTTATGATCGTAAGTTGAGGACTATATGTAATTTTAAACGCTTATGCTTCTTTTTCACTGTAGGCAGTTGCTAGAAGTCTGCTCATTCAGAAAATGAATGGAATAAGAAACTCTGACTAGATTAAGGAATATCGGACTTCTGAACAGGCAAAGGAGAGCACAGACAATTGGAAAGGAGGCTAAATGAGGGACAAAAAAGGACATACTAACTTTTTAATTTCCTTGGCATCCATGATAAAAATTACAGTGAAAACTGGGGGGAAATATTCTTAGGCCTACAGGTACATAAAATTACTTTTGAGAACCTCTGTTTTCTAATCATAGAAATGTACTATACAATACAATAGCAAAGTTGGAAGGGACCTCCAACTTTAGAGCCGAGGTGGCGTAGTGGTTAAATGCAGCACTGCAGGCTACTTCAGCTGACTGCAGTTCTGCAGTTCGGCTGTTCAAATCTCACCGGCTCAAGGTTGACTCAGCCTTCCATCCTTCCGAGGTGGGTAAAATGAGGACCCGGATTGCTGTTGGGGGAAATATGCTGACTCTGTAAACCGCTTAGAGAGGGCTGAAAGCCCTATGAAGCGGTATATAAGTCTAACTGCTACTGCTATTGCTACCTTGGAGATCTTCTAGTCCAACCCCCTACCTAGGCAGGAAACCCTACACCGTTTCAGACAAATGGCTATCCAACATCTTCTTAAAGACTTCCAATGTTGGGGCATTCACAACTTCTGGAGGCAAGTTGTTCCACTGATTAATTGTTCTAACTGTCAGGAAATTTCTCCTCAGTTCTAAGTTGCTTCTCTCCTTGATTAGTTTCCACCCATTGCTTCTTGTTCTACTAGAGTTTGTTAGTAGGCAAAAGCCTTCAGCGTGTAACTGATTAAGGACTTGTCAGTTTCAGGTAGTAGCCAAGCCCACTAGCTGGTTCCCATCAACTAATTAAGGTTGCAGAAAGGAGAGCTTTGTTGTTAGTATTTAGTAGGGAAGTGTTGCAACTTGGAGAAAAACTGCTCAATGGACAATGTTTGATTTTTTTTTAGGGCTATGCCTGCTGGACCAAGGACATGAGGACAAAAAGGAGGACATGTCTTCTTTTTATGGAGATCTGGTCATCTGAGGCTAGATGGCACCAAAGTCCCAAAGGTTCAACATTTCTACAGTGGACATTCACATTTCTAGAGGGAACCCCAAGGGTCTCTGATTAGATTATAAAAATAATATACTTCTTGATCAATTCCAAAACCCATAACATTGATCCAAAAATATGTTAAGTGTGTACATACACAATTAACATCATATATATAATATCCCACACCCACACTTAAAAAAAAAAGGGATTGGCATATTTTCAAAATAGTTGCTGAGTGGTAAAAGATTCTTAGCAGAGACTATATTGTTGCAGAAAATGACAGGCTTTAGACTTCTCGGGATACAGGAAAAGTTTATTTGGCAGCCAGGTTCAGAAAGCCAGCCCATGGCTTAGTATTACAAGTTCTGAATAACCTTCATTATCGAAGCACGCGTTCTTATACATTCTCAAAAGCATCGCAACACGGAAATACTTAACTCATTTCTTAGTGGTTACCTTGAGGAGAAAGCCTTATAAGGAGATGGGGTCTTACTTCTCCTTTTGTTTATGGAGTATGTGTCATTAACGAACTTTAATTGAACCTTGGACTTTTGACATAGGTTTTGACATAGGGACATCTTGTGGTTAGGCACTGGCTTCCTGTTCTTTTGCAAGCTCCAACTCTGTCCAAGAGCCGAGGTGGCGCAGTGGTTAGAGTGCAGTACTGCAGGCCACTTAGCTGACTGCTATCTGCAGTTCAGCGGTTCAAATCTCACCGGCTCAAGGTTGACTCAGCCTTCGATCCTTCCGAGGTGGGTAAAATGAGGACCCAGACTGTGGGGGCAATATGCTGACTCTGTAAACCGCTTAGAGAGAGCTGAAAGCCCTATGAAGCGGTATATAAGTCTAACTGCTATTGCTATTGTCTATGTGGCTTTTAATATAGAAGTAAAAGGGCCCTGAGAGGCTGTCCAGCCTGACCCAGTAGGTTTCACACTTAATGTCCAAATCTCACTTTACGTCCTACTTCAATATGATTACAGGTGCCCTGTATAATCTACTTCGCAATCATGGATTTGACCCAAGTTGTTTAGTTATTCATCCACTTTTGAGGCTTTTTGTCCAAAGTGTGACAGCATCTGTCCATACGCTGGAGGAGTCCAAACAGCTTAAGACACAATTAGCAAACCTAATTAAAAAAATCACTTTTGTGCACAGCTGGAAGATAATTGACATCCAACATTTCAGTTTATGAAACACCACTAAATGAAAGCTTTACCAAATGGGCGATTTCCAATATCTAACATGCAATTTTAATAGCCAGCATGTAAATTTGGGCAGTCCAAACACTCCCCCTCCAGAGAAACAAAGTCCAGTTATAAATTTGCTTAAGGGACAAAAACCTGTCATGGGACTAGGCCTGTTACTGCTTCCCTGAGGCTGTGGTGGACTTAGCTGAGGGTAGCAAATAATTGTGAATCGGTGCTCCTTGAAAAGAGGCAAAAATCTGGTTTAGAGTATTTGCATTGTAAGCAACAGCTTTAGGTTCTGTAGGAAGTTGGCACCCACCCCCCTCTCCTAGAAGAATTAAATATTCTAGGAAATATTAAAAAGGCAGAATATTATATTTCCCTGGATGAGACATGGAGAAACATGTTTTTAAGGCAGGAAGCGGACTCATTCTTAATAGCCCCCACCAAAGGTAGGTTCCTCCCAGTTCGCACCTATTCGGTAGAACCGGTTCGTCAAATCTACCGAACCGGTTAGAAGAGGTTCCACCAGTGGACCCGGAAAGCAGGCCACGCCTACAGAAGAGGTTCCAAAAAATTTTGAAACCCACCACTGACACACACACACAAACAAACACACACACGCACACAGACTCACACAGAGAAAGAGAAAGAGAAAGAAAGGAAGAAAGAAAGAAATAAAAAAGAAAAAAGGAAAGAAAAAATGAGATAAAGATGAAAGAAAAAAAGGAAAAAGGGACAGAGAGACAAAAGGAAGGAAAGAGAGAGAGAGAGAGAGAAAACACATGGTCAACAAGCCACTCCCATGAGGTCACATGGCTGGCAAGCCACTCCCACAAAGGAGGCCACACCCACAGAGTAGGTTCAAAAAATTTTTTTGAAACCCACCACTGGCCCCCATCCTCAATAGCCCACAGCAAATGTCAGCACTTAAGAGATAAAGAGATAGCTAGGTCTATTCATAAGCAAATGCCCTCATCCAAGATCCAACAAAGGTAGGATTAGCCCTCTACCCATCTAGCAACAGAACTCACTACATGGCAGCTGGGGAGATTACATCACCCAGCAAGATTCAACCAAGCTTGGGACTCAAGACAGTACAAAGTTACCCCTGCATGGCTCTATGGGAGTCTGACAACCAACCAGACTACATTTCTTACACAGGAACAGGAAGCTCCAAGGTGGGGGCCAAGAGAGGGTAAATCAATCCCTCCCTCCCTCTCTTTCTCCCTCACTCCCTCTCCGTCTCTCTCTGAAATCTGTGTTGCTTTCTTCAGAACCCCACGTAATGCTAAGAAATTTGATTGATTACAACAACCAAAGTATTCCATTGTGGTGCGAGAACATTTTCACTGAGGTGGAAGAAGAAACCTTGACATCTGCCTTCCAGCCATACAACAGCGGGGTAATTGGGGATAACTCACCAGGCAGTAAGGCTGGGGATAAAAGAGCCAGAGTCAGCAGCCTTGAATGAATCCATCAAGGAGCCAGCTTGAGTCAGCAATGTGAAGCTTTTATTAGAAAAATAAACGAACAGACAAAAAAGCCAAGTGCCACCTTGGAAAATGTTAAGAAAAACGCTGCCTCCAAGGCCTGGGGGTGGGTGGGGGAGCAGCCTTGGTCTGCTTTACTTGGTCAGCTTTGGTGGAAACTTGGGGCTGTTTTTGATCATCCCCTTTTAAATGTGTGAGCAAGCATTTTCAGAACTCAGAGGAGGTATTAAAATGTGTGGATAGGCTTCATTATCTGGGCTTTTAGATCAGGGAGAAAACGAAAGCAGGACTGGCCTACAGTCGGGGTAGATCAGTGCAGTAGTGGGATTCAATTTTTTTTACTACCAGTTCTGTGAGCGTGGCTTGGTGAACACGGCAGGGGAAGGATACTGCAAAATCCCCATTCCCTCCTGATCAGCTGGGACTCAGGAGGCAGAGAATCAGAGGTGGGTTCCTACCAGTTCGCACCTATTCGGTAGAACCGGTTCGTCAAAATCTACCGAACCGGTTAGAAGAGGTTGCACCAGTGGACCCGGAAAGCAGGCCACACCTACAGAAGAGGTTCCAAAATTTTTTGAAACCCACCACTGGTCCTTGGATATGATTATTCTACACTATCATGCTCATATTTATAAAACAGAGAGAGAGAGAGAGATTTCACATTGGTATGAGATGGCGCAGTGGTTAGGGGGCAATACTGCAGGCCACTTCAGCTGACTGTTATCTGCAGTTCAGCGGTTCTAATCTCACCGGCTCAAGGTTGACTCAGCCTTCCATCCTTCCGAGGTGGGTGAAATGAGGACCCGGATTGTTGGGGGCGATATGCTGACTCTGTAAACGGCTTAGAGAGGGCTGAAAGCCCTATGAAGCGGTATATAAGTCTAACTGCTATTGCTATTGCTATTTGTTCTCTTTGACAGCCACCTTGCTTGCCATGGGGAGAAATCATGGGGAGAGAGGGAGGAAAAGGCTGGCCCTAGCAGAAGCTCGGCTTTCTCCTCCCTCTTTCCCCCTAATTTCTCCCCACGGCAAGCAAGGTGGCTCTCAAAGAGAATGAAGCGGCCGGCAGGAACTTCATCCAATAGCCGAGGCCTCCACTCCTCTTCCTTCCTCGGCTGTTTCTTTCTTTTGCTGATACAGGGGCGTGGCCAGGTGGCTGCCGGTCCTGTCCGGTACGCCAGATTTTCATTACCTCTTCTGGAATACCATACCGTACCGGGAGGAACCCACCTCTGCTTCAGGTAGAAATCTTTCAGTCCGACCTCTGGCATAGCCCAAAGGTTTTGTTTGAGCTATTGAGGAGCTGGGGATAAAAAAAAACTTCTACTTCAGGAAAATAAAGGAAAATGTGATAAAACTCCTGATACTGTATATTTTCCCCTCACTTTTCTTTAAGTGGAAGGGAGAAAATCATGCACTCCAGAATGATTGCAATAAAAGTTTTAAAAATGCTACATGGCTTCAAACCAGCAATGTCCTTTTTTTGCTAAGCAATGGTACTAATCACTATGCCATTTACTCAAAGCTGGTAAGGCAGATATAGAAAGAGAATCTAGTTGACTGTATGCCAGAAAGTTGTTTTTGCCTTTTTCCTGCACCTACTGGTATTTGGAGGCTTTTACATGCTAAATATAAATATAATAACTTTGGATGTGTAAGTGTGTGTGTATATATATGTGTGTGTGTGTGTGTGTGTGTGTGTGTGTGTGTTTACTACCGGTTTGGGTGCACTGCTGCACACACTCGAGTACCCGTGCGATGCTTCTCTGCATACACAGAAGCGTCCATGTGGGTGGGTGGAGACTCCTGCCACCACTACTACCAGTTCGGCAATTCCAGGCCGAACCGGGAGCAACCCATTTCTGAGTATAACCCACCAAGCTTGTCCACCATGAGGATTGGTAGATAGATATATTTTTTTTACTTCTAGTGCAGAGGAGGAGAGGGAAGAAGGGAGGGAGGGAGAAGGAAGGAGGGACGGAGGGGGGAGGGAGGTGGAAAGAAGAAAGGTTGGAGGGGGGGATGGAGAAAGAAAGAAAGAAAGAAAGAAAGAAAGAAAGAAAGAAAGAAAGAAAGAAAGAAAGAAAGAAAGAAAGAAAGAAAAGGAACCAAGGAAGGAAGGAAGGAAGGGAAGAAAGAAAGGAGGGAGGGAGAGAGAAAGAAAGAAAGAAGGAAGGAAGGAAGGAAGGAAAGAAATGAAAATAGGAAAGGAAGGAAGGAAGGAAGGAAGGAGAAGGAAGGTAGGAAAGAAGGAAGGGAAGAAAGAAAGGAGGGAGGGAGGGAGAAAGAAAGAAGAAAGGAAAGAAAGAAAGAAAGAAAGAAAGAAAGAAAGAAAGAAAGAAAGGAGAAGGAAGGAAGGAAGGAAGGAAGGAAGGGAAGAAGGGAAGAAAGAAAGGAGGGAGGGAGAGAGAAAGGAAGGAAGGAAGGAAGGAAGGAAGGAAGGAGAAGGAAGGTAGGAAAGAGAAAGCAAGCAAGCAAACAAGAGAAATAAATAAATAAACAAACAAACAAACAAATAAATTAAGCAAGCCACCTAAAAATTAGAATCTGGTCTCCTTGCTTCTAGTTCAACACCCCATGATGCTATCCTAGCATGCAGGTGCACATGCACACATACACATACACAGAGCGTATCCTACGGTACCAAGACTCAGTCATGCAGGAAGGACAGTGATTGGTTATTGCTTTCCTGGAGGAGAAAGGTGAGAGGGTAGAGCAGCAGTGGGATTGTCCAATGGGAGGATATGCTGCCCTGCAGTCCAGACTCAATACCCTGCCAGCTGTTGTCAAAGTGTCTTAATCCAGGCAGGATTTTCTTAAACTCAGAATCAAGCTAGTGTCAATTTAGGACAGGAGCAGTTTAAATGCCAAGTGTGGGCGACCCTTCCTTAACCTATTTGCAACCATCTTGTAGATTCTGCACCGGGGAAGATTTCATTTAAAGTGCAGGTGAGAGATTTGCACGCGTGAATGTTCCCTCTTGCAGAGGATGTCAAGCAATGCCTTTCTTTGACATATTAAGAATTCAATGTTTGCAGAGAGTTTTATTTCTAATAAACTATTCCTTCCCTGCAGCTTGAATCACAATATAACAGTGGATTTCCTTTCATTTGGGCTTTTAAATTCTGAATGTTCGCTTAATTTGCTTTGCGCTTTTGGCTACTCTTGAGCCACGATGGCCGTTTGTTCACTAATCACGAACACAGAACTAAATGTGGTATACAAAAATGCCTTGGGATTAAGGAACAGCACATGCATAAAAATCAGGCTAGCACTTGCCTGATTTGTTTGCGGATTTGAGAAATGGACAATCCAATCAGACACACACAAGTTTGCACACACAACACACACACATACACACACACACAAAACAGTGTGAAGAAATAAAGGGGTGGAGCATTTGCCATTTGTACCTTAAAGGAATTCTTAATATGGATGCTGGGCAGCGATGAGGTTAATTTTTTTTTTACTACTGGTTCTGTGGGCGTGGCTTTGTGGGCGTGGCAGAGGAAGGATACTGCAAAATCTTCATTTCCTTCCCACTCCAGGGGAAGGTTACGGCAAAATCCCCATTTCCCCCCCCCCCCGATCATCTGGGAGGCAGAGAATAGATGGGGGGGGGGCCAGTCAGAAGTGGTATTTGCTGGTTCTCCGAACTACTCAAAGTTTCCGCTACCGTTTCTCCAGAACTGGTCAGAACCTGCTGAATACCACCTCTGCTGCTGGGGTACAATCAGTGGTGGGTTTCAAAAATTGTTTGAACCTACTCTGTGGGTGTGGCCTCCTTTGTGGGAGTGGCTTGCCACCCATGTGACTGGATGGGAGTGGCTTGCCGCCCATGTGACCGGATATGAAGATGCCGACGACACTTGTGAGAACCACCTTAAATTACCTCACACACAGCACTGGCATGCATAAGAATATGATGTAAACTTGTTTTTTAAAAGGCATCTTTGGTTTGCGTTAAAACAACTTCAACACACGCAATGTTCTGATTGCACCACAAACGCAGTAGCCATCCTTACCTTTCACAGAGGCACTGAGTTTTATAAATATGAGCATGATAGTGTAGAATAATCATATCCAAGGACCAGTGGTGGGTTTCAAAAAATTTTGGAACCTCTTCTGTAGGTGTGGCCTGCTTTCCGGGTCCACTGGTGGAAACTCTTCTAACCGTTTCGGTAGATTTGATGTACCGGTTCTACCGAATAGGTGCGAACTGGTAGGAACCCACCTCTGGGTACAATGTGCTTATTTTGCTTAGGGAACCTTTCTCACATTCAGCTTACATAAAAGAGAAGCAGGTGAGTGGCCAGGAATAGAGTCAGAGAAATGCAACCTATAGAAGTTGGAACAGGATGGTGGAAATAAACTTTGCATATATTGACTTTCTGCATCTATAAGCCTATTGACCACTAGCCTAGCAGGAATTCTTTGCACTTATATCTCCTTCTATTGAATAATAGCAATAGCACTTAGACTTATATACCACTTCACAGTGCTTTACAGCCCTCTCTCTAAGCAGTTTACAGAGTCATCATATTGCCCCCAACAATCTGGGACCACGACAATCTGGGTCTTCATTTTGTCCACCTCGGAAGCATGGAAAGCTGAGTTAACCTTGAGCGTGGTGAGATTTGAACTGCCAAATTTCAGGTAGCCGGCAGTCAGCAGAAATAGCCTGCAGTACTGCACTCTAACCACTGCGCCACCATGAAACATTTTGCACGTCTCTGCAAAACATGCCCAGACTTTTGTCACCACCTTTTCCTCTCCATTCAATCCTCTTTCTCTTCTGATATTGATGCAATTGTGGCGATCGCACGACTTTTTCTTTCTCTGTAACAGAGGGCAGCATCCATAGGTTCTTCACTATAGATAAGCCACTTAAGCTTTCCTATCCTGGTTACTTGAGAGACCGCCTCCTGCCAATCACCTCCCAAAGACCTATTAGATCCCACAGACCAGGCCTCCTCCGAATTCCATCTGCCGGCCAATGTCGGCTGGCAACTCCCCGGGGGAGGGCCTTCTCTGTGGCTGCTCCGGCCCTCTGGAATGATCTCCCCGTTGAGATCCGGACCCTTAGCACCCTTCCGGCCTTCCGCAAAGCAACTAAGACCTGGCTGTTCCGGCAGGCCTGGGGCTGTTGAATTTTCCAGCCCCATCCGAGGTTACGACTGTTGCTGTATTTGATTTGATTTGATTGATTTGATTGATTGGTTTTATTATATTTATATGCCGCCCTTTTCCCCCGAAGGGGACTCAGGGCGGCTCACAATTCAAATCAGGGAAGGGGGGTACAGACAAAAAATAAAAAACGAAACATAACAATGCATAATTTAAAAACACACAACAGTCATACCATTCGAGACGGGGGCAACAGCTCTTTAGCCCCAGACCTGTCGGAATAGCCAGGTTTTAAGGGCTTTGCGGAAGGCCTGGAGGGTGGTGAGGGTTCGAATCTCCACGGGGAGTTCGTTCCAGAGGGTCGGAGCAGCCACAGAGAAGGCTCTCCTCCGGGTAGTCGCCAGTCGACACTGGCCGGCGGATGGAATTTAATTTTAAATTGTTTGTCTTTTATTTTTATTTTGTACCCCCTCCCCTTCTGATTGTTAGCCGCCCTGAGTCTTCCGGGAATAGGGCGGCATACAAACCAAATAAACCTTAACCTTAACCTATCACCGTGATCTTTCCTAAATGAAAGTGATCTTTTTCTGCACACACTAGCCTGGAGAACACTTTCTTTGAAAAAAAAAATTATACTCCTAACTCCCACTCCTGACTTCAGTGTTTTCCTCCCTACGCACACTTTCTGTTGTGCAGAGCAATCTGCTACCCACCAGTTGCTCCATCTGCCAGGAGTGGGCGAGTCAAATTCACTGACAGTCCAGCAACTTTGCTTCCCAGGAAATACTGGGATATTATGTAATGGAATAGCGTGGGATCAGCAAGCCTGGAAAGAGATTGGATATTTAGGAAGGCCTACAAAAGAATTCCTTTGGCTGTGAAATGGAATTAGAACATAGAATAATAGGGTTGGAAGGGACTTTGGAAGTCTTCTAATCCAACCCCCTAATAGAGAAACTCCTTAGATCCCAGTCCCCAACCTTTTCCAGCTTCATGGACTGGCAGCAGTGGCAGTGGCAGAGGGAAGGGGATAGGTTTGTATGTGCATCCTAATTTGGCAGTTCAAATCTCACCACGCTCAAGGTTAACTCAGCCTTCCATGCTTCCGAGGTGGGCAAAATGAAGACCCAGATTGTTGGGGGCAATAGGATGACTCTTTAAACTGCTTAGAGAGGGCTGTAAAGCACTGTGAAGCGGTATATAAGTCTAAGTGCTATTGCTATTATTCAATAGAAGGAGATATAAGTGCAAAGAATTCCTGCTAGGCTAGTGGTCAATAGGCTTATAGATGCAGAAAGTCAATATATGCAAAGTTTATTTCCACCATCCTGTTCCAACTTCTGTAGGTTGCATTTCTCTGCAACTGGAGCTTCATGCATTTGCCCATTTGTGTGGCCCAGTTTCCACACACGGTTCCCAGGACTGGTCTGTTCCCTGGAGGTTGGAGACCCCTGCCTTAGATAATCCCAAGAAAGCCTGCATACTTTATGTGTTGTGTAGATTAAACCCCACCCCTGCAGGCGCACACACCCATCACCTCATGACCCAGAGAGTTATGGAGAGTTCTCATCTGGACTGCTTGTGGAGGAGGGAGATCCCAAGCTGGTAAGCACAATTCCCAGCAGCTCCCACTGCTTCCCCTGCCTGAATGGCAGCTCTGAGCCAGTGGGCTCCCCAGAGCTGACACGTGCATTTGCTCATTTGTGTGGCCTAGTTTTCACACATGGTTCCAGTGGTGGGTTTCAAAAAAATTTCGAACCTACTCTGTGGGTGTGGCCTCCTTTGTGGGAGTGGCTTGCCGGCCATGTGACCTGGTGGGAGTGGCTTGCTGGCCATGTGTTTTCTTTCTTTCTCTCTCTCTCTCTCTCTCTCTCTCTCTCTCTCTCTCTCTCTCTCTCTCTTTTTTTCTTTCCTTCCTTTTGTCTCTCTGTCCCTTTTTCCTTTTTTTCTTTCATCTCTCTCTCACTTTTTCCTTCTTTTTTCTTTTTTTATTTCTTTATTTCTTCCTTTCTTTCTCTTTCTCTTTCTCTCTCTGTATGAGTCTGGTGTGTGTGTGTGTGTGTGTGTGTGTGTTTCAAAAATTTTTGGAACCTCTTCTGTAGGTGTGGCCTGCTTTCCGGGTCCACTGGTAGAACCTCTTCTAACCGGTTCGGTAGATTTGACGAACCAGTTCTACCGAACTGGTGCGAACCAGTAGGAACCCACCTCTGCACGGTTCCCAGTACTGGTCCATATCCTGAGGGTGGGTACCCCTGCCTTAGATAGTTCCAAGAAACTCTGCATGCCCCAAAGGCCTTTGGTCTTTTTCTCCTTCTGGCTCACCAGAAAAGGTGAACAATATATTTATTGTCTAACCTACAAATGTGCCTATAGCTATCTCCAAGAAAACCCCCCATGGAAATTATTATTGCTGAGCGTGTGTGTGTGTGTCTGTGTGTGTGTGTGATTTGTAATCCTGCAGCCTAAAGGATCCATGTGGGAACACTTGGTGAGACTAGGACTGAAGCATGGGCCTTCTTTTCTTGTAGAGATCTGCAGCAAATTGACCTAAGAGATCCCCGTTGGGCAACCGGCCACATTATCTCATAAACAGGGAATGATGGAGTTGATTAAAGTATTGTATGTTTCCTTCCATCAGGCCGATCGTTTTTTGTGGCTCCCTTTTAGCAGTGAATCATTTGCGGACTCTAAGAGAGCTCTGATATCTTACAGATTAGCAGTTTCTTGTGGCATAAGCTTCTGTGGAACTGAAGCCGTTTGTCTGCTTTATCGAGAAACATCTCATATTTGCGTCCTGAACAGGCGGCCAATCATATAATTTACAGTCCCTCGGTTCTTTCATCTTCGGAGGGAGAGGAATGAAGAGAAAGCCTCTTCAGAGAGCAACATGTTGTAAATTATAGACTCCAAAGTGTTGCATTTACCATCCTTAAGCGATTCCATGTAGCCCCTGTTTTTATGCGCTGTGCTCATTAACAGGATTCAGACACCACGTTGCACTCTGGTTCACTTGGCCATTATTTTGCTGAATAAGCCTGGACTACTGCAACGTGCTCTACATGGGGCAGCCCTTGAAGAGCATTCGGAGACTTCAGCTTGTCCAGAATGCAGCTGCGCGAGCGATCGTGGGTGCACCTCGGTTCACCCACGTAACACCTATCCTCCGTGAGCTGCACTGGCTGCCTATTGGTCTTCGGATACGCTTCAAGGCGCTAGTCGTCACTTATAAAGCCCTTCATGATATTGGACCTGGGTACTTGAGAGACCGCCTGCTGCCAATTACCTCCAATAGACCGATCAGATCCCACAGATTAGGCCTCCTCCAAATTCCATCTGCCGGCCAATGCCAACTGGCGACTACCCGGAGGAGAGCCTTCTCTGTGGCTGCTCCGACCCTCTGGAACGAACTCCCCGTGGAGATTCGAACCCTCACCACCCTCCAGGCCTTCCGCAAAGCCCTTAAAACCTGGCTATTCCGACAGGCCTGGGGCTAAAGAGCTTCTGCCCCCCTCCTCGAATGGTATGGTTGTTGTGTGTTTTAAATTGTGTACTGTTATGTTCGTCTTTTTATCCCCTGTCTGTACCCCTTTCCCTGACTGAATTGTGAGCCGCCCTGAGTCCCCTTCGGGGAAAAGGGCAGCATATAAATGTAATAAATCCAATCCAATCCAACTGGCTTGGTTCACAGGTCTTGCTGAACTCCAAGCCACGATTTACAAAGCAGAGCAGAGCATTTAGTAAACAGGGTTATTTTACTTTCTATTGGCTCTGATGAATCTTGTATTCAAACATAGTTAATAATATTTATAATTATAATTAAACATAATAAATATGTAAACGTTCTAATTTTATGTCCTCTGGAGATGGGTTTTTTTTTGTTTTGTTTTGTTTTTTTTTGCTCTGGCACTGCACTGGTGCCTTTTTCTTCAAAGTCAGATTGAACATGATGAGGGAGGGGAAGGGAGGGGGAGAGAGGGAGGGAGGGAGAGATCCCAGAGGCTTCCATTCTGATCACCAAGTAATGGGCTGTTTCCCTGTATATTTTGCTGATCCAAGTTGCCACAGACTGAAGGGATAAAAATTGAAAAACAGATTTTGACTGATGCCCTTTCTATCCTTCACATTTCCACATACATGCAATTTAGACCAGGAAAATCAAGTAGATAGTGTTAGATCGGCGAGAAGCAGCAGGCGAGAGGCGCGAGTGAGTTTCAGCACTTTTTATTGCAAGAGTAAGTGACTGCACTCTGCCGGCTGGGCTGCTGGAGCTTGCCTTTTAAGGAACTCTGGCAGACCAGCCAGCCAATGGCAGTAGTTTAAACTTCCCGGGGTTTGGGCAACCAATCCCCGGTGAGCATGTGAAAACATGTAAATTAAGGAGCTCCAGCAGCCCAGCCGGCCAATGACAGTTGTTTAAACTTCCCGGGATTTGGGCAACCAATCCCCGATGAGCATGTGAAAACATGTAAATTAAGGAGCTCCAGCAGCCCAGCCGGCCAATGACAGTTGTTTAAACTTCCCGGGATTTGGGCAACCAATCCCCAATGAGCATATGAAAACATGTAAATTTAACAAAGTACGTCCATACATAACAGGTAGAAAAGATGAAATGTCATTTCCCAGATAATTTTGCCTTAGTCAAACCAAACTTTATCCTTCTCCCACAGTTCCCAGGTAGAGAGCACAATACTGCGACATCTCAATCCAGTTCTTCTGTCTCTATATAGTAAGGTTGGGAGCCAAGAACAAACGTTGTTGGTGATTATGCGTGTTAGGAAATAGACAGAAGAGAGCACCTGCTTGCTAGTTCTACCAGAATGATTGGCAACGATACTATGGTATCTGAAATAACTCATTGAGTTGAGTTGGGTGTGATTGAGTTGTGGTCATCCTAAGCTCTTTGATAGAAGGTAGAGGAGGTTAGGTTTGAAAGCGGTTGGCTTTTGACTTATGTCTCCCCAAGATGTTATTGTTTTCCCCATAATATTCAACTATATAAAACTGATGTTAAAGATTTCCATGAATTCTCCAGTTTTCTAGAACACCAGCATAATCAAAAGTGGGTTCCAAACATCCTGATAACTATGAGATAATAGCAAAGAATGAGAGGGCTTTTGCTGCTCTTTCTCCTGCTATTTAACAGCCTTCCAGAATTTCTGCAGCATGAGTACGTTGATAAAACTCTTCTCTTTGTATCTCACACTTCAAGGAAACTGAGACAGCTCTGGATTATTAATCAAGATCACTTCCTGACTGAATGCAGATTTCTTATTGGTCAGAAGGGCTACTGAATCAAGGATATGGGTGTGCAAAAACAGGTTCACGCTTCTAAAAGTAGCCAACATTTGAGGGGGTCTGATTAGTTTCGACAATAGGTACCAACCTCATTTCCCATAATATTTATACCACAATTGTAGAAACGCAGAAAACATGGACCAGAGGAATGCCGTCAATATAGTTTACTTGGACTTCAGTAAGGCGTTTGGTAAGGTAGACCATAACCTACTACTAGATAAAGTAAAAGAATGTGGGTCAGACAGCATCACCACCAGAAGGATTCGTAACTAGCTGACCAACCACACTCAATGCGTAGTCCTCAATGGAACTGCATCTTCTTGGAGGGAAGTATGCAGTGGAGTACCCCAAGGCTCTGTTTTAGGTCCAGTACTCTTCAACATCTTCATCAATGATTTAGATGAGGGAATAAATGGGGAACTCATCAAATTTGCAGATGACACCAAGCTGGCAGGAATAGCCAACACTCCAGAAGACAGGCTTAAGATACAGAAGGATCTTGACAAACTTGAACATTGGGCACTATCTAATAAAATGAAATTCAATGGTGAAAAGAGCAAGGTTCTACATTTAGGCAAGAAAAATGAAATGCACAGGTACACTATAGGTGGTACCTTGCTCAATAGTAGTAACTGTGAAAGGTATCTTGGAGTCCTAGTGGACAACCATTTCAATATGATCCAGCAGTGTGCAGCAGCTGCCAAAAAAGCCAACACAGTTCTAGGCTACATAAACAGAGGGATAGAATCAAGATCATGTGAAGTGTTAATACTACTTTATAATGCCTTGGTAAGGCCACACTTGGAATACCGAATTTAGTTTTGGTCACCACGATGTAGAAAAGATGTGGAGACTCTGGAAAGAGTGCAGAGAAGAGCAACAAAGATGATTAGGGTACTGGAGACTAAAACATATGAACAGTTGCAGGAACTGGGTATGTCTAGTTTAATGAAAAGAAGGATTAGGAGACACATGATAGCAGTGTTCCAATATCTCAGGGGTTGCCACAAAGAAGAAGGAGTCAAACTATTCTCCAAGGCACCTGAGGGTAGAACAAGACACAATGGGTGGAAACTAATCAAGGAGAGAAGCAACTTAGAACTGAGGAGAAATTTCCTGACAGTTAGAACAATTAATCAGTGGAACAGCTTGCCTCCAGAAGTTGTGAATGCCCCAACACTGGAAGTCTTTAAGAAGATGTTGGATAGCCATTTGTCCGAAACAGTATAGGGTTTCCTGCTTAGGCAGGTGGTTGGACTAGAAGACCTCCAAGGTCTTTTCCAACTCTGCTATTGAATTGTATTGTTAAGCTATAAACCCCCGTCTACAGGTTATCCAGATTTTTATAGCCAAGGTTTGATAACCATGACTACCATTGGTTGAGTTCCTCTTGATTCTAATGAATTTTCGTTGCAGTGTGAAAAATGTATGCGCTAGTAGCAACACACAATATGGAAACCACATACACCTGGCTTGCTGAAGATGATAACAATCACTACTAGTTGTTTGTGCA
The DNA here is from genome assembly GCF_051295495.1 of Thamnophis sirtalis. Lineage (NCBI taxonomy): Eukaryota > Metazoa > Chordata > Lepidosauria > Squamata > Natricidae > Thamnophis > Thamnophis sirtalis. The sequence continues at coordinate 123,498,035 of NW_028261386.1, forward strand.
TACAGTAGCCATCATTCTCCAGCTGATGCATTTGATTTATGACTCTTGATATCTTTGAAGTAATGTTCATGGTAATTGCAGTGGCGCTATTGATTTTTGACAAAGCCATTTCGTTCTGTACAAAACCTTTGGTTTTCAAATCAATGCCATGCATTGCTAGTTTAGCTGTAATAATGTTAGTATTCTGATAATGCTTAGGTTCAGACTTTGTCAACAGCTCTTGTTTGTCATACACAACATTTAAAGCCCAGAGCAGCAGCTAAATATAACATTGGATTCTAATGCCTGTTCATGAAACCCACTAGCCTCATGCAAAGCAAAATAGTCTTCATTAACCAGATTTTCCTGTAGAAAGGGAGGGGGAGGTTTGTTTCTAAGGGAGGTTAGCATGGATGAATATTAAAAGTCTTGGGGGGGAAAAAACATGCCTACTTCTTTTATAAGGTTAGAAAGTGCCGAGGGGAAAAACCTAATTATAGTAACACAGGAAAATAGCTGACAAAGTTTTAAAATGAAACCTTTTCCAATTAATATTGAAATGAAAAGCAATACTTACATTAAATTATACAAATTACTGCACTTTATCATTTTATATAATACCGTGTTATATAAATTATTATACTTATATTAAATTTAAATGATTTTAATCCATGCTTATTTAATTCATAAAAATCTTGACTCTGTTGCTGAAATGAACAGGGCTTGGCGACTTTTTAAACTGGGGGGAAAAAATCAGAACAGCTTTCTCCAGGATGATGTCATCCAGGTGTGCTAGAATGCAGCCTCTGTAATCCCGGTCACCGTAGCAAATTAGGAAATTAGGTTCAGGTTAGGAAATTCTGGGAGCTGGGATTTAACATGTCTGGAGGAACATTAGGTTGAGGAACTTTGGCCTGGAATAAGGAATCCAACAAAACCAGGAAGCATCTTCTAGAAGAATAGGGAGGGACTTACGAGGAGTTTCAGAACAGAAAAAAGGAACAACTGGAGACAAATAAAGATTAATAATAAAAAAAATGTGTGTGCATTTTTTACTATATACAGATCTTTCAAAGGAGCAAACGCATATCATAGATTCATGGACCAATTCACAGTGTGACTTGTGATTATTGCTCATGAAGAATTGACTGTGCATAACGCAGTAGCCTTTCCCCCCACCAGTGGTGGGTTTCAAAAATTGTTCGAACCTACTCTGTGGGTGTGGTCTCCTTTGTGGGAGTGGCTTGCTGCCCATGTGACCGGATGGGAGTGGCTTGCCGCCCATGTGACCAGATGGGTGTGGCTTGCCGCCCATGTGACTGGATATGAAGATGCCGATGACACTTGTCAGAACCACCTTAAATTACCTCACACACAGCACTGGCATGCATAAGAATATGATGTAAACTTGTTTTTTTTAAAGGCATCTTTGGTTTGCGTTAAAACAACTTCAACACACGCAATGTTCTGATTGCACCACAAACGCAGTAGTCATCCTTACCTTTCACAGAGGCAATGAGTTTTATAAATATGAGCATGATAGTGTAGAATAATCATATCCAAGGACCAGTGGTGGGTTTCAAAAAATTTTGGAACCTCTTCTGTAGGTGTGGCCTGCTTTCCGGGTCCACTGGTGGAACCTCTTCTAACCGGTTCGGTAGATTTGACGAACCGGTTCTACCGAATAGGTGCGAACTGGTAGGAACCCACCTCTGCCCTGTCCCCCAAATACTCATATTGTGTTTGTCTTCAGACCCCCTCTTCCAACTCTGTTTTGCTTTGCAGAGAAATAAACCATAGTTATCTGGAAAGCATCTTCCCAGTCATTCTATCTAGAGCCAGGGGTGTCAAACTGGCAGCCCGCAGCCCGGATGCATCACGTACAGGCCACGCCCACCCCAGTTCCACGAATGAAAAAAACCGTCGCAAAATGCCATGTGACAGCAACGTGATGCTGCGAGGTTGACATCCGTGATCTAGCCCGTGCATTTAAAAGTTGTTCTCTGTTCACTTCAGGATAGACAAATCCAAGTTATACAGAAAGGGTGGGGGGAGCTGAAGTTAATATACAGAGCAACAATATTTACTTGGGCATTTTTCCTTCAAATACAATTCTTTAGCATCCGTTCAATAGGTTGGTAGATCAAGAGGGTTTTTTTTCATTATCATTATTGGACATTGAATACACTTTCTGATGACTCTGGATTCTTTATTAAACCTTTGCCACTGCTCATGTCACAATGTTTGGCAACACTGGCAGGTGGCGAGCTGAATCAATCAATGTTTCCCAAGCAATATCAAAAATTAGGAAGCCTGTTCAGTTCCAACGTTAGAAAGAACAGACCATTCTAGCAGAAACAGTTTTGTGCCAGCAGAGTATTTATTGCAGCTGTTGCGAGCAGGGTATAATAAAGGCACATTCAGATTTATTTAGAAATTAATTCATAGCAAAATAACAAGGTTTAATTTTTAAGAGCAAGGTTTTATTTGCTTAAATTGGGATATTAGCTTCCCTGCAGTTCACTGCAATGTAGAATCCATATAAAAATCAATCATTTCAAATAAAAATCAACTTTTATTTTTCAGTCACTTAAATTCCACCAACTTGCATTATTTGTTGCAATGAGAGCTTAGTTCTTTCTTTTTGCAAAATAATTGCTGTTGTTGCTATATTCAGTAAGTAAGAACTGAATTGCTAATAGCCTGTGTGACACATTCATGCTATCACATCATAACGATTGGAGGGAGCAGTTTAAATAGGGAGGAGGTCTGTCCCAACTAAGATGATAATTGACATCAAATACAAAACCAATGACAGTAAATCAGTATTTAATCAAAATCATGCCAACAAATTAGTAAGGTACTCCAATAATATTTTAGGAAGGATTATCTGAGCCTTTCCTTTTAAACAGCATTAATGCAATAGGCAATATTCACAGAAGATGTACTAAAAATGGTAGGCGACAATGTTAAGAAATGCACTGGAAATCAGCATTTTTCAAACTCAGCAACTTTAAGATGTGTGGACTTCAACTCCCAGAATTCCCCAGTTGGCATCCTGTCATTGCTTTGACTTTTAAAAAAATTATATCTCACTATCCTATTGAATCCCATCAATACCTCCACTGTCGCACTATGGCTATTGAGAAAGTGAGACCTAGTGTATCTATTGCACTAAGGTGATGTCTAATCATGTCTTATTAATAATTGTAATTGTTTTGGTTCTAAGCAAAAAATTCTGGCAGGTTATTCTTTAGCCACTTTTAAGGAGTGGTTTTGTCAGCGGGACTATTATTATGAGATAAACTCAGGAGCAAAACATAGCACACAGCACACAGAGCCTTTAGACAATTAATAATGGTTTATATATACATATATACAGACAAACATATGGTAGATAAATTCCTTACCACTCAACTACCAACACAAGGAGAGAAATGAGATACACGATGAGAGAGAAACACCCTCTAATGGCCACCTATATATATATAGACACTTCCTTGCATCATCCTCATTGCATCAGCTTACAAATTATAGCTTACAACCTTACATCAGCTGGCAGCTATTAAATCCTCAGTACCTGACAGGTTTCCCTAATCTTCCTGCTTCAAAGATACACATTATCCGGAGGAGGCTAAGTAAGAGCATCTGGTGGCAACTATAGCTGAATCTTGAATACACCTCCTTTCTATTACAAGTAGTACAGTTAAAAAAAAACTTGCTTAATCACTGGTTATGGAGAAAAAGAGTGGCATGGTATCCTAGTGGTGAAGTTTGAGAGTTCAATCCTAGGTAGCGGCAGATGTTTTTCTCTCTCCTACTGTGCAAAGAAAAATATCTGCTGCAAACTCCTCATGGCATCAGGAAGGGCATCGAGCCAGTAAATGCTCAGCTCAATCCAACCATCCTGATGGCTGTATGGACTTCTGAATGCAAGCTGTTCCACTGATTAATTGTTCTCATTGACGGCAAATTTCTCCTTAATTCTAGGTTGGATCTCTCTCTTTGTTAAACTTCCATAGGTTACTTCTAGTCTTGCCCACAAGTGCTTTTGAGAATAGGTCAACCACACTTTCTCTGTGACAGCCCCTCAAATATTAGAAGACTGCTGTCATGTTACCCTTACTTCTTCTCTTTAACAGACTAAACATCTCCAGTTCCTGCAACTGTTCATTGTACATTTAGCCTCCAGTATTCTCTCCTTCTAGAGTCTTTTGTATTGTGGCAACATCTTTTTTGTATTGTGGCAACCAAAACTGGGTGCAATATTCCAAGTGTGGCCTCACCAGTGCAGTATAAAGCCGTAGGTGGAGTATAAATACTCCATAAACTAAAATGCTGTGAACGTTGATTCACAGTGGATAAGTTGATAGTTTTGCTGGAGGGGGGGGGGGGATGCACAGTTCAAACATAAGATAAAAATGACTCTCCACCTTTCCAGAGGCTTCTTTTACAGATGCTACGTGTTCCTAAACTGAAAATGTAGGTTCACCACTACTGCAACGTGCTCTACATGGGGCTGCCCTTGAAGAGCATTCGGAGACTTCAGCTTGTCCAGAATGCAGCCGCACAAGCGATCGTGGGTGCAATAGCAATAGCAATAGCAGTAGACTTATATACCGCTTCATAGGCCTATCAGGCCTCTCTAAGCGGTTTACAGAGAGTCAGCATATCGCCCCCAACAATCTGGGTCCTCATTTCACCCACCTCGGAAGGATGGAAGGCTGAGTCAACCCTGAGCCGGTGAGATTTGAACCGCTGACCTGCTGATCTAGCAGTAGCCTGCAGTGCTGCATTTAACCACTGCGCCACCTTGGCACCTCGGTTCACCCACGTTACACCTATCCTCCGCGAGCTGCACTGGCTGCCTATTGGTCTTTGGATACGCTTCAAGGCGCTAGTCGTCACTTATAAAGCCCTTCATGGTATTGGACCTGGGTACTTGAGAGACCGCCTGCTGCCAATTACCTCCAATAGACCGATTAGATCCCACAGACTAGGCCTCCTCCGAATTCCATCCGCCGGCCAATGCCGACTGGCGACCACCCGGAGGAGAGCCTTCTCTGTGGCTGCTCTGACCCTCTGGAACGAGCTCCCCATGGAGATTCGAACCCTCACCACCCTCCAGGCCTTCCACAAAGCCCTTAAAACCTGGATGTTCCAACAGGCCTGGGGCTAAAGAGCTGTTGCCCCCGTCTCGAATGGTATGACTGTTGTGTGCTTTTTAAATTATGTATTGTTATGTTCGTCTTTTTTATTCTCTCTGTACCCCCTTCCCTGATTTGAATTGTGAGCCGCCCTGAGTCCCCTTCGGGGAAAAGGGTGGCATATAAATGTAATAAATCAAATCAATTAAATCAATTTATAAAGGAAAAGCAATGTGGATTTTACAGGTTGCATTGCACAAAAGTGTGCTCCCTTTGCAAATCTGCTCAGTCCTTCTCACTAGATGGTGCTCTAGGCCTTATCACAAGGCTGACAGGGAAAACCTAAGGAAAACATGGCTAAGAATTCCCTTAGAAAATGGTGCAATGGTTACATTCCCATTGTGACACACAGGTGTAGCCTTCTTTCTTAATCCAGGTAGCAGTTTATCCCAATATCCCTTTAACCTAATGAAAAAGTAGGGATTAGTCCAAGTACTGATATGGTCACTAGCTATAAAGAAACACAGGCATAGAAGTTGAAAGCCCTGCTGAAACACGAATGCATGTATTTATTCGAGAAATAACAATTAATCTTCTGAATAAAAACAAATGCTTTATTCCTGCTGCTTAAAATATTTATGGTCCCCGTGGCTGACTTTACAAGCTTAAAAGCACAGTGGGGATCTTGTTTATTTCTTAGGAGGTTTATTGACTCTGCCATCTGATTAAACTCACAGTGTGAGAATCAGGTTCAAAATCCTAATTGATTGTACAATCAATTGTACAAAAGTTGTACAATTATGTACCCTAGCATTATGCAATAGCACAATCCTTTCCCAGGAACAGATGTTAAAGATTAAAGTTGGAGGTGCCTAACAGATTGAGATTGACTTGCTATATCGAGAGCTGTCAAATTCCTGGCCCATGGGCCAGATGCATCACACACTGGCCATACCAGAGGTGGGTTCCTACCAGTTCGCACCTATTCGGTAGAACCGGTTCGTCAAATCTACCGAACTGGTTAGAAGAGGTTCCCACCAGTGGACCCGGAAAGCAGGCCACACCTACAGAAGAGGTTCCAAAAATTTTTGAAATCCACCACTGGTCCTTGGAAATGATTATTCTACACTGTCATGCTCATATTTATAAAACTCAGTGCCACTGTGAAAGGTAAGGATGAAAGGATGAAAGGTTTGCAATCAGAACATTGCGTGTGTTGAGGTTGTTTTAACGCAAACCAAAGATGCCTTTTAAAAAACAACTTTACATCATATTCTTTTGCATGCCAGTGCTGTGTGTGAGGTAATTTAAAGTGGTTCTGACAAGTGTCATCGGCATCTTCATATCCGGTCACATGGGCGGCAAGCCACTTCCACAAAGGAGGCCACATCCACAGAGTAGGTTCGAACAATTTTTGAAACCCACCTCTGGGCCACACCCATGCCTGGTTTATCTAAGGGGGAGGAGTCCCGATACATCACGTGACACCACTGTGATGATGTGAGTTTGACAGTGCTGTATCATAACAGAGATTACAGCGCTCTGAACAAACTGGGACTTGTTTCTGCATGCATGATCGCAATGATAAATTGGTCATTTATTTTTTAATTAGATGTCTCTCCTGCCTTTTCTAATAAAACAGTTTCTAAGTCCAGAACAATGAAATAATATTTGGAAACAGCTCCTGCAGACGCCTCCCTAATTCGCTGGCATATTTTTTAAAAATGGGAGGAGGTACAACATAAGCAGACTTGCCAGATTCAAGTCTGCTGCCATCTACCAGTTGTCCAGATTCTTGCAACTCAGATATGGAGCTCTCTGATTAAGGCTGTCACGGAACACCATGGAATTGTTTTTGAGGGCTTAGAGCAGTGTTTCTCAACGTTGGCGACTTTAAGTCCTGTGGACTTAAAGTCACCAAGGTTGAGAAACACTGGCTTAGAGAGTAAAAATGATGGTAGGGTGGTTAGTGCTATTCTTTTACCCAAGAGAGGTGCCAGCCCTGATATACATTTTTCTTTCTTTTTTCAAAAAAAGTGATTCTTCAAGGACTATGGCTCAGAAACTCTGGCAATTGAAGCACGCAAGTCTTAAAGCTGTCAAGTTACAAGACCCTCGCACCCCTAACCCTTTAGAAAAAAAAAACCCAGGAGTGTTCAAACTTGACAGCTTTAAGACTTGTGGGCTTCAACTCCTAGAATTCCTCCTCTCGCTCTTCATCTTGATGATGTGTGGACGGGCAGGGGGAGGGAGCTGGAACTGGTTCTAAACAGCACTGTAGATTTGTGGAACCTCTTCTATGGAAGAGGTTAGACCTGGCAGGTACCCACCCCTGGTTCAGCCTGATACAAAATATAAAATACAAGTTATCAGAAAGTAAATTATTCTAAATCCGTGATGGCAAACCTATAGCACGAGTGTCACAGGTGGCACACAGAGCCATATTTTCTGGCACACCAGCCATCAGCTCTGGCGCATATCAACTCCGGCCAGCTGATGTTCAGCCTTCTGGAGGGCAGGGGGAAGCTGTTTTTGCCCTCCCCAGCCTCCAGAGGCTTTCCTGAAGCCTGGGGAGGGTGTAAAATGGCCCCTATCGGAAGTTTGGAAATGATCTATTTGTGGCTTCTGGAGGGCCTCCTGAGGGTCAGCGAAGGCTGTTTTCGTCTTTCCCAGGCTTCAGGAAAGCCTCCGGAGCCTGGGGAGGGTTGTGTGCACATGTTGGGGGGGCACACTCGCATGCACAGGTGGGCGGGGAGGATTGAATTGGTGTGGGCACGCGTGCACGCGCAACAGTGCACACACACACAGTTGTGGTGTGCCATAAGAAAAAGGTTAGCCATTACTGTTCTAGATGTTTTGTCTGCCCCACCAATGGGAGCTTTATGGAACCTGAAAACTTTCCTATAAATAAACTTGATTTCATGGAATGACACTTTGGCTCTGCCTAACTCCAGCTTTCTATATTTTTTAAAAAAATTATACCTTATTATAGTGCATTTTTTAAAAAATAATACTAAAAGTATGGAAAAAACGAAACAGAATGCACTGTAACATCAAAAGAGACGCTTGTAGCACCATGTTGCTTATCTCTGTTATAGAAAATAATTGAAGAATAAAAAAGCAATTAAGATGTAATGTATTAAAGGAATAATCATATTAAAAAATAAAAGCAAAATAGATGGCAAATTAAATCTTAAAAACGTATTCAATAGTAATAATGTATTTACAGTTCATTTAATTTAACCTTAGATGAATTGTATTGACTGCTGCTAGCTAGATTTCAAGATAAAAGTTAGGGAGAACTTAAACATTCCTGCTAAATAATTGAAACTTAAAGAAAAGTTGAAAGAAGTAAAAATAGATAAAATGTTTAAAATCAAAGCAAACTATTAAATTCCAATAGAGCTATGAAATGAAAGATACCAACAATAAAGGTTATGTAAAGCTAAATGGATTTAAACGAAATCTTTATGAGTGATTTCCCCTCCCAAACATTTTTCTTAATCTTTTTATTCTAATACTGTGTTTCCCCAAAAATAAGACAGGGCCTTATTTTCTTTTGACCCCCGAAATAAGCGCTTGGCCTTATTTTCAGGGAGGTCTTATTATTTTTGAGCGTGGTCGCCTCACGGCTGCTGATGTGTTGCAATATTTTCAGGGAGGGCTTATTATGGGGGGAGGGCCTATTTTAGCACATGCACTCAAAAGCCCGATTGGGGTTATTATCCGGGGAGGTCTTATTTTCGGGGAAACAGGGTAAGTTGCGTACTGTTCCATAGCTAGATTTGAAATCTAAAAAACACATTCTTATTTTTAATTATCCATTCAATAGGAAGAGCTATTCAAAGGCTCAGTGACAGCCACTGCAAATCACAGTGATGCCCAAATGACAAAATGCATATAAATGCCACCATCATCTATAATTGTATTCCGATGTCTGATGCAAGTAAATTTCTCACCGCATTTGTGAGATCGCTTTGTCAATTGTGTGTTTTTCTGGTGAGACCAGTCTATCAGAGCAGTGTTTTTCAACCACTGTGCCGTGGCACACTAGTGTGCCGTGACATAGTGTAAGGTGTGCCGTGGGAAAAACACTTTATATATAGTCAATATAGGCACAGAGTTAAAAAATTTTAACATTTTCTAATGGTGGTGTGCCTCGGGATTTTTTTCATGAAAAAAGTGTGCCTTTGCACAAAAAAGGTTGAAGAACACTGTATCAGAGGAACCTGGTCTACCCAAATAAGGGACGGAGCAAACTGCTTCCACTTTCACCTTTCAGTCCCACATTCAGTTCACAGGCAGGCACTTCAGCGACCAACTATTTTGTGTTAAATTTAAATTTACTGACAAAGAAATAAAGGGGAACTAGTGTAGTTTTGTCAATCGCCTCCTGTCATTTGCCTCCGCTCATTACAAGGGTTACTTCAATTCAGTGGTGGGAGTCAACCGGTGTAACAACTGGTTCGCTGAGCGCATGCATTGCACACACCAAATGCACACTGCGCATGCATGCGGTGCATTTGAAAACCGTGCATTCTAAAACTTACCTTCTACTATAGCCCTGGTGAGTTATGGCAATCGCTCTGCCGTGCCTATCAGCTGGGCTTCAAACAAAGGAAATATAGGAAAAACTAGTGCAGGGATGGGTGGGTGGAGCCAACTGATCGCTGGAACTACCGGTTCGCTCGAACCAGTCCGAACCGGCTGAATCCCACCCCGCTTCAATTCCAAAAAAAATACAAGTTTCCATAGCCTCATCTAATTGTCATAGCCTCATCCAATCTGACTTTATCAGCCTGATGCCTTTGACTTTCAATACAGGATACAGGATTTTGGATACAATATATTCATTAGGATACTGTTGTGACTCAGCAGTTCTGCTGAGAGGTTTTTCGGGATACAAAATTCAGTGTTGTGACTCAGCAGTTCTGCTGAGAGTTTTTTCGGGATACAAAATTCAGTATGCAGCTGGGGCTTGTGGGAGGAAGTTTGGGAGATAAAAGGAAGGATGCTGCCACGCCCCAGTTGCTGGAGTCAACGTCGTTCCTTTGTGCGTGCCTTGGTTTGTACAATATTGCTTGCTTATTTATGCCTGTTACACTTGGATAAGTGCTTTGGTGTTTCATATAAACCTGATCTGTAAAGACTGTGGAAGAACTGCAGCGTTTGTAAGAGCTTTTGTTTTGAATTCTTATCGGAGATTTGTGTTTATGTTATTTTCTGGGCTCGAAGCCAGTTTGAACTGAAAACTGATAAAGACAGACTTCCTTTTAAGTTGCCTGCCTGCGTTTGTTAACGAGCCGTGAAGGGGGGGACAGAACAGGACACTTTCAAGCTAGACTAAGTTTCTTTCTTCACATCCTTCAGCTGGGCTAGAGGAGATTCTTACAGCAATGCCTTGGGTAAGACTTTAAAAGGCCTTGTTCCTGGTTCATAGCATTACAGCTTCCCCCAAATACCTCGTTTCACCCAACATGTTAAACCATAATGTGGCTCATTTGGTTTTACTATGGTGGGCTGTATGAACAAAATCAATAGCTGCTTCTGAAGCAAACCATGATTTAGCACATGGGTGTGCAATCTTTTGGTTTGCATGGACACACTGAGCAAAGAGGAATTGTCTTTGGCCGCGTATAAAATATTTAATACTAGTTAATAACCCGGCGTTGCCTGGTTATTTTTTTATCGGGGGAAAATGTCTGGACCAACCATAATTTCTAATGTTGGATTTTCCCCTTTAGCAGAGGGAGCCTCCTTGTGGAGTACTGTGAAGCTGTTACCATGGCAACTCCACTGCACTGTACAGTAGAAGCCATTTTACAGCAGTACAGTAGAAGCCATTGTAAGGCACAACAGACTGTATCTTAAGAGAACACACACACCAAGGGTGTTAGTGGTGTCTTATCTCCACAATATATTTCTACAGAGAGTAAGTCATCTGTGTACCAAGTTTGATTGAAATTGCTCGAGGCATTCCAGAGTTATGCTGGAACATACGCACATGTACGTACACACACCGAGAGGTTTTAGGGGTGTCTTATACCCACAGTATTTGTTTCCAGAGAGTAAGTCATCTGTGTATCAAGTTTGGTTGAAATTGCTCGAGGCGTTCCAGAGTTATGCTGGAACATACACACACACATACATATTAATGTAGATAAATCACATAATAACATTAAAAGTTTATGATCTTAAGGGACCACATTACTTGCCGTCCCATGTTCCATGTGGCCCATGGGCTGTTGGTTGGACATGCCTGATTTAGCATATGTGAACCAAGTACATGGGATAAAATGTTCAGACTAATTTAAAAAAAACCTGCACTTGGATGAGGGAGGCTTTAAATCTTTCCCATCAGTCAGCCATTTGTTTTGCAACATCCCCTACAAACATGTTAGTTCAATAGCGATAATATAAATGATACTAATAATGCCTTGATGAAAGAGCTTCCAAGTAATGCCACAGGACTCAGGAAATACCGGGTAAGGACCGCGGGCGGGTGGGCGCGCCCTTCGCCGTTCCCAGAAGTTACTTACTTCCAGGTTCGGCGACCAACCGGTTCGCAAGGACCGCCGCGAACCGGTTGAAACCCACCCCTGCTTCTCATCCAAGAAGCTTCTTTAGCTCTGAAGAAGCTAGTGTCAGCGTTCCAAGTATCATGTAGAATTAAATCAGAGTCCAAGGCAAAACGATCCTTAAAGTTCCAATTTAATAAAGCAGACATCTTAGCACATCTGTGTTAATCCCAATTCTGGAAATTACATAAGAATTCCACCCAGTCAAAAGTTCATGATCTTGTCCCTACACCCACAAATCCATCACATGGTCCAATCTTCTTCTTCCACGCTGGCGTCTCCACCCAGCTGCTTCCGGTCAGGTGTAAAAGTACGGAGACAAAAGATGACCTTGAGTTTCTTGAAATGATTTTTTTATTTTGAAAACAACACATTCTACCCCTTGCTATTTCTCCCCTCCCCTTAATGAGAGTGTGGCAGGCCAAAGATTCTTAAAGGAACCGCTGACAGTTAGATGATTGAGAATCTGCATAGACACTGGTCAACCTATGTGCTCAAGATTAATATTCCTTTGCTGTTCTTCATTCTATGGACATGAATGATCAGATTGTCCAGTATAACTGTCTGAATCTACACTGATTGTTTCTTTTACACATGCCTAATTTGATTCCTAGTTTGGGAAGTGTATCCTTCTCAGGGAGTAGCAGTTAGACTTATATACCGCTTCATAGGGCTTTCAGCCCTCTCTAAGCGGTTTACAGAGTCAGCATATTGCCCCCAACAACAATCCGGGTCCTCATTTTACCCACCTCGGAAGGATGGAAGGCTGAGTCAACCTTGAGCCGGTGAGATTTGAACAGCCGAACTGCAGAACTGCAGTCAGCTGAAGTAGCCTGCAGTGCTGCATTTAACCACTGCGCCACCTCGGCTTATTAGTTAGTAGTTAGCATGGTATAGCCCCGGGATGGTGAACCTATGGCACTCATGCCACAGGTGGCATGCCGAGCCATTTGTCAGGGCATGAGAGGCGTTGATTCATTGTATCATCTTCAATATATCCAATAATAAAGATATATATTGAAGCTGTGTGTCATTTTCAACGTACTTGCCATGTCCCAAAACCATTGTTATGTGTTTAGAATGCTTTATGCCCAGAATGTTTCCATATCGCTACTCTCCATCTAGTTTACAAAGGAGAATTTGATGTATTAAAAACAGAGAATGTGAAATGAGCTCTCCCACTGCAAAAGTAACACATGCAGAGAATGACAAACCATTGATGGGTAGTGTGTCAGGCCTGCAGCTGGTTCCTTTTGGGATCTTTGGCCTGCCACACTAATACGCTATTCTACTATGCTGTTTAATTAGTGGGGAATTGGGAGGGGGAACAGTAAGGAGTAGAATGGGATGTTGTCAAAATAAAATTCCTTTCTAGGATCCAAGGTCATCCTTTGTCTCGACACCTCTGCACCTGACCAGAACTGGATGGATGGAACTGCCAGCATGGCAGTGGAAGATTGGACCACATGATGGACTTGTGGGTGTGGGGCAAGATCATGGGTGGGGGAAACTCAGGAAGCTCAGATTCAGGTTTTCCCAGGTCTGCCAACATGACCCTCTTAATAAGGATTTAGGATTTTAGGATTTTATTGTCATTTATAGGCCGCCCTTTTCCCTGAGGGGACTCAGGGCGGCTTACAATTCGTGGGAAGGGAGTGCAAGACAGAACATGAAATAATATGTGAATAAAAATAAAACAATAAAACGCAACATTCATTCAGCATTCGGGTGGGGCGGATGAAAATCTTATCCCCAGGCCTGCCGGGATAGCCAGATCTTAAGGGCTGTGCAGAAGGTCTGGACGGTGGTGAGGATGCGAATCTCTACGGGGAGATCGTTCCAAAGGGTCGGAGCTGCTACTGAGAAGGCTCTCCTCCGCGTAGTCGCCAGTCGGCACTGACTGGCGGATGGAACTCGGAGGAGGCCCACTCTGTGCGATCTGATGGGGCGAAGGGAGGTAATCGGCAGAAGGCGGTCTCTCAAGTACTCAGATCCACTACCATGGAGGGCTTTATGGATGGTAAGTAGCACCTTGAAGGGCACCCGGAGATCAACAGGTAGCCAGCGCAGCTCGCGGAGGATAGGTGTTATGTGGGCGAACCGAGGTGCGGCCACTATCACTCGCGCGGCCGCATTCTGGACTAGCTGAAGTCGCCGGATGCTCTTCAAGGGCAGCCCCATGTAGAGCACATTGCAGTATTGGAACTTTGAGCAATACTTTGTCTTGGACTCTGATTTAATTTTGGAAGTTATTTGGAACCCTGACATAGTGTTTTCCAACAGCTGCTGTTATGCCAAAATAATAGTAATGAGGCTAGTCCTTATAGCACCTCTACAATGGTTGGATAATCCAGAAGTTATGATAAGTTGCTATTGAGGATACTGCTCGAATCTCTTTTGCCAGCAGCAATTGTTGTCCACTCTGCTTATTGGAAAATGCCAGTTATTAGTACACGGTTGAATTTCCATAACAGAGAAATGGAAATCCTGTTATAGATCCACAGTAGAATACGGTTCAGAATCAAATTGATCGCCAAACTCGATTCAACCTCCCGCAAGAGGAGCTATGTAAGAACATTATTTGGACAAGCACGAAAACAGTCCACCTTCAGCAAAATGGATACACTGGAGACATGGAGGCTGCTTGGAAAGATGGTTTGTTGGTGGACAGGACCACATGGCTTGAGTCCTGAACAGAAAAGGTGATCACATGCTTCAATGTTGGTGGAGAAGAAGAGAAGGGAAGAAGGAGGGGCTTGCTAGGCTTTTTATAACGTGTTCAGTCCCACCTCTCTTGTTTCCTGTTCCTGTGTAAGAAATGTATTCTGATTGGTTGTCAGACTCCCATAGGGCCATGCAGGGGCAACTCTCCAGGCTGTGTTTTGAATCCAGGTTTGGTTGAGTTCTCAGATGCCATGTGGTCAGTTGAGTAAAGGGCCAATATTATCATGCTTTAATCCCATCCCCCCTGGAGATGAAGTGGAGAAGCCTTTATTATGTAAAGGGGCTAGCTTGGCCTTCTTAATGGCCCATTGACAAAGTGGTGATGGGCAGGAATCTACAGGCAGCTATTCTGTCTTTTAAAACATGTTTCTTTCTTTTCACATCCAGAGAAATATTCTGCCTTTTCAATATTTCCTAGGATATTTCATTTTTCTGGGAGAGGGCTGGGTGATAACTTCCTATAATAGCACCATCCATTTGGTATTGGCAGGAGAAGGAAGTCCATTAAAAACCAAAGGGTGCCATTTTCCTTTCCTTTTTTGTTTGAAAAAAGAGCTGGGAACACAAAACACCACTCCATATCTTGAGGAAGAATATTGAAGAAAAGACCGACAAACCTTCTATGTGTTTATTGTAAGTATATTGATTGCTTTGCCCTTTACAATCATGGGTTATTGCAGACAATTCTCCGCTTAAGTGTTCTCTTTGCCCCAAATACAGCCTTTGTTTTTCTTTTAATTTTAAGAAATAGAAAGGTTTCTCCAATTGTCCCAATAAGAGTCTTTTCTTAATTGGAAATAAGAGTCACAATGCTAGGGGCGACTTCAGCCTATTTGGAAAGAGATGGCCAAACAACCTGTCATTATCGCAGGAACAATGACTGGGTTACAATGGGTAGAGCAAACAGCGTAATCCTACAGAAGTTTATTCAGCAGTGAGCACCACAGGGTACAAGGGGGCTGCCTCCTATGCAAATAATTGCAGGGGTGATTTAAGGCAAGGCAGACCCTTCCAAGCTGGTGATTTGTAGAAATATATTGGGATGAATGTGCTGAAAATGATCAATTTTTGCAGGATTATCTGCATGGACCATATAGCTGCGCCATTGTTTGGGTTGGAAGCCTAGCAAAATGTGTGGGAGGAAGATAGGAAGAGGACCAAAAAGGAAGTGGGTGTGATCAACTCCCCATGTTCTCCAAAATGAAAACTGTCTTCCATCCTGACCCCTTTGCCCCTTTCACATGCTAGCGCCTCCTGCCCTCTGCCTCCCATCTTATCAGTTTTAAAACTATTGATTTGAATTTACATCCCAAAAAATCAATGGCAGCTGGGCAGTGAGCGGGGGTGCGCAGGATCCTTTCGCACGTAATTTAAGAATTCGTTGAATTGTAATCCTTATGAAGTCAATGGGAGGTAGAGATGAGGAGAGAGCCAGAGCCAGAGATCGACCCAGAGGTGATACAGACAGCGATAAAGAGGAGAGCCAAGAAAATATATTTTGTTATTAATTTATTCAATCAATCCCACCTGAAAGATTAATAACAACACTGTCTGTCTCCCCCAGTCCAGCATTCCAATCAAGGTAGAGTTTCAGTAAAAGAGAATGGCTGTAGCTCAGGGCTTGAACTGTGGAGTCCTTGCAGTGGTGGGTTTCAAAAAAAAATTGGAACCTACTCTGTGGGTGTGGCCTCCTTTGTGGGAGTGGCTTGCAGGCCATGTGACCGGATGGGAGTGACTTGCTGCCCATGTGACTGGGTGGGAGTGGCCTGCCGCCCATGTGACCAGGTGGGTCTCCAGCCAATCAGTGAGCATCGGGCTGGGCTAGCCTAGTTAGTGCGGACAGGCGGGGGAGTGAGCGAGCTGCGACGGGACGGCAAGGGCGATCGAGCGACACGGCTGGTGCCGTCGTTCCAGGAAGTTACTACTGACCAACTGGTTCGTGCGGTTCCCTGGCATTAATGTTCACTCCATCTATGAATGAGCATTAGTGTATAATGTAACATACAGAAAGTTTAGGTTTTACTAATAAGACAGAGTGCACGCTTTTTGGCTTTTTTTTTAAAAAAAACCTACAGGTAGTCCTCAACTTACGGCAGTTCATTTAGCGACCATTCAGAGTTATAACCGCACTGGGGAAAAAAAGGTGACTGATGAGTGTTTCTCACAGTTACCACCTTTGCAACATCTCCATGAACATGCCATCCAAATTCAGAAGCTTGGCAATCGGTTTGTATCGCTGTGTCCCAGGATCATAGCTTCCTAAGTGGGGAAGCCAGATTCACTTAACAACCGAGTTGCAGTGATTCACTTAACCACCGAGGCAAGAAAGGTCACAAAATGGAGCGAAACCCAGTGAACAAATGTTTCACTTAACATACTCTGGCCTTCCTGTACCGATGCATCAGTGGTGGGATATGATCGGTACGTCCCGGGACGGGCGTACCGGTACGGTGCTCCAGAGGGCCCACCTGCCTGCTCATTCTCCTTACCTGTCATTTGAGCCGATTGGGGCTTCCACGCACGTGCACGGAGCGTATGGCGCCTGCGCGATGCTCCATCAAGCAGCTGGAGCATCGCGGGCAGTAAGTACACATGCGCTTGTGATGGACGCCCAGCCCGGTTGCACTGTATTGGTTGCAACGGGATTCAGAACCCACCACTGCGATGCAATAGCAATAGCAATAGCAGTTAGACTTATATACCGCTTCATAGGGCTTTCAGCCCTCTCTAAGCGGTTTACAGAGTCAGCATATCGCCCCCACAGTCTGGGTCCTCATTTCACCCACCTCGGAAGGATGGAAGGCTGAGTCGACCTTGAGCCGGTGAGATTAGAACCGCTGAACTGTAGATAACAGTCAGCTGAAGTGGCCTGCAGTACTGCACCCTAACCACTGCGCCACCTCGGCTCTTTGAAGCATATAGGAAGCATCCTATATGCTTCAAAGAAAAGCAAAAGCTGCTTTCTCTGCTAAGGGCAGAGTCAGCAGAAGGAATGAAGAGAAGTAGGAGAAATGCTGTACATGGTCCTACCCTCCGCCACTACCACCACCCGCCCAGGGATGGCAACATTTAAAGGCTTTGGGGAGGACAGTTGATCTTCCAGTGGCCAAAAGAACAGCAAAGCCTCCCCCAATTCAGCAGGAGTAGCTTACTGCATTGTGAAGTAATCAAAGCAATCCTCCGAAGAGCCATGTTCCTGCCTTCCACCCCATAAAAATTGTTGAGATGGAAATGTATTTAAATATCTAGCTCTCCCATCCGTAGCCCGGATGCAGAGAAAAACATGTCTTTCTGTCGCTAGTAGCATCCTCCCCTCGTTCCTGCCCCAACCCTTAACTCCTTATAGGTAGCAAACACAGTGGCCGCATGAACATCTCTGGTCAATGTGCTCTGGGGCTTACGTCACTCCTCCTTCCATCTCTCCCCTGCAAAACACTTGCATCTAGGGCACTAAACCTCTGGTGGGCACACAGCTGAACAGGCTAAAATACATGGTACATTTGGAGTGGCCAGATAGCATTTGCTTCAAATATTTTCAGATTGAAATAGCAATAGCAATAGCACTTACTTATATATCGCTTCCTAGTGCGTTACAGGTCTCTCTAACCAGTTTACAGAGTCAGCTATTACTCCCCAACAATCTGGGTCCCCCTTTTACTGACCTCAGAAGGATGGAAGGCCGATTCAACCTTGAGCCGTTTAGAATTGAACTCCTGGAGTGAGCAGTGAGTTAGCCCTGCAGTACTGCATTCTAATCACTTTCGATTTCAACCCTGAATGCAGAGGCCTGGATGTGCAGGCTTGCCCATCCCTAGAGAAGAGGCTTGCCCATCCCTAGAGAAGAGGCTTGCCCATCCCTAGAGAAGAAGAAACTGTCAGAGTAGATACATTCATGAACTGGAATAGGGCTTAGTAACAAGGTCAACCAATGGGAGCTGACACACTTTGGAGCCTGGGCGTGGCTTAACTGTGTAGCTCTGAGTCTGTGCTAAAGCCAGACTAGTCTGAGCTCTGAACTGGAACTGAAACCAATCTCTCCTCTCTACCAAGTTGGAAGAACCACTCTTGGTATTAGATATGTCTCATGTGTTATTATGTATATAAAGAGAAGTTAATGAATCCTGCTGAATCAGTTACCGATGTGTGCTTTCTGGATTTGATTTCTGCAACAAACTCTGGCAGAAACTTATTTTTCTATTCTTTCCATTCACATACAGGTAAGTCCTCGACCTATGACCATAACTTTACTTAATAACCCTTACTCCCTGGTCTTCCTCATGTGATCATTAAATGCATGTGCAGGTCATTAAGCAAAGCAAAGTGGGCCTCAGCGATACAGCCCACCTGCCTTAGACCTCCCAAGGCCCCCCATCCCTGAGGCACCCTGTACTCCACTCTCTGCCCCTCGGGGTTCCCATAGGCCTTGGCCTACTCTCAATCCAGCCACTCAGCCACCCAAGGGAGCCTAAAGCTGGACAGCAGAGGCTACTGGTACATAGAGGGCAGTTACAGCTTGAAGCAGAGGTGGTATTCAGCAGGTTCTGACCAGTTCTGGAGAACCAGTAGCGGAAATTTTGAATAGTTTAGAGAACAGGTAAATACCACCTCTGGCTGGCCCCGCCCCCATCTATTCGCTGCTTCCTGAGTCTCAGCTGATCAGGAGGGAATGGAGATTTTACAGTATCCTTCCCCTGCCACACCCACCAAACCACATCACGCCCACCAAGCCACACCCAAAGAACTGGTAGTCAAAAATCTTGAATCCAACCACTGGCTTGGAAGCCTTTGTCTGTGTACCTTCTTTAAAAACCTGTGAAAATACTACCTACTTATAGAATAGCACAAGGCAGCTTCTGTAAGAAAGCTATGCCTCACATTGTACTGTGTGCGCCTGGATTCTTCTGCAAAAACCAGAAAGGTGAGGTGGATGTTGCTTTGCCCCAGATCTGGCTGAGGAGCAGACCAGAGGTGGGTTCCTACCAGTTCGTACCTATTCGGTAGAACCGGTTCATCAAATCTACCGAAGAGGTTCCACCGTGGACCCGGAAAGGAGGCCACACCTACAGAAGAGGTTCCAAAATTTTTTGAAACCCACCACTGGTCCTTGGATATGATTATTCTACAATATCATGCTCATATTTATAAAACTCAGTGCCTCTGTGAAAGGTAAGGATGACTACTGCATTTGTGGTGCAATCAGAACATTGCGTGTGTTGAAGTTGTTTTAACGCAAACCAAAGATGCCTTTTAAAAAAGAAGTTTACATCATATTCTTATGCATGCCAGTGCTGTGTGTGGGGTAATTTAAGGTGGTTCTGACAAGTGTCGTCGGCATCTTCATATCCGGTCACATGGGCGGCAAGCCACTCCCACAAAGGAGGCCACACCCACAGAGTAGGTTCAAACAATTTTTGAAACCTACCACTGGAGCAGATCGAGTCCTGGATGGGGAGTAGGCCAAGGCCTCCAAGTCATGACTGCCCTCTATATGCCAGTAGCATCTGCTGCCCAGCTTGAGGCTCCTTTGGATGGCTAAGTGGCCAAATTGGGAGGGGGACAAAGCCACTGTAGTCCTAAGGATGAAGGCACTGCATGGCCAGAATTTTGAAACAAAGCCGTAAGTAGCTCTTGAAGGATCTGACATAACTTCAAACAGTTGCTAAGTGATCAGTTGTAAGTAATACAAACCTGTAGAGATTTGAGGAGTTTTAACCCTGCCCTGTCTGCCTATTCAGACCCCATATTGAACAATCCTTGTTCGCGAACTGGAAAAAAATTATTTACGGCCATAAGGGAGCAAAGACCTGGTCCTACTAATCTGATGCTCCTGGTCCAAGTGGGCATCCAGAGAATCATTAAAGGGTGGCTGTTCTGGCCCCCCACTTAGCCTGTTCCAAAACTAAAGTCACACAAAGCTTGCCAAAAGAAAGCCTTTATCAGTCTCGGCTCACGCTGGCTGCGAGCCCAAAATAAACATAGTTAAAGTCTCTGGCAACAAGGGTTACGCAGCAGAATGCAGAAACAAAGCTCTTACAGCACCAGGTTTTCAGGAAGCAAAATCACTTATCCAAGTGTCTCGCAAACTCAAACAGGAACGGAACTGAATTCTCCATAAACGAACGACGAACCACGAACGAACTAATGAACGTTGACTTCTGCAACCAGGGTGTGGCACCATCCGTCCTTTTATCTCCAGAAGATGACACTAACGAGCCCCAGCTGCATTGTTATTCCTGCATCCCGACTCAACTCACAGCAAACTTCTGCTGAGTCACAACAGGTGGCCTATAGGTTGGCTTTGACCCAATAAGCTTCCCAAAAAGCACCTTGTGCCATTTTATCCAATCAGAGCCAAAACAACTGATGTCTTGGCACAGATTTTCCTTCTGCCCCTTCCTACCCTACAGCTACCCTTAGAAAAGCCAGGTGGCAAGCGGAGATATTAAATTCAGAACTTGGTCCGAGATGAAGAGTGAAGGCAGAATGCTACAAAGGGATGATGTCTTTCAACTTTACTCTGCCTGTCCTTAGGAGCGGAGTTCGAAAGGACTGAAGCTTGAAGGAGAGGCTGAAAACAGTTGAGAAAGACACTTGATTCGCTGCAGTGAAAGTATCAGCACCATCAAAGCCTATTTTAATAGCTCGCAGACCCCGGGGGGAAAAGTGAAGGAAAGGCCATTTAGTCCTTGGGTAGGAAAATTAAGGCAGAAAAAAAGCCTTTTTTAATAGATATTCCTAGCGCTAATGTGAACAGCTAAAGGGAACTCTCCTGGAGTTCTAGAGGCAATTCTTGAGATTAGAATCCGCATCGTCTCCCGAGTCTTGTCCAAATGTTTTTCTGACCGGCTGCAGAGAGTGGAATTCGTACTCCGTGGCCACCAAAGCTATGAAATCGAAATTACTTAGCTCTAAATTTGCTTTAAAATACTGTCTGCCTATTCTTTGTATTGCAGCCCAAAGAACAGGGAAGTTGGGAATTGATAGACTTATGCCCAGATCGATTGTGTAACTTGCCAATGCTAATCTTTCCTGACATTCAAAGGACACAAAAGGAGGCTCTGTTTTTAACCTAGCTTTTCTGCTAAATCATTCATGTGAAAATACGTTAACAGAGGCAAGTGAGGGTTTTTGTCTCAACTTCGCTTGGAGGTGAGCTTGGCAGGAATTATCTCAAGATGAAGATGAGCTTCTTTGGGGGGCAAATGTACTGTTTTTATTTATTTACTAGCTGATAACCGGGCGTTGCCTGAGTATTTATTTATCCTAATCCTGTATTAGACAGGAAAAGCCCTGATTTCGGCGGCAATTAAATTAGTTACAAATGTTTTCCGTGACCCCAGAAGCCATACATTTGTCCTGAAAAATAATCAAAGCCTTGTTGAAAATGTCTGGACCCAACATAATTCCTAATGTTGGATTTTCCCCCTTAGCAGAGGGATCCCCCTTGTGGAGTACTGTGAAGCTGTTATCATAGCAACTCCACTGTGCTATACAGTAGAAGCCATTTTACGGCACAACAGGCTGAATCTCAACAGAACACCCAACCCAAAGGGTGTTATGGGTGTCTTACACCCACAGTATTTGTTTCCAGAGAGTAAGTCATCTGTGTACCAAGTTTGGTTGAAATTGCTGAAGGCATTCCAGAGTTATTCTCTCTCTCTCTCACACACACACACACATACATTTTTCTATATATAATTATTTATTTTATCGCGGCCATATTATTTTTTAATAAATAATTCAAGGCAGCAAACGTACCTAATACTCTTTTCTTCTCCTGATTTTTTCCACAAGAAGAAAGGACTAGCTGCACGTTTTCTACAACGGAAAAAGTTCCAGATATTGGGAAGAATGATGGTCATAGCCTTGGCCGATGCAGGATGGGTGATTTAAGTCATCTCTCCCCAACTATGATTTCTGCTTAAAAATCATTAATCCTCCCACTGGCACTAACTTTTTTCTCTCCTCCTCCTGAATGTTCTCCGGTTTCAATGTGGCTTCGGATTCAGCTCAAGCAAAAGAAAAATATGAACTCTCTGCAATATCTAGAATGCATCTAAGCACATAACAATGCAGAAATAAAGAATTCTACTTGTGTTTAGTCACTCCATTATACAGTTCATATTCTACATAGAAGAGTCTTCTTTAAATTACTAATTATCTGATATATAATAAACATAATTCAGTAGCAACTCACAATTCTGCAAGCAGAAGGCAATATGTCCAATCCCTGAGGCTTCCAGTTAGATGTTGGGGGGGAAATGAGAAGCAAGATTTTTATCCAATAAGAACAAAGAATCTCTATCAATCAGCAATAGACAATATTGAATTATATGGAGAAAATGCCCAGGTAGCAATAGCAGTTAGCAATAGCAGTTAGACTTATATACCGCTTCATAGGGCTTTCAGCCCGCTCTAAGCGGTTTACAGAGTCAGCATAATTGCCCCCAACAACAATCTGGGTCCTCATTTCACCCACCTCGGAAGGATGGAAGGCTGAGTCAACCTTGAGCCGGTGAGATTAGAACCGCTGAACTGCAGATAACAGTCAGCTGAAGTGGCCTGCAGTGCTGCACCCTAACCACTGCGCCACCTCGGCTCTTGCTTGCTTACATACAGGTAGTCCTCAATTTAGGATAACAATTGAGCCCAAAATGCTTGCTGTTAATTGAGACATTTGTTAAGTGAGTTTTGCCCCATTTTATGGCCATTCTTGCCACCGATGTTAAGTGAATTGCTGGAATTGATAACCAGTAACCCGGTTGTTAAGTTACTCTGGCTTCCCTATTGACTTTGCTTGACAGAAAGTTGCAAAAGAGGATTCAGAGCATCTGAATTTTGATTACATAATCATGGGGATGCTGCAAAGGTCGTAACTATGAAAAACAGCCATAACTCACATTTTTAGCGCCATTGTAACTTTGAACGGTCAATGTGAACTGTTGTAAGTCGAGTGCTATCTATGTTTACATGCAGTATTTATAGGAATACTCTGCTGGTAAAATTCACCCAGAGGTG
Organism: Thamnophis sirtalis; assembly: GCF_051295495.1. NCBI lineage: Eukaryota > Metazoa > Chordata > Lepidosauria > Squamata > Natricidae > Thamnophis > Thamnophis sirtalis. Next base: position 123,521,481 of record NW_028261386.1, read on the forward strand.
GATTCCAGCTGCCGCTACTGCCACTTCCCTCAGGGAAATGATACACGCTTGAGGTGTGCTGTGCGCGCATGCACAGTGCAAAAAAATTGCTCTGCGCATGCGCAAAAGACAAAAACAAGATGGCTGAGAGAACCAGTTTGGGGGCGTGGCAGATCTGGGTCGCTATTAGTTTCAGTGACCCAGGCCGCCTAGTTACTATTGGTTTGGCCGAACTAATTTGAACCGGTAGGAACCCACCTCTGAAATCACTGTAAAATATATTATTTATAAACAGTATCATAATCTGAGACTTCAGAGATCCAGTATTATATACAGATAATAGGGTCTTTAAAAAAAAAGGTTAATATTCATTGGAATTTCTGCTCTCTGGAATGGAAATTTCATTAGAAGAAAACTTATTTAGAGTTACTTTTATCCCAAGGGCTTCCAGGATAAAACCGTTATAATTAAAATATTATCTTTCACAGGATGAAAAAAAAAACATATGTGATTCCTTGGGCAATATTTAAGATGAGCATGGCTTGAGGCAAACAAACAAATAGAACGTTTTCAGGATATGATTCAGTGTCAGCTATGGACTTACAATTCATGTGAATTTGAACAGCAGAGAATTAACTAAAATCTATGGTATATAATATATTTCTGCCAACCTAGCAGTTCGAAAGCACATAAAAATGCAAGGAGAAAAGTAGGGACCACCTTTGGTGGGAAGGTAACAGCGTTCTGTGCGCCTTTAGCATTTAGCCATGACGGCCACACAGTGATGGGATTCAGCCAGTTCGCACCTATTCAGGAGAACCAGTTGGTAACTTTCTAAGCAGCTCGAGAACCGGTTTTTGGAAGAAATCTTTTGTTTTTTTCCCACTTTACAGGGCTAATCCTGTAAGGAAGGCAGGAAGGAAACATTCTGGTGTTGTTTCTACCCTAATCTTTATTGCCCTGCTTACAGAAACTGCCTCTCTCGTTAACCCTTATTACCATTGTAACAACTAAGGTGAAGTGCCCATCGACCTGAGTGACATTGACTTGGCCACGCCCACATGATCACATGACCACCGAGCCCCGCCTACCCAGATGGTCATTAGGGCAGAGAACTGGTTGGTAAATTATTTGAATCCCACCATTGCGGCCATATGACCATGAAGACGTCTTCAGACAGCACTGGCTCTTCGGCTTTGAAACGGAGGAGCACTGTCCCCTAGAGTCAGGAATGACTAGCACGTATATGCGAGGGGAGCCTTTACCTTTTTGGTATATAAATATATTTATTTCTTATTATATTGCCCCATAGGTAATTTTTCATGTAAGGGATTACAATGGCACTCGCATTTGGTCTCGATCAGAGGTGGGTTCCTACCAGTTCGCACCTATTCGGTAGAACCGGTTCGTCAAATCTACCGAACCGATTAGAAGAGGTTCCACCAGTGGACCCGGAAAGCAGGCCACACCTACAGAAGAGGTGCCAATTTTTTTTGAAACCCACCACTGGTCCTTGGATATGATTATTCTACACTATCATGCTCATATTTATAAAACTCAGTGCCTCTGTGAAAGGTAAGGATGACTACTGTGTTTGTGGTGCAATCAGAACATTGCGTGTGTTGAAGTTGTTTTAACGCAAACCAAAGATGCCTTTTAAAAAACAAGTTTACCTCATATTCTTATGCATGCCAGTGCTGTGTGGGAGGTAATTTAAGGTGGTTCTGACAAGTGTCGTCGGCATCTTCATATCCGGTCACATGGGTGGCAAGCCACTCCCATCCGGTCACATGGGCAGAAAGCCACTCCCACAAAGGAGGCCACACCCACAGAGTAGGTTCGAACAATTTTTGAAACCCACCACCGCTCTCGATCCAGTGCAGCTCTTCCTATCTTTCTGTAAAACTGAGAACACCAAATTATTTGCCAGATAGGAAATATTCCTCACTTCAGAACTTCTTATTATCCTTCTAAAATAGGTTCTGTTCGGTACAGATGATTGCATTTCGTGATGGGTTTTGCTACCACTTAACCTTATTCGGGAATAATCTGTTTGAGAGAACTGACCAGACATGCTAAATTGCTTCCGTGTTCACTTTCCTTTCAGGACAAAGGAAAAGTTACATCTGAGCGGGGAGGAGAGGGGAAGGTGCCCAGGGATTAGATTTGCTTGGGGCCAGGTGATGAATGGCAAGAAGTGTGAAAAGCAGGTAGCTTGTTGTGGAGCATTGGCCAAAAGCAAGAGCAGAGAGGCAAAAATAAATAAATCCTAAAACAGCTTTCTGTTCAACCGGCACATCTGCTACTTTATAAATTTACAGGGTGAAGTCTCATTTATATGCAGCACGCAGCCTCCTTGTTTAACTGAATCAAAGATAATCAGGAGAGACCAATGTTTTTAAAAGAAGAAAGGGGGAAATAAAGCATCAAGAATAAGGACACTGGTTTTTTTTTTTTTGCTCCTGTTTCCCTGAACACCAGAGAGCTCCAGGCTAAAATCCTTGGCATGTGGCCTTGCGAGCAGCATCAGAGAATGGACATGGAGGTCTTGTCCTTGAGCCAAAGAGCAGGAATGCTTCTGAGAGCTTCAGGAGCTGAAGCAACCTTAATTGGACCTTTTTATTCCCAATGACGGGTGGTGGTGCTATGATAGGAACATGCATCTGGATTTTGAAGAATAGCTCTTCCTTGGAGCCGCTACATAAATTGAAGTCTTGAAAGGGGAATTTAAGAAACAAACCAATGAAAGGGCAAGGAGAATCAGCTAAGAAGGGCTGCGAGATCAAATAAACAAGGAATATCCCCATGTGTTACCAGACATTGCACAATACCATATTTTTCGGAGTATAAGACGCACCTACCCCCCCCCCAAAAAGGTGAAAATCTGGATGCATCTTATAAACTCCGCCCCTGGGGGCTGGGGAGGGCAAAAACAAGCCAAAAATGGACCTTTTTTTTTGCTTTTTTTGCCCCTCCCCCAGCCCACAGGAGCACTTTATAAACCTCCTAAAGGCTATGCTTGCCCCATTTTGGCAAAAAAAATGGGCCTGTTTTCACAAAAAACAGCCTTTTTTGCTCGTTTCCCCTACCCCCCAGCCCCCAGGAATACTTTGCAGGCCTCTCAAAATCTCTACATGGCCATCTTTGTGAAGGGGGCAGAGTTTTGGGAGGCCAAAAATGCTGTATTCAGTGTATAAGACACACCCAGATTTTGACCCTCTTTTTTGGGAGGGGAAAGGTGCATCTTATACTCCCAAAAATATGGTATTGTGCAATGTCTGGTAACACACGGGGATATTCCTTGCTTCTCTGATTTGTTCACAAAAAATGAGGCATGTGGAGGATTTGAGAGGTCTGCAGAGTGCAAAAACTTTTTTTTAAAATTTACCTTTTCAAAATCTTGGTGCTTCTTATACTCTGGTGCGTCTTATATGCCTAAAAATACGGTAGTTTTGTCTTTCTATAGAAGGCTATACATATACATCAGCAGTGGGATTCACTTACCTTCCCTACCGGTTCGCAAATGTGAGCGCACGTGCCATGTCTGCACATGTGCACCGCCTTCTGTGCATGCGCAGTGCTCACGGATTATGTTATGGTGTGTGGGCAGAGGCTACCGCCCCTACCGGTTCGCCAGAACTGGAAAGAACCAGCTGAATACCACCTCTTATATACATCTAGGTAGGTATATAGATATTAACAAAGCAGTGGTGGGGAAAGAATGCTACATTTACTCGTGGGAGATTATCTTGTCTGGGTGTACAGTGAAATTCCACAAATGAGTTAAGATGATGATGTTGTAAATGCTGTTCACTTTGAAACCACCAAAGAAAATAATAATTGTTTCATGCAGCTTGCATTAATTCAGATTGGCTTACACTGGTGGTTTATGTGTTATTGTTCAGTGTCAATTTTTACTGGCTATAGAGGTAGATCTTATGTACAATGATCTGCCCCCAGTCTGGCCTTTCAGATCTTCCAGTGGGTCACCCGTCACAGCAGTAGTGGGTTTCAAAAATTGTTCGAACCTACTCTGTGGGTGTGGCCTCCTTTGTGGGAGTGTCTTGCTGCCCATGTGACCGGATGGGAGTGGTTTGCCGCCCATGTGACCGGATATGAAGATGCCGACGACACTTGTCAGAACCACCTTAAATTACCTCACACCCAGCACTGGCATGCATAAGAATATGATGTAAACTTGTTTTTTAAAAGGCATCTTTGGTTTGTGTTAAAACAACTTCAACACACGCAATGTTCTGATTGCACCACAAACGCAGTAGTCATCCTTACCTTTCACAGAGGCACTGAGTTTTATAAATATGAGCATGATAGTGTAGAATAATCATATCCCAGGATCAATGGTGGGTTTCAAAAAATTTTGGAACCTCTTCTGTAGGTGTGGCCTGCTTTCCGGGTCTACTGGTGGAACCTCTTCTAACCGTTTCGGTAGATTTGATGAACCAGTTCTACCGAATAGGTGCGAACTGGTAGGAACCCACATCTGCGTCACAGCTATAATCAAGTCCATCCATTTGTCTTTTCCCTCTCTTTCCCAGTATTAGAGACCAAACAAAAGAATTAGGTCTTTGCATAATGTCTCCAAAGGTTGGGCCTTTGAACATGGCTATTTGTGTCTCAAGTGAGAACTGCAATACAATTTATGGTCCATGTTATTCCCAGGAGTCTTCTCCAATCCCAAAGTTCAGAAGAATCAATACTCCTCCTAGCCTGCTTCTTCGTTCTTTCTTCAACTTTCACTTCCGTAGAATGTCACAAAGAAAACTCTTTGTAGATGTATGCGCGTCACAGCATCTGAATCTTCTCACAGCAGGTCTGCATTGTGCCATAACAAGTGCTACTCCGCCGTGGCATTTCTCGACTGCTAGTATGTTTCCCTGTTGATCATCAAAGTTACAAAGCGGGAGGTCTTCACCACTTCAATATCTTGTCACTTCTAAAGCTGCTTGCTGTACCTTTTCTCATTAGCTTGGTATTTTTTATAGTGAATCTTTTTTAATGTGCTCCCTGACTTTCATTCCTAGAACTTACAGAATATTTGCATTTTCAGCTATCAGAGTAGTGTTATCAGCAGAGCACAGATTATTGTTTAACTGTTTAACTGTTTATTTCATTTGTATGCTGCCCTTTTCCCCCTCGGGGGACTCAGGGCGGCTCACAGCTCAAAACAAGGGAAGGGGGGATACAAACAATTTGACAAACAACACAAAACAATACATAATTTAAAAGTGCAACAATCATACCATTCGAGATAGGGGCACGGTTCTTTAGCCCCAGGCCTGTCGGAACAGCCAGGTTTTAAAGTCTTTGCGGAAGGCCTGGAGGGTGGTGAGGGTGCAAATCTCCACGGGGAGTTCGTTCCAGAGGGTTGGAGCAGCCACAGAGAAGGCTCTCCTCCGGGTGGTCGCCAGTCGATCTGGCCGGCGGATGGAATTCGGAGGAGGCCTAGTCTGTGGGATCTAATCGGTCTGGTGGAGGTAATTGGCAGCAGGCGGTCTCTCAAGTACCCAGGTCCAATACCATGAAGGGCTTTATAAGTAAGAGCTTTATTGGTGTTTCTTCTTCCCAGTTTAAAACCACACTCACCGTCTTCCAATCTACTCTCCTTCGTTCTATATTCTGCATGTAGGATGAATAAATAAGGAAAGAATAAATAAGGAAAGATGAATACATACTCTCCTTATAGGCTGAATAAATAAGGAAATTATTTGCTGTCTTGGAGCCAATCTGTTTTACTTTGCTCTGCCTGGATGTAGCTTCCTGTCCTGTGCACAGATAATCCTCATTTAGCGACTGCAGTTGAGACCGGCAACTCTCTCGTTAAGCAAAAAATGTTGCTAAGTAGGAAATCACACAATTGTAACTATTCCTCTCCCCCACTCTCCAGCCCTCTGGCATGGACACCTTGGTGCTGAGATAGTTAGCAAGAATGGAATTGATGTTTATATTTATATTAACTGGAGAGGAAAGGATGCCAAGAGAGTAAACAGGTACACAATGCAGAATACATGAGGCTGTTTGCACAGTGTGCTTGCTGCTCCTAACACCAAGTGCATATAAAAGATATTATAGGGATATAAATATGCAAAAAAAGGAGCCACCAATATTGTTGGGATGGTACTTGACCTTTTTAGCTGGTAATGAAAGTTAAGGCAAAACATGATAAAGAGAGATGCACGCATTCCTGAGATGAAATCCTCCTTTTCCCAAAATGTTTCACGAATTTGAAGTTATCCATTGAAAAAAACCGTCTTCGGGACTGATTCAAGACTGACGGAAGGAAATAATTTTTCATACGGCATTGTCAAAATTGATGGTAGAGCGAGGGAAGGAAGGAGAGAAGGAGAGAAGAAAGGAGGGAAGGAAGGAGGGAATGTAGGAGAGAAGGAAGGGGGAAGGAAGGAGGAAAGGAAGGGGGAAAAGGAGAGAAGGAGAAAAGAAAGGAGGGAAGGAAGGAAGAAGGGAAGGAAGGAGGAAAGGAGAGAAGGAGGGAAGGGGGAGGGAGGGAAGGAAGGGGAGTAGGAGAGAAGAAACGAGGGAAGGAAAGAGGGAGGGAGGGAAGAAGAAGTAGGACCGTTGTAAGATAAGATGGATCTATGGGATGTTAAAAAAGCAATCTTCAAGTATATTGTCAACAGTAGGGAAAAATTGTTATAAATACATATTATTAATAACAGTTATGAGATCATATAATTGTGAATGTATATATGAAATTGATAAAATTAAAATTTTTAAAAAAATTGATGGTAGAGGCAGGCAATTTGTGGTTTAGAAAGATACTAGAGCGATTCATGGAGGATCCAGCTAACCCATTCGTGTTGGATCCATGGGAAGAAATGAAGAAACCAGCATCGTATCATTGTTGGCGCAAATTCCACTCCTCCTGTATACGCGTTGAAATGTCACACACCCACAGAAAAAGGGCACAGTTTGCACTGCAATGGCTTCGGAAAACACGGTGCAGTCAATGAATATTTAGCGTAATATTTTCAAGTGCTACCTGCTGAAATCGACATACTGTAGATTTCCCCCTTTTTACCCACAATAGAATGATGGTCCATTTATATGTTTCTCTAACTGCTTCTATTTCCTGAAGGAGCGAAATGGTTTTCTCACACAGAACAATCAATTTTAATAGCTATTTCTCCCCAGTGCTGTTATCTATAACCATAATTTCGGAGAGCTAGACTATCAGGCCAAAGAAAAGGAGAGACAGTGGGAATCCTAATGCCACAAAACCAGGGCAGAGCAGAAGCTAAGAGGCAATTCATGGGGCCATCTTCTCATCATCAAGGGATAGCTTTGGGAAGGTTTAATTTGCAATGGAAATTGTAATTGTAATTTAATAAATTTATATGCCGCCCAATCCCGTAGGACTCCGGGCGGCTTACAAAATACAAGAGTAAAAATAAAAAGTTAAAATATAGGGAAAGAGGAAAACAGATTTAAAAACAACACACCATACACTCAACCTAGGTGGGGGCTGGACCTCGTTCATGGGGTCAACAGCCCCAGGCCTGCTGGAACAGCCAGGTTTTAGTGGCTTTTCGGAAGGCCGAGAGAGTGGGAAGGGTCCGGATCTCTGCAGGTAGATCATTCCACAGGGCCGGAGCAGCGACAGAGAAGGCCCTCCCCTGGGGGGTCGCCAGCTGGCATTGTCCGGTCGACGGCACCCGGAGAAGGCGCCAGGATTGCTCACGTGCTTGGTTTGATGGGCAAATAATCGCTTGCCAACTTTCAGAACTACCAGAAGAAACTATTTCAGACTGTGCAAGACATGTCAGCAGGTATCCTGTATCGCTCACTAATTCCCCTCAAGTCTTCACGGTTCTTTTAGCATCTAATCTCACTTACTTTCGCAGAATCCCCCTGCTGCTCTTTCAGAGCACTTTTGTTCGCCCTCATGAGGAGGATAAATATTTATTTAATAGATTTATATCTCATCTCTCCTCCAGGAGCTCAAACAGCTTACATACCTCAAATATTCGGTGAGGTAGGTTTGGCTGAGAGAGACTGACAGTCCTCAAGTCTCTCTAGAATTTCCCTGGCTAAAGGCGAATTTGAATGGAGGGTCTTCCCCAGTCAAAGTCCAACCCATTAACCACTCTACCATCCCATCATCAAATCAGACCGAGCTGAGGTGGCGCAGTGGTTAGGGTGCAGTACTGCAGGCCACTTCAGCTGACTGTTATCTGCAGTTCAGATAATCTCACCGGCTCAAGGTTGACTCAGCCTTCCATCCTTCCGAGGTGGGTGAAATGAGGACCCAGACTGTGGAGCCAATTTGCTGACTCAATTTGCTAAAAATCTGTAAACGGCTTAGAGAGGGCTGAAAGCCCTATGAAGCAGTATATAAGTCAAATAAATAAATAAATAAATAAATAAATAAATACATACATAAATACATAAATAAATAAATGACGGATTTAGAGTAATAACAGAAAGCTTAATTCAACATACTAAATCCCAAAGGAAACCAACTATATTTTAACTTAAATAGAAATATAATGTACACATGAGCACTGAGGAAGATGAGGTGATCTGTAAAAATTTACATTTGGTAGGCAGTTTATGGTTCTGCAGCTCTGACTTGAACCGGACATACTTTTGAATGGAAGATTGTGTCATACCAGACTTTGATCTAAAAGAATGGTGTGTGTGTGTGTGTGTGTGTGTGTGTGTGTGTCAGTGGTGGGATTCAAATAATTTACCAACCAGTCCTCTGCCCTAATGACCAGCTGGCTAGGTGGGGCTCGGTGGTCATGTGATCATGTGGGCGTGGCCAAGTCAATGTCACTCAGGTCGATGGGCACTTCGCCTTAGTTGTTACAATGGTAATAAGGGTTAACCGGAGAGGCAGTTTCTGTAACCAGGGCAATAAAGATCAGGCTAGAAACAACACCAGAATGTTTCCTTCCTGCCTTCCTTACAGGATTAGCCCTGTAAAGTGGGGAAAAAACAAAAGATTTCTTCCAACAACCGGTTCTCCGAACTGCATAGAAAGTTACTAACCGGTTCTCCCGAATAGGTGCGAACTGGCTGAATCCCACCACTGGTGTGTGTGTGTGTGTGTGTGTGTGTGTGTTGTAAAAGTATACACAAGTTTGTTTGTGTCTCACAATGACCACTTGATGTACAGAAAAGAGGAAGGGCTCTCATAAATCTTTAGCTGTTCTGCACAGCATGGCGGAGAAGGTGATTAAAGAGCTCTTAAGCAGGACCTTAATTTATAAGGAAGACAATAAGCAAAGGGCATAATAATGAGTATTTGAGATGTGAATGTGTTGGCTTGCTGCATGCCAAGCCTTAACCACTGATTATAAATTATGGGTGATGGAATCTCATATATCTGGAGGGCAAAAAAAAAAAAGAGAAAATTGGAATACCTGATGGCTAAAATATCACGGCTTAATCACTTTGGCTCCCCAAATGCCAACTCTTGGATGAATTGGAATAGAAGCAATCTTAAACTATATATAAAGACAGCAACTGAAGCGGTTTGCTCACCTGCAGAGAATGTCTGCGGATTCTACACCACGCAAGGTATATACAAAAAAGAGGAGACAGCCAAAGAACACGAGACAGACCCAGAAGAAGATGAAGTTACAAAATAAAAGACATTCTACAGCAGCATCAAATAACAACGGTTGAGGCCTCCAGAAGTGCAAGAATCAAACTTTGTATCTCCCTTGACACCTGAAGTGGTAAAAGATGAAGTAAAGAAGAATACCATCTCTAGATTTGGGCAATTTTTCCAAGAGATCATTTTAGTGGAAAAATAGAAAAAAATATGTGTATTATATATCCAATTTGATTCCCAAATCCAATATTTAAGTCTAAGTAGGAAATTTGAATTCTCAGAGTTCTCATTATTGAACTCAATGAGCCGAGGTGGCGCAGTGGTTAGAGTGCTGTACTGCAGCCACTTCAGCTGACTGTTATCTGCAGTTCGGCGGTTCAAATCTCACCGGCTCAAAGGTTGACTCAGCCTTCCATCCTTCCGAGGTGGGTAAAATGAGGACCCAGACTTTGGGGGCGATATGCTGACTCTGTAAACCGCTTAGAGAGGGCTGAAAGCCCTATGAAGCGGTATATAAGTCGAACTCCTATTGCTATTGTGATTTCTCCCTCCCTCCCCCTCCTCGCCTCTTATCACACAACCAAATATTTCCAACACAACAACTGTAGCAAACCTGTACACAGAGATGCAGGCAAATATTTATAAACCTACCGACTCAGAATTACAGCTTGGGGTGGGTGGGAAGGATGCTGCAATCCCCTCATGCTTTTTAATACAATCCCATAATGCCACAAATTCCATGAAGAAATTGTTTGGTAGATTTCATCTCTTAATCTGTGCTTGTTGACACCAGGCTCCAACCTCCAAAATGGAAAAAGGAGGATTGAGATGCGGGGAAGAGACATTGGAGACAAATGTTGCCTGCAAAAGCCTTCTTGTCCCTTTGTCCCAGTCAGGCTCTGTAGCAATATTTACTCTACATTTTAAGTAGTCTAAACTATTTTCCCCCTCTGACCTGCATTTGGGATGATGATGGTGTTGTCATTTATTTCCTTTCACTCCCAGTTTGTCGATTTGTTGCTGGACACTGGAAATGTCCTGCTCTCACTCCTGTCCAACAGAAGAAAGATGATTGTTGTATGAATAGACATACAACAATAGATCAGTGGTGGGTTTCAAAAAACACCTACAGAAGAGGTTCCATTTTTTTTTGAAACCCACCACTGGTCCTTGGATATGATTATTCTACACTATCATGCTCATATTTATAAAACTCAGTGCCTCTGTGAAAGGTAAGGATGGCTACTGCGTTTGTGGTGCAATCAGAACATTGCGTGTGTTGAAGTTGTTTTAACGCAAACCAAAGATTCCTTTTAAAAAACAAGTTTACATCATATTCTTATGCATGCCAGTGCTGTGTGTGAGGCAATTTAAGGTGGTTCTGACAAGTGTCGTCGGCATCTTCATATCTGGTCACATGGGCAGCAAACCACTCCCATCCGGTCACATGGGCAGCAAGCCACTCCCACAAAGGAGGCCACACCCACAGAGTAGGTTCGAACTATTTTTGAAACCCACCACTGGTGAACTACTAGGAAGGGGCTGTCTTCACCCTCTATCCCTCACACGATATCTGGGGGCTAAGTTGCCTCTTACTCCTCTGGTTTCATCGCCTCCCTCCTGAGGATACACTTCCTTACTCCTTTCCATCGTACCTGCTCAGTTTTTGGAAAAAAAACTCCTAGTTTTGGCTCTACCTGAGAGTTGGGAGTATCTCAAATGATGCGAGTGGCCTTCTTGTGTCCCCTCAAGGCACACCTTTTGCACCTGTTCTTTAGAGCATTCAGTCAAATTGTGGAATGTATGCTTTAAAAAAAAAAGGTGAAGCCAAATATTACTGATGCTTTTTACTAGTTCCATTTTTTAAAAAGCGGCTTGAAACACAAAAGGAATTTAAACAGAGTTAGAGTAACAGGATATAAACCCGATTTGGCTGAGCATGCATGATGCGGAAAACAATAAGCATAATTTATCAGCCATAGCAGTAACACTGAAAAAGAAAAAAAGAAACCTGAAACTGTATAGAGATGGCTGATGTGTCTGGACACTGTTCTAAAATGCAAGAAAAAAAAATCAGCTGTCCACTTCCTCAGAGCCGAGGTGGCACACTGGTTAGGGTGCAGTAGGGTGCAGTACTGCAGGCCATTTCAGCTGACTGTTATCTGCAGTTCAGCGGTTCTAATCTCACCGGCTCAAGGTTGACTCAGCCTTCCATCCTTCCGAGGTGGGTGAAATGAGGACCCAGACTGTGGGGGCGATATGCTGACTCTGTAAACCGCTTAGAGAGGGCTGAAAGCCCTATGAAGCGGTATATAAGTCTAACTGCTATTGCTATTGCTATAGTTCATTTATTCTTGAACTTTTCTTTGACACTTCTTGTTTCCCTCTGTCCTTTTTTTATTCTTTCTCATTGTGTTGCAATTGCAGCATGCATGGATGGTTTCCCCCTTGCCCTTTGCTTTTCTCAGTGTCACAGATTTGAGCTTTGCCGGTTGCATCTTTAATTCATATGCTGAATTCCACCATAAGTTATTTGCAAAAACGGAAGCAACACATGGACAGAGACAGGCACATATGCATATACACTGGGGGCAAACGGAGGAAACTCCAGGATGCTCTCCTATTTTGAGAGAGATGCTATTTGTCAGCCTCTGTTTTGCTGCTTGCTTTTCGGCTGCCATTGAAACGGGGAGGGAGGGTATGGTATTTGGGTGTGGGAAATAATCTGTACGGGAGGACTGTTAATTGGGAGTTGTTCTCACCATCTACTGCGCATGTGGCAAGGAGGGGAGTTTCCCGCCAAGGCCAACTGTCCGGGCATACCAACCTGATGATGATTTTTGAAGATGTCTCCCACCTGACAGCTGTGGAGATATTGGATTGGACTATGGACTGGGGTTACCAAGGGGAGGGGAATGGGTCATGTATTGATATCAAATGCTTTCGCGCGCTTTTGCTCAGATCCAGCTTTGCTTAGCTTCTATTCACTTATAATCAGTAAAATTCTGCAAAATGGAGTTGAGTGGTTTCTTTCTTGGTTATTAAGTGAAGCAGCCTTGACATTATTTCTGTTATTGGCCTTCAGATAAACTGCCTCAGCACAAAACAGGCTACTATAATTTCCAGGGATCCTCTGATTGGGATGTATTGAACTATTTATATTTGCTCCGTCCCTATGTTTTTCCATTAATCACATAACAAGTCTTCTGCAGAACACACTAACTCCAATGATCTCTCCACTGTACAGATGTTTCCTAATTTAGATGTTTGGTGTGTGGCTATTTGTCACTTCGATTTCACATAGATTTCAGTTTGGATTATATCACTCTAATATCTTTGCTGCATCTGACCCCTCGGGGGTTAGTCTGTCCTCTCTGGGTACCAAAAAAAATGGATGTGGCCTAGATAGGTGCCTATAGAAAACTGTGCAGGGAGTATTCTGAAGCAACCTAATGCTTTGAGCTGCAATTCTGCACACATTACGCTTATTTCCCTGGCAAAGCCAACCTGAGGAAAACAAATTATTTGTGTGTGTGTGTGTTGTATTTGTGCTGATAAATAAATAAAGGGAGACTAGTATAGATCTATTTCAAGCTATTTAGCGCTCATCAGCTAGCCATACCCTTACTGGGATTCGAACCTGTGCTGTATTGCATCTTAGGCAGATGTCTTAACCATTAAGCCACAGGTCCTCCTCCTTATCAGCTGAAGCCAGGGAAGTAGGTATATATTTAGTGTCACAACCCCTGGTATGCCCCAATTATGGGAGGAAGCTAATTGCTTCCATTATCTGTACTATCTTATTTGTACTATTTGTACAAATGTGGCAAAAGGCAACAGTAAAAATATTGGGTTTCTGTCGTGATGGTCTCTTGTGATGAGCCGATAGACAGATAATGGAAGCAGTTAGCTTCCTCCCATAATTGGGGCATACCAGGGGTTGTGACACTAAATATATACCTACTTAAATCCCTAAAAAGAAATGGGATTTGAACCCCCTCTCCAGAGGGGAAGATTGCCAACTCCCTGCTTGGAATCAGATAGTATGCAGTGTTAATTCCCTGTGTACCTAACCACCAATTTTTACTTGATAGCCTTGCTGGCTCTATTCTAATATTTTTATGTTAGAAGAGAGATCCTGTTCCCACAAAAGTAACTGTTAGTTAAGTCATCTCCCCAAGAGTTCCCATGTCATCTGAGCTCAGACCCACTCTGCTAAACAACTAATTCCCACAATGCTGTCAAATTATTTACTAAGACTGTATTACTATTATTCTTCTCATCTTTCCTGTCTCTTCCCATTTATGACTATAACCATGTTGCTTGTATCTTTACGATTTACCGTATATTGTTTTATTTGTTTCCTGGTATGATTTGATTGCTTATTAGTAACCTATCACTATGTGTTGAGTCTTATGATTCTTGATGAATGTGTTTTATTTTTCTTTATGTACACTGAGAGCATATGCACCAAAGACAAATTCTTTGTGTGTCCTATCACACTTGGCCAATAAAGAATTCTATTCTATTCTATTCTATTCTATTCTATTCGAATAGAATAGAATAGAATAGAATAGAATAATATATAGGAGCCGAGGTGGCGCAGTGGTTAGGGTGCAGTACTGCAGGCCACTTCAGCTGACTGTTACCTGCAGTTCAGCGGTTCAAATCTCACCGGCTCAAGGTTGACTCAGCCTTCCATCCTTCCGAGGTGGGTGAAATGAGGACCCAGACTGTGGGGGCAATTTGCTGACTCAATTTGCTAAAAATCTGTAAACCGCTTAGAGAGGGCTGAAAGCTCTATGAAGCAGTATATAAGTCTAATAAATAAATAAGTCTAATAAATAAATATTCTATTCTATTCTATTCTATTCTATTCTACTCTATTCTACTCTACTCTACTCTACTCTACCCTACCCTACCCTACCCTACCCTACCCTACCCTACCCCATCCCATCCCATTCACAAGGATGGGAATTTAGAATTCCTCTAATCAAAACAGGCAGTTTTTGCTTCCCAGCTTCTTCCTGCAGGAGCACAGAATATGTATGAGATGGACGGCTTCCCATATCTGTCCTAGAGTTTTATTTTTCCTCTTCTCTGAATTTAAAAAAAGCATATACAAAAGGTGAGCCAGTTTCTTAAAAAGTCATTGGGATGTCAATCAAGATTTTGTGGCTCAACTGAAATCAGGTTCCTGGGAGGAGTGCCAGACTCAACTAACTTTGCATCATGCAACTGGGAAGTGGGGGAGAAAGAGGGTGGAAACCGGACAGATTTCTCAGAAAGGTGTTTTCCGAAGCACTCTCAGCATGGATGCTTGAACTTTGATTCTATCCTGGCTTAAAAAGGCAGTCTCTGGTTTTGGAGCATCAGTTCCCCACAAGCTATGAAGCTGCAGTGTTATGGATAAAGAGACACTGAAGTTTACTTAAGCTAATTTAATCTAAAGGCAAAGTAAGCCTTGCCGGTTTGCGAAGTACCCGTGGTTCGCTCATGAGGCCAATGTTGAGAAAAGACACGGACACGAGCTTTCTCGGGATGGGACGACCCAGAATGGAGTCTGGTAGCCCCTTTTATTGAGATAGGACAAAGGCAGGAGGAGCAATCAGCATGTGATTAAAAACAGCCTGTAAAACTACAATTGCTAATCTACTGCTCAGGGAAGTTCTGTCTATATATGGTCAAATCCTGGGCATCGTTGGGTAAGGCACATCTAGAGCAAACTATCAGGATGTTATGTTATGAACTATCAGGATCTTTATGGAGTTTGTTTCCTGTGGTTCAGCGTGGCTGCGCATGCCCTGTTATGCACTGGGTCATGGGTGACCGCCACACCTACACAAGGAGTTATGTGACAACACCAGTTGAGCAAAGCAGGCGATCAAATAAATAAACTATAACTGCAGTCCGTGGAGTTTCTCAGATATACCTGGCCTTGTTGCCTTTTGGAAGGCAGAAGTGAAAAAGAGTCTATCTTGTTGTTTAGACGTCAGCAGTTCATCGAATTATCCAGTACTTACTTAAATGTCAGGATAATTTTAATAAAGGATACTGTTAGTAAAAGATACTTTTAACCTTTTAATTTCAAAAGGTTAAGAGTACCTTTTAGTATTTTAAACACCAATTATATTTTACCCAGGTGTAGTTTTTTTTTCCAAAATTTTGATTACAATTACCACTGTATGTTGCTTGTGCGTATGTGTATGTATGTTTATGTATATACACATACACACACACACACACACACACACACACATTTTCCAGGTCCTCCTCTGGAAAGTTACTTAAAAGTTTGCAAAAGACTTTCTTTGGGAGACAAAGCCAAATCACAGCTCAGTATTTCTGATCAACTTCTAATGGGAGGATTATTTAATCAGAACTCCCGGAAAGTAAGAAAATTAATGCTTTTTTTCACTCACACCCTGGTGCAAAGAAGTTAGTTCATCAGAGTTAAGTCTCCTTTTTGGAAGTTGGTATTCTCTGTGCAGGCATACTCCTAACCCCCATTACATAACCTTGCTCAGAATAGTGTTTGTGCACACCAATTTTAATCATTGTGAAGAGGCAATATCCTTCCCTATGCTATTACGGTAAGTTTTAAAACAGGGTGTGCTATTTTGCCAGCCGCAATTAAGCCAAATAGACTGCTAAATGCAGACAACAGTGAATCACAATTAAAAAACAACAACGCAGGAATAATTTGCGTTCGTTTAGATTACTTCCAGATGAAGCGTTTGTGGCAAATTTGCCTTATTCTCAACGCTTATTGTGTGGAGGGGGGGAAGAAACACTGTGGCTGTCGTGTTCCATTTCTAGGCATTCTGGATTTCTTCTCATACAGTGTTATGTTAAGGGAAGGAGGGAGCAGGAGAGAATCGGAACAGCTGCAGTATTTTGCCCAGAAACGCCAAGTATCGCTTGGCTGAAATTAGGTCGACGCTTGTGTGAAAGCAGGATGGGTTATTATTATTATTATTATTATTATTAGTATTATTTTTAAAACTCCTATTTCTGGTGTGAAGAATTCATCTCCCTTCAAGGCTACTAATGCAGGGAAGAGCTGAAAACGCTTCTTCCTCTAACTCCGAAGGCGGGGGAGAAGGACGGAAGGAATCTTTCCCCCCCCCCCCCCAGAATTATTTTTTCTTTTTTATTCTCTTACATACCATTTTAAGTATACATTCACATAATTGTTATTCTTCTTTACATTTGTCCTTTTTATACATTTATTATTTCATTTAATAGATTATAATACACAGTTCGGCTTGCTTTATTTACCATCCCTTCCTCCTGTTGTAACTCCACCTTATTTTCCCTTTCTTTTCTCCCTCCTTCCCTCCTCTCCTTCCTTCCTTCCTCCCTCCCCTCCTTCCCCTTCCTTCTTCCCGTACCTTTCTCCTGCTCCTACTCTTCCTCTTCCCCTTCCTACCCTCTCTCCTTCTCTTCCTCTCCCTTCCATCCTCCTCTCCTTACCTCTTTTTTTCTTTCCCCCGTGGGACGGAAGGCGTTTTAACTCCAACCCCCCCACCCCCTCCTTTCCCTCCTCATTGCTTCCCTGGTTCTCCCTCGGCCGCCTCCGTTAACAACTGCGAGAGGAGGAGGGAGGCCGAGCGGGCGAGGAGGTTTTCGATGGGAGCCCAGCAGTTAAGTCCTGTGAGCAACCAACCTTCCACTTGTTTCTCTCTCTTTCTTTCGCTTTGGACGTTTAACCTGTTTTAGCCCCGTCCTTCCAAACCCCAAGAGCCAAACGTTTTAATCGCTCGGCTGTTTGGCTGACGATCAATACCCTCCTCCTCCTCCCTTCTTCCTTCCTCTTCCTCCTCCTCCTCTTCTTCTTCTGCTGCTGCTTCTTCTCCTTCTTCCTCTCCTTCTCCTCCTCCTCCTCCTCCTCCTTCCTTCTTCTTCCTCTTCCTCTCCTTCTTCTTCTGCTGCTGCTTCTTCTCCTCCTTCTCCTCCTCCTCCTCCTTCCTTCTTCTTCCTCTTCCTCTCCTTCTTCTTCTGCTGCTGCTTCTTCTCCTTCTCCTTCTTCCTCTCCTTCTTCTCCTCCTCCTCCTTCTTCTTCCTCTTCTTCTCCTTCCTCTCCTCCTCCTTCTCCTTCTTCCTTTCCTTCTCCCTCCTCCTCCTCCTCATTATTATTATTATTATTTTCTTCCTCACTGAGTGACTAATCATCGCCACAAGCCGGCTACTTTCCTCCCACTTCGGCTCTCCGGAGTTGAGCAGCACGTGAGCCTCCGCTCTCTCCTCCTGCCTATTCTCCACAGAACCCGCAGCGAAAGGGACGAGCGAATAAGAGCATCGGCGGCGGTGGCGGCGGCGGCTGCAAATCCTCTCCCGGAGAAGGAAGCATCCATCCGCTCCCCACCCCTGCGCCGCATCAGACCCGAGGGGATCCCTCCCCCTCTGCCCCCCCCCCTTCCTCCACACGCACACACCAGCAGAACCGCCCGGAGAAGCAGCTTGCCGCCCCGAAGTCTCCCTCCCGCCGGAGCTTCGCTACTCCGCCTCCCAGCTCCGATTGTGCCCACCGGGACTCCGACGCGCTTCCAGGGCCGCCCTTCTGGCAGGGCCGGCGGAGGAGAGAGGAGGAGGAGGAGGAGGAGGAGGAGGCGGCGGCGCTTGGAAGAGCCCGGCACCCTCGCCGTTCCGTTCCTCTCCGAGTCCCAGCGCTCCGGGAGTGGGGAAGGCTACAGGGAAGGGATGCTGAGCGGGAAGCGAGGAAGAAGGAAGCAGCGGGAAGCCTGAAACCCGGAGGGGCTCCTGGAAGCGGCCGGAGCGCGCTTGGGGTCTCTCGCCAAGAAAGCCGAGAGTTCCGCGAGGGTCCCGCCCGCCCCGAGGCGCCTCGCCCGCGGGGGATCGCCGCTCCCATCAGGCTTGCGGAGCGGGATCCCGGCTGCCCGAGCGCGGCTCGATCTTCCCCCACCCCCGCCGCCCACCTCCTCCTCCAAGGTGTTGGGACCACGGCGCCCGATCCCCTCCCGGCCTCGCCAGGTGCCCGCCCGCCTCCGCTGCGCCGAGCTTCCCAGCGCCAGGAAAGCGGGGCTCCCGCCTTACGCCCTGCCGCCCGCTCCATGGCGAGGGCAGCACCGGCTGAGTCTCCGCGCCGGGGGAGGCGGCGCCGGCGGGGGAAGCCCGGCGTCCGCTCTCCCCCGCTGCCACTGTCGCTGCTGTGAGGGCTGTAGCGCCGGCGTCCCGGGCGGCGAGGCGGGAGGGCGGCGCGGCGGCGCCAGCCTGAAGTCGCTGATCTTGAGCCGCTTCTTGATGCTGCTGCCTTGGGTGCTGCTGGTGATCCTCATGTTGGACACGGACGGCGGCAACCGGCCGCCCCGTCCGTCCTCGTCTCATCTGGCCCGGCGGCCGCAGCCCTCGCTTCGCCAGGAGGCGCCTCGGGGCCGGGAGGCCGAGCTGCAGCAGCAGCAGCCGCCTCTCATCTATGCCATCACGCCGACCTACAGCCGGCCGGTCCAGAAAGCGGAGCTGACGCGCCTGGCCAACACCTTCCGGCAGGTGGCGCGCTTGCATTGGATCCTGGTGGAGGACTCGGCCGTCGGCACCGAACTGGTCAGCCGCTTCGCCGCGGGGCTCGGCCGAGCGGGCGGCCCGCCCTGCACCCACCTCCACGTGCTGACGCCGCGCAGGTACAAGCGGCCCGGGCAGCCCAGGGCCACGGAGCAGCGCAACGCGGGCTTGGCCTGGATCCGCCAGAGGCACCAGCATTTGGCAGCCCCGCAGCCCGGGGTGCTTTTCTTCGCCGACGACGACAACACGTACAGCCTGGAGCTCTTCGAGGAGGTAACGGAGGCGGGAGAGGCGAGCTTCGCTTAAGGATCGGTGTCCCGTCCCCTTCCACCCCATCCCGATCCAGCAAGGGCGGCCGCCTTGGCGCGCCCACTTCACCCCGACTTCAGCGGGGCTCGCTCCGTGTTAGGACACCCTCGGGGCTTCTTCCCAGCGGAGGAGCGTTTCGCTCGTCCCGAAGAAACTCCGCACCGGTCGGGCCAAACCCTCTTTTCGCCCCCTTCCCTTGGCAGACTTTCAAGTTGCCTCTTGGATGAGCGCTTCTGCCACAAGCGCTTCCGCGGCTTTGAATCCCGCGTGGTGTTTTTTTTTTTCCTCTCGTCCCGCCACCGTTTCTCCACCCGGGGCGCCCGGCGGGGCTGTTAGCTGGCCTGAGCCGTTGGCTTTCCTTAAGCGGCTAATGGGACCCGCACATCCCCTTTTGAACCAGATTGTAGGCGTAAAACTTAATTTCAGCGCCGGTGTTGCCAGGTGTAAAAAACAAGGGGATCGTTTTTTTAAAAATCATTTGCAAAGTCTCTAGCAAAGATCCTCCCTCCCTCTCCATCCCTCCATTCCTTCTTTCCTTTCCTTCCTCCTCTCCCTATCCATGCATCCCCTCTCCCTCCCTCTCCTTCCTTCCTCCCTCTCCATCCTCCCTCTCCTTCCTCCCTCCCTCTCCATCCCTCCATCACTTCTTTCCTTCCCTCCCTCCTCTCCCTATCCATGCATCCCCTCTCCCTCCCTCTCCTTCCTTCCTCCCTCTCCATCCTCCCTCTCCTTCCTCCCTCCCTCTCCATCCCTCCATCACTAATTTCCTTCCCTCCTCTCCCTATCTATGCATCCCCTCTCCCTCCCTCTCCTTCCTCCCTCCCTCTCCATCCCTCCTTTTCTTCCCTCCCTTGTCCCTCCCTATCCATGCATCCCCTCTCCCTCCCTCCCCTTTCTTCCTCTCCATTCTCCCTCCCTCTCCCTCCCTCCCTCCTTTTCTTTCCTCCCTCGTCCCTCCCTATCCATGCATCCCCTCTTCCTCCCTCTCCATCCTCCCTCCCTCTCCTTCATCCCTGCCTCTCCATCCCTTCTTTCCTTCCCTCCATCCTTCGTCCCTCCTTATCCATGCATCCCTCCCTCCTCCCCCTCCATCCCTTCCTTCCTTCAGATTGAAGATTTTAATTTCCACTTAAATTTAGACACCGGGCACTGCAGTTAGTTAATTATCCTTTTCCCACTCCAAGCCAAAGCCTCAAACTTTAGGGATACCCATTGTACAGTGTCAAGGAACAGTTTGCCACCAAAGTGCCTTTCATCTCTTTTCTTCAGCAGCATCTTATTATTCCCATCTCCCAAGCGTTTAGCTCTTATTATGCAGAAATTTCTCTGCAGTGTTGGCAATGTCAGTGTGATGATTTTAAAGAACCAAGTTTGGTTCCCTTTCTCTTGCTGAAGTAACTTTCCACAAAAACTCTTGCATGAAGCAAACAATTGAAATTAAGATAGGACTTTTGAGATTTGTAAAAGGGTTTCAACTATTACTCATTTTCGCTTTCTATCCTTTTCTTTTTTTTTTTAACTTTACACGTGTGAATGATTACTTTCTTTTCTGCAGAGACCTCCTGGCAGCACAGTACTATATTGTAGGCTTGAAAGCAGGGCAGTGGATGGGAAAGGCTTTCTCACCATCATTTCTCAATAGCAAGTTTGGTTTATTCTTTCAAATAAAATTTGGGAAGTGTTTGGGAAAGAGTTGTAAGAAACAGAGGGAGGTTAGCCAGCCCCCACCAATTCCACAAACCCTCCCCCCCTCCTCCAATTTTCCTCTGGCGGGAAGAAACCTTTTAAAGGAGAGATTTCAATGCATTTAGGAATAAGTAAGATTAATCAACTTCAGCAAGCAGTGTGCAATTTGCAAGAGTTGTCTTGTCAGCTATGGTATATTGCAAGAAAAATCCCCTAATATATATATATTAAAATTGCCCTTTCCTTCATCTGTACTACAAATCCCATCTGCTGAGGTGCGAATCCTCTCGTGTGTCCTACAGAACTCCGTGATATTTCTTTTCTGCTTTGGTGAGTCTAGACCAGTGTTTCTCAACCTTGGCGACTTTTAAGTCCTGTGGACTTCAACTCCCAGAATCCCCCAGCCAGCACAGCTGGCTGGGGAATTCTGGGAGTTGAAGTCCACAGGACTTAAAGTCGCCAAGGTTGAGAAACACTGGTCTAGATAGTGGCAAGTTTCTTTTTTTTCCCTCCCCCAGCTGCCTCTAAGTTTCCTCCTCCTTTTTTTTCCTTTTTGCTTTTGCAAATAAGTGCATTAAGAATCAATAGATTAAAGCCAAGCACTGCAGAAAGATGCAGAGCACATCGAGTCCCCAAGAGCCTCTTCAGAAGGCTGCTCAACCCTGCCGATATGTGTTCAGGGTTCGAAATGAGCTTGGGTCTCTTCCACAGCCAGCTTGCCTTTTTTTTGGCAGGTGGTGCTCCCTCCCCCTCAAGAGCTTGGCTTCCCCTTCCTTGTGCTCCGAAGCTTTCATTGAAAGTGGCTGAAAAGAAGAAGGGGGGGGAAAAAAACACTTTAGCTGCTTTGGGTTTCTTTCCCATTAAGCTGCTGGAGGCTGCTTGGAAGCCTTGAATACAGCGAGAGAAGTTCTGGCGTTCATTTTTTAGCTCCCCCCCCCCCCCGCTCCTCTGGATGCATTTTCTTTTTGAGCCGGTGATTTGCTGTGAATGCATCTCCCACCATCGAGTCGCCTGAAGTGACACTGAAGAGGCATTAAAAACTCCCCGAGGGGAGACAACCTCCACTCCTTCAAAGCCTGAACAAATGAAAATGCAGCAGCCAGGAGCAGCAAAAGAGTCCATATACAGATCCACTGAGAACTTGGCTGAGTAAAATCTGCGGTGACAAACCTGCCTTTTCTCTGTGGTTAGCCATCGCTCCTCTTTTATTTTGATTTGTTTTTCAGTTCCACAAGGCTTTTATATATAAAAAACAAACAAAGAGTTCAAGGGAGAGTTCTTTCAGGATACTAATTATTGGCTAAATAGGCAAGGCTAACTCAAAGCTTACACAAAAAAGGGGCTCCCTTTTGTACAGCTTTGAGAGACCACTTGGCTTCTATCTGATGAAAGAAATGTCCTTCTGGGTTCGGCTCCAAGTGGGGAAAAAGACACTGGAGACATGGAGGCTGCTTGGAAAGATGGTTTATTGGTGGACAGGACCACATGGCTTGAGCCCTGAACAGAAAAGGTGATCACATGCTTCAATGTTGGTGGAGAAGAAGAGAAGGGCTGAGGGAGGGGCTTGCTAGGCTTTCCATAACCTGTTCAGTCCCACCTCTCTGTTTCCTGTTCCTGTGTAAGAAATGTATTCTGATTGGTTGTCAGACTCCCATGGGTTCATGCAGGGGCAACTCTCTAGGCTGCGTTTTGAATCCAGGTATGGATGAGTTCTCAGATGCCATGTGGTCAGTTGAGTAAAGGGCCAATACTATCATGCCTTTACTCCCATCCCCCCCTGGGGCTGCAGTGGAGAAGTCTTTATTATGTAAAAGGGACTAGCCTGGCCTTCTCAATGGCCCATTAACAGTGGAGATGGGCAGGAAGCTACAAGCAACTATTCTGTCTTTTAAAAAAATGTTTCTTTCTTTTCACATCCAGAGAAATATTCTGCCTTTTCAATATTTCCTAGGATATTTCATTTTTCTGGGAGAGGGCTGGATGATAACTTCCCACATATCTCAGTCAGTTTTTTAGTCCCTTGGGAGGAGAGTGGTTTTATTACAAAGGCAAGTGTTGGCATTGGGTGTCATCTAAGAATACTTCTGGGATCTGGGTGGGCTAAGAGGCTTTCTTAGAAGACAGAAATGGTGGGCAGCTGCTGCAGCCCAGTGGATTGTTACCTGGAAAATTTTTCCTGGTGTTAATTAGGAAAGTCCTGGAGTCTCCAGGCTAATCCTTTGGGGGATGAGAGCAATAGCAATAGCAGTTAGACTTATATACCGCTTCATAGGGCTTTCAGCCCTCTCTAAGCAGTTTACAGAGTCAGCATATTGCCCCCAACAACAATCCGGGTCCTCATTTTACCCACCTTGGAAGGATGGAAGGCTGAGTCAATCTTGAGCTGGTGAGATTTGAACAGCAGAACTGCAGAACTGCAGTCAGCTGAAGTAGCCTGCAGTGCTGCATTTAACCACTGCGCCACCTCAGCTCTTAAAGATGATACAAAGCCAAAGATAGGGGTTTTTTTTGTCTTCAGTATATTTTGTCTCAATAAAGGAAAACATTTGTACTTCAGTCAGGGTCCTTGGTGCTCTACGATCTTGGTTGTTTTCTTACAGATGTTTCATTACCCGCATTGGGTAACATCATCAATGCCAATTTATTTATTTAGCGAAAGGCAAGTGATGTACTAGTACTGATGACGTTGCCTAGTTTGGTAATGAAACGTCTATATTTTGTTTTACAAGGTTGCTCAGGTTAGTTGATTGTGTTTGTATGGGCACAGGGTGAATAAAGCTTGTGGAGCATTCCTGAACAAAGGCAATTTTATATTGATCTGTTCCCCCCCCCCCCCGCCTTGCAGCATACTCTGGGAGTTGTAGTTCAGAGGAAAGTTGAATTAGATGCAAGAGAACGGTATTTTCTATATCGACCTGGCACCCTTTCCAAATAAATATATGCCAACTCTTTGAGAATGTCACAGGCACATTTTACATCCTTAGTAGAAGGAAGGTGGGAATTGTTTTCCTCCAACTGATCATTCATCAGGATTTGTCTTGGCTACTGAAAACTTGGGAAACAGTACAGATTTCTGAGTCACTGCCTTTTCTGCCTCCAAAACCCAAATCTATTTACAAAGCAGTCTTGCTTTTCACTCGGGGTAAAAAAAAAACAACAACCTTAAATTCTGAGTATATCCTGTTTGGCAGGGATCCATTCAAACTGAAAAATAGGCGCATGAAAGGAAATTGATGTTCCCATCCTTCCAAAAGCAATTTTGACTGTTGATACCCTCACCAGGACCATTATCAAGACTTACCGAAGAAAAGATGTTTTACATTCTCATGACCTATTTCTGCCTTTTCTTAGTGAATGGATTATGAGCTGTAGCTTTCTAGCTGAATGAGTAAAATGAGACTCCTTCAAAACCAGCCTGCGTTTATGCATTACTGCTACTAAATTTAGCAGGGAACTAACTAGGTTTTCCTCCCTCTCAGCAATTTGCTTAGAAGAGGAGAGTGTTAAACCTTCTCCCACAATTCTGTAAGTCTTTATCCCTGTGTGTCTGTTAGAAAAAAAAATGGAAATAGGTAGGGACTCTCTCTTTTGAAGCAATATCTGGTTTGCATTTAACATTTTTTTCATTTATTTATGAAACACTATGAAAGTGTGCAGAGTAGAACATTGTATTTTTCCTTTATTGTATATTCCCATCCTGATGATTCAAGAATTTATCTTTCTGAAGCAAACAACAAGATTTTTTGTTCTAAGTTCTTTTGGTTTCCAGTGAGAACAAAAATATTTGATAAATTGGAGAAAATCTAGTAAACAAACCTGTTTGGAAAATAAAGCACATTAAAATTGCTGTATTACTGATCACAGTTTTCTACAGTGGTAGGATATAATTGGGAATCTCAAAAGAGTTTTATACTTTTTATAGTAGAATTATAGCTGCACCATTTTTAGCCTGGTGATCATTTTCTGGAATATATACTGGAATATATAACGTTGCATCTGTTTATACATCCGTATTTTTTTAAAGAATATGATATGGTTCGATTGTAAATTGGGCAGTTAGGTGATGGAGAACAATTTTATCCTTGGCTTATTAAGATTCTAGGTTAGGAATACTTTCTGACTTTTGAATGAGTTTAGAACTTTGTGGATTTTGTCTCATTGATATTGAAGCAAGTTGCTTTATGGCTTGGTTGAAAGTCTGTTCATTACCTTGGAGAAATTAAAGAAAATATAGCTAAACACTAGATGAGTGAAGGAAAGCAACAAAGCAGAACAAAAGAACCCACTTGACATCATGTTTGACACTGCTAAAGAAAATAAAGATTGATTTTAAGCACTTGTACATATAGTGGATTTGTAAAAAAAAAATAGTCTTGATGGATTGTCTCAATTCAATTTTTAAAGCTGTTCTTAGTAGACAAAGGGAATGTCTTGTCCTCTGCAAAATATTTGATAAAGTATCCCTTGACATTCAGATGAGCAAACTAGTTAAATATGGGTTGGATGATAATGTTTATACAGTGAACCTCACCACATTCAAACACCAGCCACCAATAATATCGTCCTTGTAAAACTGAAGTGAGTTAACAAGTGAATTGCATCAGGTTTGATCCTGGGATCAATAGCCATTAACATTTTTGTATATGATACTTTTCAAGTATCTGAAAAGATGCCACACAAAAGAAATTTAAGAGCTGTTCTCAATCATTCAAGAATGCAGGACACAAAATAATGAATATAAATTACATATTCCAATGAAATGTTAGATGAAAAAACATCTTTGACAATAAGACAATAAAGTATGGTATGAATGTTGCGTTTTAATCATGTACTGTCTTATATGTAAAAGTCTGTCCCCCCCCTTCCTTTTGATTGTGAGCCGCCCTGAGTCCCCCCAGGGAAAAGGGCGGCATACAAATAAATAAACTAAACTAAAGCAATTGAAGAACTTAGTTGCTGGATATTTTCAGTGCTTTAACTCGAACCCAAAGACCAAAATGGACCCTTCCAGTTCTAGAATTCTGTGAAATGTGTAGTTAGTAGCTGCTGCCCCCAAATCTGAAAAAGTGCATAATATTTTTGTCTCTGCATGTGTTTGTTTTGATAAAAGTTCACAACAGATTGACTGTGCTACCTCACTATCCATTTGTTGTACTAATGATCAATTCCTGAATTGGGGTTGAATGGTTGCCATGGTAATATGTTCTGTAGTTCCAGTTTGAGTTCTCTGTCTCCCTTTTACCATCTGTAAATAGTCTGACATAACTCAGAGTTGCCTTTTGAGAATAGGAAATACCAATTATAGAACGTAATTCCAGCATAACATTTTAAAAGACTATGGTAGAAGGAACAAAACCAAGGTGTTATTTATGGTCTAAAACCACAGGTATCTGTTGATTATTTGGCTTTATTACCGTAGTGGTTCTTTAGAATGTTAAAATATGGAACTTTTGTGATAAATGGCTGTTTTGCAGTAATCATAACAATGGCAATAGCACTTAGACTTATATACTGAGGCAAAGTGCCTTACAGCCCTCTCTAAGTGGTTTACAGAGTCAGCATATTGCCCCCAACAATCTGGGTCCTCATTTTACTGACCTCGGAAGGATGGCAGGCTTGAGCCAGTGAGAATTGAACTGCTGGCAGTGGGCAGAGTTAGCCTGCAGTACTGCAATCTAACCATGACTCAATGATCCCTTTATTGCTGGTAAAGGTAGAAATACTAAAGTGTCTTAAGTATCTAAAGGTAGAATCCTCCAAGATCCCTTCCAACTCTGTTATTCTATTAGGATGAGTTATGCATTGCTTCTCAAGTGGTTTTTTTAAATTTATGTTGAAGTAATATGGAGGCTTGTTTTTAAAAACATACAAGTCATGAGATGCTTTATTAATTTTCAATGACACGAAAAGATCAAGTAACATTTTAGGATCACAGAAGATAAAATATTGTCCAGAGCATAAATGAAATAAGTCTTCCTCAGATTACCCTCACGTTTAAAACTAATAGATAATTTCTGCATGATTCTTAAAGTATAAAAATATGATCAGATTTTTCCATGTTGGGGGCTTGCTGGATATGGATCTGTAAAGGCCAACCCCGCTTATTCAATTATTCACACTTCTTTTGCTCTTTAAGCATCAATTCACTCTTTTAAGAAAACGCTAATTTTCAGTTCAGCACAATGGAAGTCATTTTTAACTTGTGGTTTTGGTCCCTATTTGTATTACTTCAATTAACTGGGTTCAGTAGCTACTAAAATTAAGACTTATTGTAAAAAAAATTAGTGACACTTGTATTATATCTCCAGATCCTCACACTTATGACCATCACAGCATCCCCATCAGTGGTGGGATTCAAATAATTTAACAACCGGTTCTCTGCCCTAATGACTATCTGGGTAGGTGGGGCTCGGTGGTCATGTGATCATGTGGGTGTGGCCAACTCAAGGTCACTCAGGTTGATGGGCGCTTCGCTTTAGCTGTTACAATGTAATAAGGGTTAACCGGAGAGACAATTTTTGTAAGCAGGGCAACAAAGATGAGGCTAGAAACAACACCAGGATGCTTCCTTCCTGCCTTCCTTACAGGATTAGCCCTGTAAAGTGGGAAAAAACAAAAGGAGATTTCTTCCAACAATCGGTTCTCTGAACTACTTAGAAAGTTACCAACTGGTTCTCCCGAATAGGTGCGAACTGGCTGAATCCCACCACTAGGTGGGATTCAAAAAAATTACTACTGGTTCTGTAGGCATGGCTTCATTTACAACTGTTGCAGCATCCCATGGTCACATGATCACTATCTGTGATCTTCTCAGCCATCATCCAACAAGCAAACTGACTGGGGGAAGCCTGATTCACTTAACACCTGAGGGATTCACTAAACAACTTCATGATCTGCTTAACAACTGTGGCAAAAAAAGATTGTAAAATTGGACACAACTCACTTAACAACCACCTTGGTTAGCAATGGAAATTCCGGTTTCCAATTGTGGTCTTATGTTGAGCACTACCTGTATTTTCAATTGAGAAGTTAAATTTTTTGTTTATAGAACTTCAATAGCACTTGGCTCAAAATTGTCATTTCAACTTTCAGAATTTCCCTACTTAATTTACATGCATCCCCAATTCATTCGTTTGTTTGCTTCAAATATTTTTTTTTTTTTTTGAGAATGTAATTTTTCGAGTTTTAAATTAAACAAGTGTTTTTACACACGTTTTAAAATTCTCTTCCTGCTTTTGGAATGGAATGCCAAGGAAGTCTACAAACTTCATGCCGCCACTCTTTAATTTGAAATTCTTAGCATTTTATGGTCTAAAAAACATATTAAGTCTTAGAAAATGCCTTTTGTTAAATAAAATTATTTATTCCAGATATTGATCTCCGGTGTTATGGATTGACTTTTTTTGGATGAATTAAGATAATTCATGAAATGTAACACAACAAAAACTGCGGTATTGGGGGTTGCTGTAATAGATGATACAATAGAATTCACCTGACCTTTACTGTCATCTTATCTTTATGCAAGAATTCTGCAGTGGATAAAGTTACACCTTTATTCTTAGGGAACAACAACCATTCTTTAAACAGAGAGAGGGATTCAGCAAGCACAATTTGTATAGACAATTGGTTCTTCCCTCATCTGAGGTTTTGTTCTAAGAAACTTGTTACACCTCCATAGAAGACAGGCAGTCATTTATAAGAAAAGGCCTTGGCGTCTAGTTCATATTTTGGAGTCAGAATGGAGAGAAGACAGTGAGTTACCTAGGTCAGGTTGCTGTTCTCTCCCCTTTCCTCCCCCACAAGCTGATTAAGAAGCAGAACCACTCTCTGGTCTCAATAGCTCCATTAGAGAACTGGGAGCAGCCTAACAGATGTTTTATAGCCACTGCACTCCTGATTCCTGAAACCAGCTCTCTCACAAGCTCACTGCAATGGCAAGCTTTTACAAGTCAAATACAGATAAGAGTATAAACAGGATACCACTCCAGAGCTCTTTAGGAAACCTGGAGGAAAATATTTTGTGAAGGGCCAGAATTTATTAGGGATTATCTTGTCCCCATTGATAATTGGGTGCAGGGGAGGGACCGTTGCAGGTCACCAACCTACCGCCGAGGTGGCGCAGTGGTTAGGGTGCAGTACTGCAGGCCACTTCAGCTGACTGCTATCTGCAGGTCAGCAGTTCAAATCTCAGCGGCTCAAGGTTGACTCAGCCTTCCATCCTTCCGAGGTGGGTGAAATGAGGACCCGGATTGTTGTTGGGGGCAATATGCTGGCTCTGTAAACCGCTTAGAGAGGGCTGAAAGCCCTATGAAGCCGTATATAAGTCTAACTGCTATTGCTATTGCTATTGCTACCTTAGATGTTAACATGTGATTAGTCTCTCCCATTGCTGAATAGCCACTGTTGGAGCTGAGATACCTTCAAACGTTACCAAAAATGCTCTAGAACACAGATGTAAAACTCATTGTGCCACCTTCGCGGAACTGGGGTGGGTGTGGCCTACGCGTGACACATCCGGCCCACAGGCCGCCAGTTTCACACCCCTGCTCTAGAAACTGAGGGACACCTATGCATAAAGCAACGACAGTTGCAGTGTTCATCTTATAGTATAGTATAGCCTGTACTGTCATTGAACATCATCTATACAACGAAATCTTCTCAAGGGGTGTATTGAAAAGAAGTCTTTGAATTATAGCTTTTGAAGATTCTAGCTGCATTTAGACCTAAGACCAAGCTATAGATTATTTTAACAGTGGTTTGTGGAACAAGGCATGGTATTTTGTTTTGTTTTTATCAGACCTGGGATTAAACAAGGAATGTCTTAAGTATAAGCCATGATTTACACACTGTCATGGTAATAGTGCCGTTTCATATTGTTTCAAATAATCCCCATACCCTGTCCCTATTATCATCCAGACAAATAAGTCTGGTTAGGAGCTGATCATATCTAAAGAATTCTTGCAAATTCCTTCACAAAGATGCCATTAAATGACTTAAGACACCGTGAGTCTGATTGGAACAGGGGCACGGATGCTTCACCTTCATCAATCACCGTTTGTTATGGAGAAAAGACATTTGATGAAAAATAAGGCCACAGTGCATGCTGTCCTGCTTTTATCTTTAGTGTTCTGACCCCCCTCGTTCCACACCAAAGCACACACCGAGCCAGAGATAAATTACAGCATTTAATTAACAGATAAACAGGTCCTTGGCAGCAACCCAGCACAGACAAGCTTGGGCAGCAATAAACACAGATAAGGCTTGGCAGCAATCCACCCTGCCAAGCTCACACAAAGTTCTCCGACATTTGATTTTGTGTTGACTTCTGCAAAGAGGGGCGTGTGCACAAGTAGCCTTTTTATAGTCTGGAGAGGAGCCTAATGACCGCCAGCTGAGCGCAATTACCTCCTGTAATTGCGTAATTGTTCCTGACGCCTAGTAGCTCTTCGTTGGCGTGCATCCAGGAACAACTCACTACTGGCGTCCGGCTCACTCTCCCTTATCTCCTCCCCACTGGTCCAAGGCTCAGGCACCACCTGAGTTGGTGGCCAACCAGCCTCTCTGCGCTCTGCTCAGAGTCGGCACCCTGTCCAGGGTCCTCCAGAGCCGACTCAGAGGGCCCCTCACTGTTGGAGTCTGGTGGCAGCTCCAATGGCTCCTGCTGGGCCACAACAGTTTAGTATGTACAAGTGGAAGCTGAGGTGGGAGGCTGGCTAGTGAATGAGTTCCATAATGGATACGAACACATTGTACACCTTCTGGCGTTTTGTTAAATATGTCCTTAAACTTCAAATCATCTGGCTCAGAACTGGGCACTAGATTATTACAGAGTGTGAAGTCATGGTGCTCTTGATACTGAGTTTTCTATTAAGAGTCGCACCGCTCTATAGTATATTGATAGTCCTTGACTTATGACCATATACACGTATGACCACATACACTTAAATTATACTTATATCCCCCCCCAATTGAGTTTGCTCATCATGAACTGAGGATGCCACTGTTGTAAATACATGCCAGTTGCCAATCAATCAAATTTTGTCCACAAGACTGTTATAATGGTCATCAATGCAAGGATCAGTCTAAGACTTTTTTCAGGGGTTCCATAATTTCTAATCGTTGTTAAGAATGGTTGTAAGTTGAGGACTATCTATAGTAAGCGATATGAAAGCAACAGGAGAGTAAACATTAGCATAGGTTGGATTGGAAATAATTGCTTGAATGGTTGAAAATAATTGCTTTGAATTAAGGGGAAGCTACTTTTTGAATGACAAAACAGCTAGAAAGTAATTAATTGATTGTCATTTGTTAATTTTTATATGACTCTTCCTTCAGAGAGAGTCCAGAGCTCCATCTGAAAAAGAACCATTCATACTTTCAATTCTGGGAGAAAACATCATACAACATAATTTTAAAAAAAAATAGAAGCCAAGCAGAGGGATATGAAAAGGTGTTTTGTTTACAAACCTAATGAGCAGATGGCTCTTTGGTTCAAGGTTTATATAGATGTGTTTATTATCTACTATGTGTTTGTTATACACAGGCCTGCAGGAAACTATGTTCACAATGAAAGCTGAGTAAGCATTAAGAGCTAAGAGAAAAATCTTGGTTTTATATAATCAGCTGAAGCAGAATATACGTTTCAATTTGTTAGCAAACCAGGTTTTGATTATTCAGGTTTTTTTTTAATGGTGCTCTCTTTTTTATGTTTCTAAAGCTTTGTACCAAATTGGTTTTCGAGGAAGGTTAAATAATGCATGAGAGGTTTACCCAAATGCTTGTATTCTTGCATTTTATTGAGTACGAGAGGCTAGCATAATGTTTTATAATGCCTTGGTGGCAGTAATACTTCCAAGGCATGGTGTTTACGTCTTAAATATTTAATGCAATGAATAATCTGTTTACCAATCTTTTTTAAAAAAATGTATTTTTTGAATCCACTTCATGTCCATGTAATTTTCTTGGCAGTTTTATAGGAAAGTTTTGCTGTTGTCTTCTGGGATATTCCTTGGTGCTCTCCTAAAGCAGACGTAAAGTGAGATTTGGAGATTAAGTGTGAAACCTACTGGGTCAGGCCAGACAGCCTCTTAGAGCCCCTTTACTTCTATATTAAAGCCACATAGACAGAGCTTGCAAACGAAACAGGAAGCCAGTGCCTAACCACAAGATGTCAAAAGTCTATGTCAAAAGCCTATGTCAAAAGTGCTAGGTTCAATTAAAGTTCGTTAATGACACGTACTCCATAAACAAAAGGAGAAGTAAGACCCCATCTCCTTATAAGGCTTTCTCCTCAAGGTAACCACTAAGAAATGTGTTAAGTATTTCCATGTTGCGATGCTTTTGAGAATGTATAAGAAGGCGTGCTTCGATAATGAAGGTTGTTCAGAACTTGCAATGCTAAGCCATGGGCTAGCTTTCTGAACCTGGCTGCCAAATCAACTTTTCCTGTATCCTAAGAAGTCTAAAGCCTGTCAGTTTCTGCAACACTCCCATATGGCTTACTGGGTTATGACAAAATGTAGTCCTCTTAAAGACATCGAGACGCGGATGGTTGGCATAATCCTTTAATGATAGGTTTTTTAAAGGAATCTTGCACTGGCAAAGGGATTAGATTTTGATGATCTCCAAGGCTCATGCCAATGGTTATGTTTTATTATTTTGTGATGATAATGATCTCCCCTAATTCTATTTTTTAAAATAGAATGTTATATTCTTTTTCTTCCATTCAGTTAGACCCAATTATCAGGAACTGCAATTTTCTTGGCAGGATTTTTCCGAAATGGCTCTTTCTTTGGGCTGTGAGAAAGTAACTGGCCCAAAATCACCCAACTGGCTTCATGCCTAAGGTGATACTGGAACTCTTAGTCTCACACTTTTTTAGCCTGGTGAAATTAGCTCTTACAATCATTAAATGTAAATAGAAATGGAAACCTCCCCCTCCCCAATTTTTTTTTTGTTATAAACTCATCCTCTACATTTTGGAGTATGACTCTTAATGGGATCTTCTACCTAGAAAACGTTTGTACCATTATGATATTCCTTTCAGAATAGATTTCACATCCTGAATTTAGTAAAGTTGAACTTTCCCTCTATAGATGTACGTCCAGTGGTGGGTTTCAAAATTTTTTGGAACCTACTCTGTGGGTGTGGCCTCCTTTGTGGGAGTGGCTTGCCAACCATGTGACCTGGTGGGAGTGGCTTGCCAGCCATGTGTTCTCTCTCTCTCTTTCCTTCCTTTTGTCTCTCTGTCCCTTTTTTCTTTCATCTCTCTGTCACTCATTTCTTTCTTCTTCTTTTCTTTATTTATTTCTTCCTTTCTTTCTCTCTGTCTGTCTGTCTGTGTGTGTGTGTGTGTGTGGCAGTGGTGGGTTTCAAAACGTTTTGGAAACTCTTCTGTAGGTGTGGCCTGTTTTCCGGGTCCACTGGTGGAACCTCTTCTAACCGGTTCGGTAGATTTGACGAACCGGTTCTACCGAATAGGTGCGAACTGGTAGGAACCCACCTCTGTGTACGTCATATAAATGTGATTTCCCAAAAAACATCTGATCATGCTAAAATGACTGCAACAAATCTAACAATTTAGCCCTTAAGAACAAGCTGCCCAAGCATTGTGCAAGCATTGAGTCAAGGTGGCACAGTGGTTAAATGCAGCACTGCAGGCTACTTCAGCTGACTGCAGTTCTACAGTTCGGCTGTTCAAATCTCACTGGCTCAGGGTTGACTCAGCCTTCCATCCTTCCGAGGTGGGTAAAATGAGGACCCGGATTGTTATTGGGGGCAATATGCTGACTCTGTAAACCGCTTAGAGAGGGCTGAAAGCCCTATGAAGCGGTATATAAGTCTAACTGCTATTGCTATTGCTTGCCTCCTCTAATCATCCCCTAAAGCAGAGGTGTTCAACTCCCGGTAAGATGGCTGGCTGGGGAATTCTGGGAGTTGAAGTCCATGAGTTTTAAAAGTTGGCAAAGTTCGACACCCCTGCTCTAAAGCCTTTACTTCTGTTTGCAAATAACTGCAGCTGCTCCTTTGCCCATTGCCCAGAATTGTTGATAGTGCTAATGAAAGTTTAGTTCATTTCTCAACTAAGATTCATTTCTGAATCTTGGCAACTTAAAAGGTGTGTAGATTTCAATACTCAAAATTACCCAGTCATCCTTCTGCTACATCTCAAAAGTAGCTAAGCTTGAGAAAGATTGGTTTAGAGCAGTAGTTCCCAACATTTTTTGGCCAAGCCCCACTTAAGCATCTCTAAAATCCTGATGCCCCTCCTGCGACATATTATTCTTACTTTACTCAAAAAGTGAACTCTACTCACACAGAGGAAGCCTAAAAGACCATCAACTTGGTTTAAACAAGGTTTAAATTGTCCCCATTAAAAATCAAATCCCCCCCCCCCCCGTGGGGCGTGGGCCCCAGGAACCACTGGTTTAGAGATAGGCTTGAAGTTACCAAGTTTTCCTGAAGCAGAGTTGGGAAACTCCATCGTTAGAATATATGGAAGGCATTAGGTAAGGAAAGAGACGATATTTCGAGCCCTCTCCTTAAAAATTGTGACTATTCTTTCCATGGGGACTTTGTAAAGAACCTGTTTTGAAAAAGATGTTCTGCTTCCTTCCTTTAGATGCGTACCACTAGCAAAGTCTCTGTATGGCCCGTAGGGCTAGTGGGGGGCCGACGCTACGAGCGCCCAATTGTGGAAAAAGGCAAAGTTGTTGGCTGGTACACTGGTTGGCGGGCAGGCAGGCCTTTCGCCATCGATATGGCAGGTGAGTATCTCTTCGGAATCTCAGCTATTAGGATAGAACGGGCAGACCAGACATTAACACTTCTTCTAGTTATTGAACTAATAATTACAAGCCTGCAAACTCCTGGGTCTTATGGTGACAGAGTCACTTAAGAATTGTGGTAGCTTCAGCTTTTGTAAAATGCTTATTTATCAGCAGCCGTGACCCGTCAAAACCGCGGTCCACTAAAGCGCGCCCGATTAAAGCGCGTACGTGACGTCATCAGCAGCGTGACAAATACGACCGCGGAGAAAAAAGGGCGCTTTAAAAAGCGCTTTTAAAGCAAGCCGATTCACGTAAAGGTAAGGGTTAGGTTTAGGTTTAGGGTTAGGTTAAGGGTTAGGGTTAGGTTTAGGGTTATGTTAAGCGTTAGGGTTAGGGTTAGGTTAAGGGTTAGCGTTAGGTTTAGCATTAGGTTAAGGGTTAGGTTTAGGGTTAGGTTAAGGGTTAGGTTTAGGGTTAGGTTTGGGGGGTTAGGGTAAGGTTTTCGCGTTAATTTTAAGTTTACCGCTCCCAGCGTGCTGTTTTCGTCGCGCTGTGATGACGTCACGTATGCGCTTTCGTCGAGCGTGCTTTAGTCTACCGCGGTTTTGTGGTGGAACCATCAGCAGCACCTTTCCGATCCACAAGAGGATCAAGCAGAAGTTTGTAGAAATTGCTGGGATTAATAAACTTTGGATTTTAATTTAGTAACTTTAACTGTATGTTATTGTCAGGAGCCTCCTGACCACATTCAAATGATCTCTTTTAATAGATCACCACTCATCCCGGGTTTGTTCAATGAAAGCCTACATGTAACATTTTTAGCAAAGAACTGAAGAAACAGCCAAGGGTTACCAGGTTCATACAGACAAATCCTGAAATGAATTGAATTGAATCAGGCATCTTGGCCAGCATACCGCAATACTCCACCAAAGCCCAATTTTATTCTATCTATGCTGATGCTTTTTTGAAAAGAATCTCTAATCTAGAAACTGCCTTGCAAAGCAGCATATTGTTGCCAATATTCCACCAACTAAGAGGCCCTTGCTGTGACTTTTAAGTGTAAAAACTGCTACCTCATCCAAAAGATGAATAATTTTGCACAACGTGCCAGAAAACATGGTCAAAGTGACTTGTAGGCAGATAACAGCTTGGAACGCTTTGCTTTAGGGAGAAATTGACAATAGCCAGGAAAGCAAGAACACTTCAAAAATTAATCTTGTCAATCTTCCACTGTATCACAGACTGCATAGTTATATCTGTTAGCCTGCATGCTTGGCCAGTCTCTTGTGTATGCTAAAGGCATTTCAAGTGCTGTCTGAATTGCTTTTGATGCAGTCACAGATCTGTGCTTGCACAACTATAAAGTGTTGAATTTTGATTCATGGGAGTGTGGCTAGAAGAGTGGTGAGCACGGAGGAAGGGGCCATACAGACAAATGATTTATATTTCTTGCTTTGCAATTTATTCATGCGTTGCTGGTGAAATGATCTCGCTTATTAAAAACTTTCTATAAAATGCTTAGCAAATTAAAATAACAATAGTGGGAGAATCACTGAAGGTTACTCCACTCCAGCGCCAGCTTCTGTACTTTTTAATTAGGAATAATTTTGAGCAAATTGAAATGGTCCAATGCCCTAAGCTGCAGTTCATCTAATCATATTGATTGAATAAACCGTAATTTGCTGAATTTCCCCAACTTATATTCTCCCTTTCTTCAGGTTCTTACTACAATTTATTCTACGGGAAGGATTCTATAAATGTATTTGTCTTCATTTAAAATTGTTTATATTGCTTGTTAACTGCTTTGGGAAGATGGTTACATTGAAAGACAGGATATAAATAATCATAATAAGTAATGTGCAAAGCCATAAAATACACTTTGTAAACAGTGTCTAATTTATGTAATGCACTATGCCAAAATTAACCAAATCACATTATGACCTAGTGGGTACAGTGTGAGAATCAGGTCTACAGCTTGCATTCAGTCATAGAGGTGACTGTCAAAATTCTTAGATGGGATACTGTGTGGAAGCCAACTTGGAACTTGATTGAATGTAGGCTGTCATATGCAAAAATCCTGGATTAAGATGCCTCAGGGACTAGATTTGCATGACTTCCCTGATCAAGCTGCTCTCTTGGTGAGCTGATTTATTCCGTGCTAATGGCACTTGATAACTGAGGGCCCACTCAACTGGCAGTCTGAATCCTTGCAGCCCCAAAGAAGGAAGCTGTTAAACTATGGGTGTTTGGAAGGTAGGAAGAGCAGATTCATACTCCTACCTTGTTCGGATGACATAGCTGAGCAGTGGTGGGTTTCAAAAATTGTTTGATCTTATCTGTGGGTGTGGCCTCCTTTGTGGGAGTGGTTTGCTGCCCATGTGACCGGATGGGAGTGGCTTGCCGCCCATGTGATCGGATATGAAGATGCCGACGACACTTGTCAGAACCACCTTAAATTACCTCATACACAGCACTGGCATGCATAAGAATATGATGTAAACTTGTTTTTTAAAAGGCATCTTTGGTTTGCGTTAAAACAACTTCAACACACGCAATGTTCTGATTGCACCACAAATGCAGTAGTCATCCTTACCTTTCACAGAGGCACTGAGTTTTATAAATATGAGCATGATAGTGTAGAATAATCATATCCAAGGACCAGTGGTGGGTTTCAAAAATTTTTGGAACCTCTTCTGTAGGTGTGGCCTGATTTCCGGCTCTACTGGTGGAACCTCTTCTAACCGGTTCGGTAGATTTGACAAACCGGTTCTACCGAATAGGTGCGAACTGGTAGAAACCTCTGTAGCTGAGGCATGAAAAGTCAGTTTAGTTCCAAAAAGTCCCAGGTTGTTTTGAGGATAATACTGACAGGTTAGTTTCTAGAACAAGGTTATGGAGTAGAAGGTTGGTGTTTTTATATAACACCTTACTTACCCTAAAACCGGATATTATTTAAACACAGTTGAACATGGCCATTTTTTATGTATATTTTGGAAGCTGTAACTAGTTGTGGATTCCCATTAAAAAGTGAAGACCGCCTCAAATTGAGCTCAATGCCTGGGGATTCTCTTTCCCTATTATTGGCAGTTGTGAAGATGATTTCCTGTAGACATGTTCCAGGATGTTCATAACACTATTTTTTCTCAACTTCTTTCAACAGCTCTAGAATTTTCATTACCTGCATATTAAGTGCAGGAAAAACAATTGCCGCAGATTGTAAGCTCAGATTTCACACATTAATTGCTATATTAAGTAGGTTGTTCATAAATGAAACCAAAGGCCATCTCAAACTTACCACTCAGGACTTAACGGAGGAAGTGTTAACATTATTCCGTAAATATCTGGTACTAATTCTTGTTAGTTTTAAAACTAATAAAACTATTAAAGATATATTTAACTCTTTTTAAGTTTCTGAAAGCCAACTGGTTGCTTTCAGGCTGCCATTACTCTATACCTAATTCTAGATGCAGTTTTATTTGAAAGAATGTAGGCTTGTCTGGATAATGGCTGTAAGGAGTTCTGAATAGTGAATGGGAGACCCAGTCAGAATGCTAAGACTCCCAATAATAACTTGAAGATGATAAAAAGTAATGTTCAGCAGCCAGGGGCAACAGAATATTAGAAACATTTCCCTAAGTTAATTTTTCTTTCTCCTTCCCTTGTCTGTCCAATCGCCTTCCTTCTCTTCCTCCATAAGCTTTCCCTTTCATCTTAATTTGGAAGTGGAATAAGGGCCACTTCAGAAGAACTAGTGAAAAGTGTCTATAAGAGATGGTGCAGTACTAAACTTTGCAGCCCCACATGATGCTGAGATGTTGTGCAAGAGATTGTGCGGTGTGTTACTCAGATGACAGTACTTCTTTATATTTGAGGTTGTTTCTAATTCATAACTCTTGTAGATGGTTCCATTACAGCTAACAAAATGGATGCAGGAATGAAAATACTGGTGGATGTAGGGAATCACTATTTTTGTTCTTGTAACTTTTAAGAACTTTCTGACTTCTAATAGCAATGATATCTTATAAAAATTGTAGTCTTCAGATGTGATGAGCGTCTTTTAAAAGCAGCTCCACACCAATTTCAAACTTAAGTGCCAACAATTGTTGAGTGTCAAGGATCTCATCATATAGGATTACTCTGTTTCAAAAGTAATGTTCTTTCAAAATATACTCATTTAAATGGCACTAATGTTTGCCATACTCCTCACAATTAAGCTAAAAGATTTAACAGAAATAATGTTAAGGATGAAATGCCACTTTTATTCCAGAGCTGCACAAAATTACCTGGACTATGGGCTAAGCTTATTTTAGAGGGTAGAAGGCAAAATGGCTGCTTTTCTAAAGTAGTGGAGCCAAGACAAAGACGAGATTTGCAT
Organism: Thamnophis sirtalis; assembly: GCF_051295495.1. Lineage (NCBI taxonomy): Eukaryota > Metazoa > Chordata > Lepidosauria > Squamata > Natricidae > Thamnophis > Thamnophis sirtalis. The sequence continues at coordinate 123,560,719 of NW_028261386.1, forward strand.
TTGCATTTAATAGCAATAGCAATTAGACTTATATACCGCTTCATAGGGCTTTCAGCCCTCTCTAAGCGGTTTACAGAGTCAGCATATTGCCCCCAACAATCCGGGTCCTCATTTTACCCACCTCGGAAGGATGGAAGGCTGAGTCAACCCTGAGCCGGTGAGATTTGAACAGCCGAACTGCAGAACTGCAGTCAGCTGAAGTAGCCTGCAGTGCTGCATTTAACCACTGCGCCACCTCGGCTCTCATTTAAAATCAGTCAGGATAGAATATAGTTAATGAGATTACTTTCCAATCCTTTAATACTTTTTTTTTTAGTGTCTCATTCAAAAGTATAATTTGGCTAAGGTCTCAAAGGTTGCAAGTTGCAACTGTACAGAGAGGCGCTCCTTGAAACAGATCAGCTATTATTGAAAGGCAAGGCTAACAAAACCAGATGCACTCTGTAATAAGCACTAACAGAATTACGGAATAAGAGAGTTGGAAGGGAGGTCTTCCTAGTCCAACTTCCTGCTCAAGCACGAAACTCAACACCATTTCAAACAAATGGTTGCCCAATCTCTTAAAAACCTCCAGGGTTGCAGTATTAATTTTTAAGAACCTGGTTTTGCATCGCTTAAGAATGACATCATTTACACACACACAAAACTTAGATGTACACCACATTTACACAATACAATACAAACCAAACAGGAGCTTCCTGTTCTTTATAATAGCAATAATCAATCTAAGTTTTGTGTGTGTGTATTTTACCTGTTTTGTTAATAAAAAATAAAAAAATTAAAAAAAGAATGACATCATTTAAGGAAAGGTTATTAAAATATTAATACATATTAAAAGTAGTGATAATATGGGTTTTGGTTTTAATGGAAATGGGGGGGGAAAGGTCTACATGTAAATTCAGTCAGTCACATTTATTTTTGTCTTAACAATTACATTTGCCTTTGGTTTAAATTTTAAATTAATTACAAAGATGGTGTCGGGGAAGAATCATTGGTTGGTTTCACCTTTTTAAAATTCACAATTCCCCCTTTGCTCATATGGAAACTCTGTTTTATGATGACTGTCACTATTTACACTTTAACAAACCATGTAAAGTTGTTAAACGGATATGGAGGAACAGAGCTTGTAACTTTTCAGAAAGTTACCTATACCTTAAGAAAGTGGCCTATAGCACACCTGTCAGTTTGCATAAGTAACAACATGATAGACCATTGCACAATACCAAGTAAATACTTGGGAACCTATCTGAAATGGTAGGATTAAACACACCCTCGCAATTAATTCTAGAGTTCAATGCGATGTTTATGAAATGATTTTAATTCTTTAATATTTTATTTCCGAAGGGTTTGCTGTAAGCCTTCAGGTGATTTTATCCAACCCCAAGGCTGTATTTAGACGCCACGGCTCACAACCTGGGATGCAGGAATCCGACTTCCTGAGGCAGATTACCACAATGGAGGAACTGGAGCCCAAAGCCAGCAACTGCACAAAGGTATCAGTGTTGTAAGTTCCACAATGGACGTTAGTCCCCACGAGTCAACTTGTGGAGGAATCAATGCCAACTAATGTTTGTGTTCAACTTTTTGCAGGTTCTCGTATGGCATACTAGAACAGAAAAGGTAAATCTAGCTAATGAGCCAAAGTATCACCTGGACAATATCAGAATTGAAGTGTGACCTGCCGGCGTAAATGGGACATGCCATAATTAATGGATGCATCAGACATGCTTACCATATTCAGACTGTACAAATTCCTATTGTACAACTGCAGCCTTTGGCAGCCTAATGGAAGACTACTGGCAGAGAGCTGAAGACGTGTCTACTTAGGCTTCACTTACTTTGCATGCATTTTTCTGCCCTGCTTTAATTTTCTAACTGTTCCCATTTCCTTTACACATGTTCAGTGAAGAGGTGGTAATGCACTGAAAAGTTATTAGTCTAAAAAAAAAAAAGAGAGAAGCTTTTACACCATGGCTTCCAGGTTTATTCCTGAATTTAAAAAGCATTGTTTTTAAAGAATAGAGACAATTCTTATAGAATAAAATAATTACACAATGTTTATGGATTTCTTTAATATAGGGAAGCAACCGTTTATCAATATGAGGCACCATAAAATGTAAACACAATTTACTGGCAGAAACCTGGATACAACTTGAAGGACAAAATTAAATATACAATTTGAGTTACCCTGTATAGTTGCTATGCAGTTACACTGCTGATTAATCCTGTACAGATCTCTTGTTGGTCAGATCAGATTCTTTTGACCCAGGTAACTCAAACAGTGGAAAGAAAATTGATAGGGCCCTAGGACCGTCCAGGTTTATCTCTCTCTTGCGAGCCGTTTTCCCTGTTCATCACATCATTATAACATCACAGTGAAATGTATGATGAAACAAAATCATTATCACACAAGGAAATGCATATTTCAATGATACAAGGTACATTCTTATTTATATAATTAAAACATTTGGTTCATACAGTACCTTCTACAGGATTACTGGGTAAATTTGCAAAGGTGGAGTTTACATTTTAGAGATAGCACTAACATGATACCTATTTTCCCTTATATGGAAACATTTGCTCTACAAGATAAAATAATTTTGAGTATGCGGTTGGTCACGTAGCTCTTCTGAGAGTGTAAGATTTGCAAAATCAAAACATATCGTGGAATGAAAAAAGCTGCCAATGTATTCAACTTGCTTTTTTTTACTACATCAGAATTGAAGTCAGTACAGACCACAATACGGTCAAGTTAAGATTACTTTTAAAATGAATGGTTTGAAATTGGAGGAAGGGAGGGGTAGTGAACAGGGAGACTAGATGTATTTGGGCATGGAATGTCAGGTTTTTGATTTAAACTTCTATTGCCTTTTCACTTCCAGAGTTGCGTACTGAGGGTTTGGCCCGAGGAAGTTCCAGTCCATCCTGCCACTGTGTTGGGTGGCTGGCCAAAGCCCATCATATTATTGGAACTATTCAGAGTCATTCCAGCCATTTGCTGATTCATCTGCGAAACACACACACAAAAGACTGCGGTTAGGTGCAGGTATCAGAACATTCAAATTTTATACAGAAGCCCATTACTTCATGACAGACAGACAGACAGAGACAGATAGGATGGATGGATGGATGGATACAGACAGATAGATGATTGGTACAGATATAAATAGACAGCTAGTTAGCTAGCAAGCAAGCAGATAGACAGACTGACAGGCAGATACTAGTGTATTTGCTTACAATATTAATTTTTCACAGCTAAAGTTTTTTAAAAAAATTATTTAAGAAATGCATCATAATACAATCTGTTAAAAATATCTGAGATTTGACAGAATAAATACACTTTTATATACTAGGAAAATATCGGGGTAATGTAAAGATTGCAATCCATGTGCGTATCGTGTTTTCCCATTAATAATCATGGTTGTGTGATCAATGTTACAATTTCAGTAGCAATGGGAAAATAATCATACTCAAGGAAATGTTTCCTGCCTAGTTTATCAAAGCACTGAAGTAACACTCTGGCAGGAAATGGAATGACTTTTAGTTAAAAGATAAATATAGATAATTATATTCTGCCTTTCCAACACTTACATAATACTTACATTCCACATAAAAAGATCAAATCTGGTTACTATGCATTTTAAATGCTTCTTGTAAGAATGCCCGAGTTCCAAAGGAAAACCCCATGGCGTGCCATAATTTCCACTTCACCGTCAAATGTGATCACGAGTAAAAGGATTTGTTCATGTCTTAACTAGTTTTAACCTATCATTGCTGGGGTAGCAGTTAAGATTGAAGAGACTGAAGTTATATAGATGCCAAGGCAAAGTAAATCACACCAGTTGCTGGGAGTTGGAATGTGTGTGTGTGTTTAAATATTTGAATTAAAAAAATTATTCAAAATGTAAACTCTTAAAAACCTATCCACCCTGTCCAGAGGTGGAAAAACAGATGAATTTAGAGAGAATGAGAGGAAACACAAAACCAGAGGAACGAGATTAGAATGGAGTGCAAATGACCGGACACTGAGAAAGCACAATGTACTTCTTGCTCTGAAAAACTATTCACATTCTTGGATCAGATCTTGCTTTTCCATCCCTCTAGACATGGGGTAGTCAACCTTTTTATACCTACCGACCACTTTTGTATCTCTGTTAGTAGTAAAATTTTCTAACTGCCCACCGGTTCCACAGTAATGGTGATTTTATGAAAACCTAATGAAATTTTTTAAATAATGCTATGATTATTTTTTTTAAAAAGGCAATTAAATTTAAAAAAAGGGAAGTGCTTCAGTATCGGACAAAACCCCTACCGCCCACCATGAAAGCTGGAACACCCACTAGTGGGCGGTAGGGACCAGGTTGACTACCACTGCTCTTGAGGCCTCTTTCAGAAGTATCCACCAGAACGGATGTTTGACTTGAAAACCTTACTAGCTCCAGCCAGCATAACCCATCTACAGGATGTATGGATTTGGAGCATGGCAGAGACAGGGCATTAGGCACCTGCATCTTCAAAGGGTTTGTATGTTTGTATGTCGGTCCTCTGTTCTCTTAAATTACAACTGTGTTAGACACCAGAAGCTGGTGAAATGAACAGACTCACAAGAGAACTGAAAGACAAAGAGTAATCCGAGTACTACTTAGGATGGAACGTATGGTACAAATGGCTAGAGGAAAGAGGTAAACAAATATGAAAGCAATAAAGGGAAGAAAAAGGATCAAGAGACTAGAAAATAAATACAAAACCACAGAATTAACGAGGGAAAAATATAAGGGTTTGTATATAAAAATAGTACGAAATAAGAAATACAAGAGAAACGAATGTATATAAAAGATGTATGGAATAGAGATAAAAGATATGTAAAAATAAGTATATAGATGTATAAGGTAGATAGATAGATAGATAGATAGATAGATAGATAGATAGATAGATAGATAGATAGATAGATAGATAGATAGATAGATAGATGATAGATAGATAGATAAAAGAAACAATGGATATTTAAAAGATGTAGAAGTGTTGCAAAGACAATATAAATGTATATTAAAAATAAGAATCAAGGTGAAAAAGCATAATGAACAGACCCAATCCAGGAACCAATGTAAAAAAAAATGGAAATCATCACAGGACACATTAATACTCCTCCTTGACTTACGATAGTTCACTTAGTGACCGTTCAAAGTTACAACAGCACTGAAACAGGTGACTTATGCCCATTTTTGACACCTATGGCAGCATCCCTCCCCCCATCACAGTCACGTGATTTGACATTTGGCTGCTTGACAACTGGTTCATATTGGTGACTGTTGCGGTGTCCCCGGGTCACGCGATCAACTTTTGCAACCTCCCGACAAGCAAAGGCAACGGGGAAGGCAGGCTCACTTCTCGACCGTGTTACTCATTTAATAACTTCAGTGACTCACATAATAAAGGCGGCAACAAAGGTTGTAACAGGGTGCCCGACAAAAGCGCGGTGAAAAAACCGTGAGTTCTAAACCGTGCCGACAATTGAGCGCTGAAGCGCACCAACAGAAGCGCGCTCTAAACCTAACCCTAACCCTGACCTTAACCCTTACCTAAACTTAAATCACGCTGTTGTCGGCGCGTTGATGATGTTGTGGTTTTCACGCCGCGGTTTTGTCAGCACGCTTTTGTCGTGCGCACAATTGTCAGGTCACGGATCAGAACTGGGGCTCCCATCTGCACTGAAGGGCTCAAGACAGTTCCAATTAAAAGGCAGCACCACTGTTTTTTGTTTGAAATAAAACAGCGCAGGATGTATTTCCAACGGGCTGGGAACGAGAGGCTACCAGTGAATGATGGGCCAAATAAAAAGCATGGATCTTGCACTTAAGTTTTCTAAAGTAGAAAAAGTAGAAGTAGTAACACGGTTACTATTCTCAACGAGAAGGGGGGGGGAATCAGATTTTTCAAATATCTTTGGTAGCTAATTTTCTTATTTTAATATAACGCTTCAATTATTTTTTTCCCATTTAATTAATTCCCAACTACTGACATTTGAATCCTACCCCTAAATTCTCCAGCCATCCATGTTCTCTCCCAAACGAACAGAAAAAGCACATACTCACCTGTGAAACGTTCCACTGAGTTTGCTGTGCTTGGGGCTGCATGCCGTATTTCTGGGGCTGGGGTATCTGTCCCAATACTGTTCCTTGGGACCCGCCAATGCTTTGAGGGAGTCCCAAACCAGCAGTTTGTGTAGTGACCGAAAAGCCGTTCGGCATTCCTATGCCCACCATCATGCCTACATTCTGTCCAATTACAGGCACTGGGGGCGCCATCAGGTTTCCTATCATTGCGGGGGCCGTTGGCACCGGTACAGGCACGGGCACAGGGCCTCCCATGGCTGGAAACGCTGGAAAATGAGCCGGGGGCTGGGTGGCAAAGGGCAGCGGCTGGGCCCCCATGAAGACTCCTATTTGGGGCAAAAGGAATGGAAAGGAATAGAGGAGGTTTATGCCAGCCAAAGCTCACATTTGTCCAATATGGCTATCCAAATAAGATTGGGGAGGGATGAATAAAACTTGCCCCCAGGTGGCTCATTATATGATAGCTTAAAAAGCCATCTTTATCCAATACAATACAACAGCAGAGTTGGAAGGGACCTTGGAGGTCTTCTAGTCCAACCCCCTGCCTAGGCAGATAACCCTATACCGTTTCAGACCAATGGCTATCCAACATCTTCTTAAAGACTTCCAGTGTTGGGGCATTCACAACTTCTGGACGCAAGCTTGTTCCACTGATTAATTGTTCTAACTGTCAGAAAACGTCTCCTCATTTCTAAGTTGCTTCTCTCCTTGCAACATCTCCTATCCTCCATGCAAGTTGCAATCTGACTACAGTTTTCAGAATGAGGAAGGCTGTAAAACTGTTAATAAACAATTTGGGAAGTTTATTGTGATGTACAGTGTGAGTTTGGCGTTCTTGCACATTAGCAGGATAGAAAACAAATGTTCCACTTGCTCTGGCCAGCTTTCATATTTTTTTGCTCAGTCTCTCACTATATATGGTTAATTTTATAACGTGGCTTGGGGGGGGGGAATTATTTGTAGGGCTTTTCCAGTCTAGCAAGCCCAGAGTTCTTGGGGGGGGAAATACAATTTTTCTATTAATTTACGTGCAAAAAAACATGCAAGATATACTGATTGAAACTGCTGGTACATTAGACTATGGATAATGAGGTATCATCTTATTTGCCAAGCACATTTCTGGGAAACCAAGGATAATGGAACTGTGGATAGCAAAGGCCTTGCAACTACATCATTCTGAAGCCAAGGCAGTGGGGAATTAATGGAAAAACCAATGGACTAACCACAATCACCGCCATTTCTGCCCTTTAGCAGGTTGGCTTCATCTTATTACTGTATTTTTTGGAGTATAAAGACGAACCTTTTCCCCTCAAAAAAGAGGGTGAAAATCTGGGTGCATCTTATTCCCTAAAACAGCATTTTTGGCCTCCCGAAACCCTGCCCCCTTCACCAAAATGGATGTGCAGAGGCTTTGGGAGGTTTGCAAAGTGGGGGCTGGGGAGGGCAAAAACGAATGGAAAAACAGGCCTCCTATAGACTATGCATGCCCCGTTTTTTGGCAAAAGACAGGGCCGCTTTCGTGAAAAACAGGCCATTTTTTGCTTCCCCCCTCCCCCCCCCCAGCACTTTGAGGCCTCTCAAACTCTCTACATGCCTATTAAATGAGCCATGCAGAGGGTTAGGGAGACCTGCAGAGTGCAAAACCTTTTTCTAAAATTTACCTCTTCCAAATCTTGGCGCATATTATACTCCGGTGCATCTTATACTCCGAAAAATATGGTAATACCAGTTAAGATAGAGAAAATCAATTTACTGGGCAATTAATGAATTTTAAGGAACAGCTTCCCTCAAACACCTTTATGATGAAATATTTAATTATGTAAGGTTTTTCTAAAAGCAATGATTGAAAATATTAGCTGAATTGAAATTGATTCTTAATCAAATTTCAACTTTTTTGTGTGTGGGGGGGGTCAGTTCTGGCAAAAGCAGAATATTTCTACCTACAGTAATGTGAGAAAAGAACTTATCAGGAAAAAATGAGAGCGGACCCACTTCTATTTGGGTTTATTTTCCTTGTCCCCACCCATTGGCATGTCCTTGTGTGTGGTCTAGACCAGAGATTTCCAACCTTGACAACTTTAAGAATTGTGGACTTAAACTCCCAGAATTCCTCGACCAGCTGGCTGGGGAATTCTGGGAGTTGAAGTCCACCAGGTTTAAAGTTGCCAAGGTTGGTGATCCCTGGTCTAGACCAAACCAAAAAAAAAAACCCCAAAGGTTACTCACTTCAATTGTAAAGTTATCCTAAATTCTATCTTGTTACATTGTTTTTCTGATCTAATGAAATCAGAACAATTTCCAACCTTTTATAGCCGAGGTGGCGCAGTGGTTAGAGTGCAGTACTGCAGGCCACTTCAGCTGACTGCTATCTGCAGTTCGGCGGTTCAAATCTCACTGGCTCAAGGTTGACTCAGCCTTCCATCCTTCCGAGATGGGTGAAATGAGGACCCAGACTGTGGGGGCAATATGCTGACTCTGTAAACCGCTTAGAGAGGGCTGAAAGCCCTATGAAGTGGTATATAAGTCTAACTGCTATTGCTATAGTTTTAAAGGTGAAAATATTTCCTAATATTTCCTATTTCCTGTGTACCTTTGACACAATTAGCCTAAGAGGAAAGGGGGAGGAGAGGGATGTCCATTTACTGCCAAGTCTCAAATGTCTATTAAACCCAAAGCCTCCAGGTAACCCGTGTTAATTTACATCATTTGTATAATGATGTAATTTGCATTACTATACAGATGATGGGAACTCAATGCAAATAGTGTACATTTAAGTGAATTGTTAATACAACAAATTTAATCTGCTATTTTAGGGAAATGTCTGGATGTAGATTTTTTTTCTGCCACACCCCAAGTCCCATAAACAGCAGCTTGTTAAATCAATTTTACTTTACAGGCAGAAGCTTTCATTTCAAGAGCCATGTCATCTCTCTAAATTCCTTTATTTTCTTGATTGACATTTATTTGTTGTTAAGCTGTCTTATTTGTTCATCATCTTTTGTTTCAGAATAAAAGGTGAAGATAAAGGAATCCCTGCAGGTTTTACTCTGCTAGTTATAGCTGACTTTAGGGTGCAATGCTCATTTCTGTTTCTGAATATTTTTACACACCTCACACAATTCTTTTATCATGCAAAGTTTGCTGCTTACTTAATGTTCTTTTTTTAAAATATATATATAAATCTCTTCTCCATCCCTTCCTCCACAGTTTTGGGGATTAATTATATCAAAGTGCAGCAGTATATCTGACTTAGATATCTGACATCTGATTTAGGACATCCTGAATTTAATTCCAGAATCACTTTTTAAATGGCAGAACTATACTAGTGGACATTATTATAGTAACAGTAATTTAGCGCAATAGTATTGTAGCATTTAAATATTGCAGTAGCAATACAACAATAGTGACTAGCAATGTCCTTTTAACAGCAATAGCACGTAAGATTTATATACCGCTTTACAGTGCTTTACAGCCCTTTCTAAGCGGTTTACAGTCGGCATATTGCCCGCAACAATCTGGGTTCTCGGAAGGACCCGATCTCGGAAGGATGGAAGGCTGAGTCAACCTTGAGCCTGGTGAGAGCTGAACTGCCAAATTGCAGGCAGCCGGCAGCCAGCAGAAGTAGCCTGCAGTACTTCACTCTAAACACTGTGCCACTGTGGCTCATTTTAATGTGCTAGTGAGGAATTTTAATCAGTATCTATTCATTGGAGAAGTCTTCCCAGATGGGAGGCTTCCATTAAGCATGTCTCTGAATTAAGCTCTACATGAAATGAAGGCAGCACTAAGGAAGAGAGACTAAAGTTAAGGACAATAAAATACCTCATCTTCCCAGGCTACTGAGCACTTAATGCTCAGGAATACGTGGTTCAGTTGCTTTAAGCACATGCAAATACGTATTCAAAACTGGGCATTTGTTTTCGGCGGGTGTTTCATAATAACTTTTAAAATGTAAATCCAGACTCACTTCTACAGCAGCACCTCTTTTTCTAGGGAGAAGACCTAACCACAGATTTTGTAAGTAATCTTTTAAATAATGCACACTGGAAGTAGATCAGGCAGGTAAATCACCTGGGACATTCTGCTGGGGAAGAGTGCCCGCGCCATACAGGGACAAGATGGAATCCTTGGACAACAATTTCTTTGCCGACTCTTCCGATTTTGTTTGTTCGGTAAACAGATCAAGATCTCCAGATGCAGCAGATAACGTGGCAGCCGCTGGGTTGGTGGAAGCATTCTGGGAAATAAAAGTCAAAGACTGATGAAACACGACGGGTGAAGATAGAAGTTTGTCCTTAAAAATTGCCATAATTTTTGGGAGTATAAGACACACTCCCCTCCCCCTTAAAAGAGGCTGAAAATTTGGGTGCGTCTTATACTCCGAATGCAGCTTTTTTGAAACTTTTCTTCAGCCCTAATGAGATGCTAACAAGTGAAGCGATCTTCCGTGCTTTGCCTGCTTTTCTCAATGCTGCTCCGTCCGGGACGATCAGCTGTGCTTTAGAAGCTGTTACAAGCTCAAAACCAGCAAATTTATAAGCTGAAGCTGATCAGACTAAGGACACTAGCCACGTGGTAGGCAGAATTCCCCTCCCCCCATTTTCCTCCTTAAAAACTAAGATGCGCCTTATACTTTGGTGCATCTTATACTCCAAAAAATACGGTATATAGCAAGTAGCAAAGTTCCCAAACATTACTATTTTTTACACTACATAAATAACACCAGGATCAATAAGTTGTATGTTCTTCGCATGTCACAATAGTAAAAATATAAAAATAAGAGTAGTTCCATATTTTATGCAGCAAGTCTATTATTTGCAATAAAGATGTAAAAGCTATATTTTCTGTTTATATATGTATATCTGGAAACTGGCTAGATTAAGATCACATAGGCATCTTTATGTCAGTTTATACTCCATCAACATTCTGTGGCTTTCTTAAAAAGTCCCTTACTTACTTCCATGTCACTGCTAGAATTCTTTTGGGGATCCACCTTACAATGCCTTACTTTTTCAGAATAAATTATCATTAAGCGAAAATTCAATTCTATCCTTTTCCTCAAGTGACTTAAAGAAATATTTGAAAAAAGGAACTTCTTACAACTGAAATACTGAACAAATTTTTCACCATGAATCAGTTTTTCGCAAATGTAATTAAATGAACGGGATTGGCGTCTGTAAACTGCCACTTATTCTTAATTAATAAAATTCATGGAAAGAAAGTCTCAAATAGTTTATAAAGGTGGGATTCCCAAAGTTTTTAGGTGTGTAGAGAGACACAACCCTATCATAATCACAATCAGTTTTGCATTGCCCCCTGCACAGGATTGATGAAAAAGTAACAGATCAAATAGTTTGAAAACTAGAAATTATTACAATTTAATGATATGTTCATCTTTTCTTCAATTTGCAAGGTATAAATTGGCACCTAGGTTAATAGCTCATTATTCCCAATCTAGCCAAGGATGAGTGAAATAAAGACTTCTTCAAATAATCTCCAGTTCTTCTTCTGATATAAGGAGCTATGTTTGACCTTACATTTATTTTATAAGGCAACATAAAAATATAATGTGTTTCATTGGTAACCACTAATTTTGAGGAGTCTCGATTGAAGTATCAAGGTCAAACATTCTTAACTTTTTTTCCAATCAGCTATTAAATTTTTCCTTAGTGCTGCTGTGGAGGGAGGTATTATAAATTGCTGAAGCTATTATAGCGCTAAAAGGGACGCGGTAGCTCAGTGGCTAAGACTGAGGTCTGCAGTTCGGCAGTTCAAATCCCTAGGGCCGCATAATGGAGTGAGTTCCCGTTACTTGTCCCAGCTTCTGCCAACCTAGCAGTTCGAAAGCATGTAAAAATACAAGCAGAAAAATAGGGACCACTTTGGTGGCAAGGTAACAGCGTTCCGTGCGCCTTTGGCGTTTAGTCATGCTGACCACATGACCACAGAGACATCTTCGAACAGCGCTGGCTCTTCGGCTTTGAAATGAAGATGAGCACCGCCCCTTAGCGTCGGGAACGACTAACATATGTGCGAGGGGAACCTTTACCTTTAATAGCTCTTAACAGGCAGGTATCTTCATTTAACAATAATTCATTTAGCAACTTTTTGAATTTGAAGACAGCACTGAGAGAATGATCCTTACACCTGGTACCTAAAGTTATGCTGCATGGTCACATGATCAAAATTTGCGCAGTAGGGAGCTCACCCACACTTATGACCAGAGGGGCACACAACTCTCCCCATGTTTCTATATCTACCCCACTCCATGCCTGCCCCTTTGGCTGCTCTGCACAATAATACTCAGCAAATCCAATGCTGGGGTTAAAATAAGAGGCCTGAGGCATGGATGAAGATGGGTCCTTGCCGAATGACCAGTTGTATTCTGTTTAATGATGGTGTCGGGGACAGCTGCGATGATCATTGCTAAGTTGTGCTGCCATGTGACCTCACGCTTTACGATCTCACTGTACAGCAATGGAATTTCCAATTACTGTCGTAACTTGAGGACTACTTGGACACCGACACTGGCAATATGCTGCTTTGACCATGTAATCTGTATCCCTAGCCCCCAATGTAACCGTGACAGCGTGCCAAACATTAACATAAATAATTTCTCCTTCTGTTGCTTTTATTACGACTTCCAAAGTCAAGCTTCCATGTTAAATTAATAGTTTTTGCAACCTTACCTGGGCCGATGGTACAGATGCGGCTGGCAAAGGATTAGAGATCATTGGGCCAAATATATCCAGATCATCGTCATTCAGAACTGGGGCAGGAGTGATGGTGCTTCCATTTGTAACAGAGGCGTCAGCAGGACCATCTTACATTTTTGGGGTTAAAAAAGAAAATTAAGCCAGATTGATAATTGTGAAACATAAACACATAGCATGGAGGTACACTGAGAAAAGGCATCATACAGGTAGTTCTCGATACCCCCTCGCTCTCACCCAAAAGGTAGTTCGACTTGGTTCTGAAGTTCCAATGGCCACCACCATCCCTCACCCGCATTTCAGATGCTTGGCAACCTTTGTGGCCATTTGTAGCATCCTGCAGTCATGTGACCACAATTTCTAACATTTTTGTTGAAAACCAGCATTTACTTCTGTCAGCTTCTGCTTTGCTGGTGCTTCAGCTGCCATGAAACGGGAAGGGGGGGGCGTGTATGTGGGAGGGTTTTAATTGATGTGCTGGAGGACTGCTGGAGGAATGTTCTAGGATGTACCAGTCGTTGGGATTGCGCATGCGTACGTGTTTCCCGCCTGCATCAACGGCCTACACATTCCATCTTCGGCCTGTCTTTTTGAAGTTATCTCACACCTGACATTTGAAGGACTTATGATTGGACTGGAGCTTTGATCCTAAGGGGGGGGAACGGGCTTTGCTATATATCAATTGCTTTCGCGCCATATTATTCAGATTTTGCTTCACTACTGCTTGCTTACCATTTATAATTAGTAAAAGTACTTTGGATTTCCAACTCATGGAGTCTCTTAGTCTTCTTTCCTGATTATGGAATGGAGTGGGGCGTGACAAGAAGCAAAATCTGAAAATATCCCTTTCCAGGAGATTTACGTCTACCGAGAAGGGAAATAATGTCTTCTCCGACCAGAGAGGAGGAGGGCGCCGTTGGAGGGGCGGATTCCAGTGAACTAGGACCTCCCGACCTTTCTTTACACCAGCCCAGCCCGCCTGACCGACCTTTGCACGAAGATTTATTTCAACTGCAAATTTCCAGTCAGCCTGAACCTTCTCCCCCACCCCGTTGGTCAACTTCAGTGGGGCAAAGAGAAATAGAGACAAGCTGGAATGCTGGGCTCACCCAAAGACCACCTCAACAAACTTCGCTGGAGCCAGGTGCCATGAGAAAACCTCAGGCGAGTGAGTTCCCTGACTATTGGAGCCAAAGGTACTGTGGGGAAAGAAGAGGGGGCGATGAAGGAGAATGGAGAGGCTATCAGCACCAGGGGCCCATGAGAAAACGGAGTGAATTACCTGATTATTGGGGTCAAACATTTTTGGAGGAGAGAAGGGGGGAGGAGGAAAGAGACTGGAGAAATTGGCAACGTTACCCACACCAGGATTCTCCCCCACCCCCCCCCTCGGCCCGTGTCACCCCCTGCGGCTAGAGGTTTTGCTGATCAAAGAGGACCTCCCCCCCAGCCTCCCCCCCGAAGACATCGAATGGCTAAAATCCCTCCCTTGCCTGTGCGTTTTAATGGGGCTTCTGCTAGCCTCCCCTCCTTTCTTATGCAGGTGTTTAACTACATGGAAATTTATGGCCGGGACTTTGAATCTGACACCTTAAGGGTCAGAATGGTTCTTTTATCTTTGGATGGTGAGGCGGCCACGTGGTCGACTGCTTTGCATATGTCTGGCTCGCCCCTCTTGGGGAATTTCAACCGTTTTATGGATGCTTTCCGCCAACGTTTTGATGACCCATTAACTGAGAAGCGGAACAAGTTAAAGTTTTTAACCTTTGACCAAGCCGATAGACCTGTCGCCCAATACATCCAGGAATTTCAGTGTCTTTCCCAGTACATGAGAGGCTGGGGGGAGGATGCGCTTCTGGACAGATTTGCTGAAGGGTTGAACGCTGACATTTATCAACAATGTGTCAATCGTAACCTACCGAGACGTTTAATCACTTGGTTTGAGCATGCTGCAGACGCCGAGCTTGACTTAACCCGTCTGCGCTATGCCACAGAAGAAAGAAGGAAGCAGAAGGAAAGGGCTGCCAAGTCCCTCCCCCCTCCTACTACTCAATCGCTTTCCAAACGACGAGGCGACGCGAGAGGGCCCCCTTCTGGCTCCTCCAGACCTTTAACATGTTTTCGCTGTGGCAAGCTTGGGCACACCGCCCCCGACTGTCGGGCTAAATTGCCCCTCTCTGCCCAACCCCCTCCCAGACGTGAAGAAAAACCTGCAAGAGGCTCTGAAAAGAAAAAGAAGGAAACGGCTTTCGCTGGGGAAACCAACCCCCCTCCTCTTGCCCAGCCATTGGAGGATGAGGCGGATGCTAACTCCTCTTCTTCTGATGACTCTGATGACGACACATCACCTCACTGGGTGAGTTCAAACAAGGGGCCCCTTCTACTCCCTATTGAATTAAAAGTTCCTCCTGAGGGGACGCCCGCCACCCTCCTAGCTTTACTTGATTCCGGCTGTTCCCGATCCATGATCAACCCAGCCATGGTAGAAAAATTGGGCATCAAATTGCGCACTTTAAAAACCCCGCTTGTATTTTGCCAGATAGACGGATCGGTTGCGGGGGGGGCGCCCATTTTTTTACTGAGCCTTTGGAAATGAAAATGGGTACCCACACTGAATTAATCTCTTTTGTGGTCGCGCCTGGCATGGACAGGCCACTTATTTTGGGCATCCCATGGCTCCGGAAGTGGAACCCTCACATAAATTGGCGGACAGGCCGCTTGCGTGTTCGCTCGAAGGTGCCTCCAGTGGGGGAGGGCTCTCCAACCCAACCTGACGTCACTAGCGTTCCTGAAGTAGCCGCTAGAGGGCAGGAGAGGATTGCAGGAGAGGAGAAAATCCCGAAAGAATATTTGGATCTTAAGGAAGTCTTCAGCGAGCAATCTTCGGACATTCTACCCCCCCACAGGCCTACTGATTGCTCCATTGACATTTTGCCCGGGGTCAAACTCCCAAAACCCCGCATTTACTCCATGTCACCCAGGGAAATGGAGGAGATGCGTTCTTTCATTGACAAAAATTTGAAACGTGGTTTCATTGAACCGGCCCGACCCAAGGTGGCGGCCCCTGTGCTGTTTCGTGAGAAGAAAGATGGGTCTCTTCGTTTATGTTGTGACTTTCGCAACCTTAACGCAATCTGTACTCAGAACCTCTACCCACTCCCCTTGATGAAGGACTTGTTGGCGCAACTGGGGAAGGGCCGCATCTTCACAAAATTGGACCTGCGAGAAGCTTACTATAGAGTACGCATTAAGGAAGGGGACGAATGGAAGACCGCATTCAACTGCCCTCTTGGTTGTTTCCAGTTCCGGGTTATGCCTTTTGGCCTACAGGGGGCTCCTGCTGTATTCATGCAATTTATTAATGAGATCCTACACGATCACCTCTATAAGGGCGTTATCGTATATCTGGACGATATCCTCATTTATACCCGCTCTTACGACCACCACGTCAATCTGGTGCGCACTGTTTTGAAAAAACTCCGTGCTGCCAACCTGTATGCCAAATTGTCTAAGTGCGAATTTCACCAAACTACTATTGACTATCTGGGCTACCGTATCTCCCCTGATGGCGTTGAAATGGACCCTGAAAAAGTGAAGGCGGTCACTGAATGGGACGCTCCCAAAACTCGTAAACAATTGCAAAATTTTTTGGGTTTCGCTAATTTTTACCGTCAATTTATTCCCTCTTTTGCCAACATTGCTCTCCCTATTACTAATTTGCTCAAAACTAAAGGCGACCCGAAGCCTAAACCCAATAAGCCTTTGGACTGGACCATGGAATGCCAGGCGGCATTCGAAAAGCTTAAACGCCTTTTTGCCGCTGAACCAGTTCTTAAACATCCTGATCTCAACCAGCCGTTCGTCGTCCAGGCTGATGCCAGTGATGTCGCCGTTGGGGCCGTTCTGCTACAAGCCAATGACCAAGGTAACTTGCAACCTTGCGCGTACACCTCACGTAAACTCACTGACACGGAGAGGCGCTGGGCGGTTTGGGAGAAAGAGGCTTTTGCGGTCCGTTGGGCCCTCGCTACTTGGCGCCATTTCCTTGAAGGCTCTAAACACCCATTTGAAGTGTGGACTGACCATAAGAACTTGGAAGCGTTGCGCACACCTCGCCGTCTCTCCCCAAAGCAGATGCGTTGGGCCCAATATTTTAACCGTTTCAATTTCACTCTAAAGTATATCCCGGGCGGAAAGAACTTCATGGCCGATGCTTTGTCCCGGTTACCTCAGTATAATTGTTCCAAACTGAGTATCGTCCAACCGCTCTTGGCAGCTCCGGTACTCACGCGTCAGCAGACCAAAGCTCAAAAGGAAGTGCCTCACGATCTGCTTTCTGACCTCAAAGCGGCTCTTCCTCAAGACGACTGGTTCCTGAACCATCGGGACGAGTGCACCATGAGGGACGACCTACCGTGGATTGGTGCTAAATTATACATCCCCGCTTCCCTACGACTTGTTGTCCTTCGTCGCGCTCATGACTCCAGGATGGCGGGTCATTTTGGGTTCGTAAAAACTTTGCACCTCGTAAAGAGACAATTCTGGTGGCCCTCCTTAAAAAAGGACATTGAACTTTATGTATCCAGTTGCCCGGTTTGCGCTACCGCCAAAAAGCCGCCGGGGAAACCACAGGGACTTCTGCAGTCCGTCGCCCGCCCGGTTGCCCCTTGGAAGGAGATTTCTATGGACTTTATTGTGGAACTTCCCGAGAGCCAGGGGCACACCGTCATCTGGGTGGTCACCGATTTGTTCTCCAAGCAAGTTCATTTCGTGCCTTGCCACAAGATTCCGTCCGCCAAGGCGTTGGCTAAACTATTCCTTTCCCACATCTACCGGTTACATGGGGTTCCCGACCGTATTATCTCCGATCGTGGAGTCCAATTCACATCTAAATTTTGGAAGGAGTTCCTCACACGCATTGGCTCCGCCCAGGGCCTTAGCTCCGCCTACCATCCTCAGACTAATGGCGGCTGTGAACGTACTAATTCCGTCCTTGAACAATATTTACGTTGTTTCATCAATTATCAACAGGACGATTGGGTGGACTTGTTACCACATGCTGAAGTGGCCTATAACAATTCGGTTCACTCCAGCACGGGCTTCACCCCTTTCCGGGTCGTTTACGGCCAGGATTTTGTTCCTATTCCCAAACTGCCTACGGCCCAGCCTCAGGTTCCTTCCGTTGCAGACTGGAGTGAACGTCTCAGTCGCCTTTGGCCCCTGACTCTTTCCACCTTGGACGCTGCCCATAAGGCTCATAAGAAGCAGGCTGATAAGAAACACTCTCAACCCTATGAGTACCACGTTGGGGATTTAGTATATTTGTCCACGAAATTCTTGCATACTACACAAAAGTCGAAGAAATTGGGTCCCAAGTATGTTGGCCCTTTCCCAATTGTGAAAGTTATCAATCCTGTTTCTGTTCGTTTGCAATTGCCCAAACATCTCAACCGTATCCATCCAGTGTTCCATATCAACCTCATCAAACCAGTTCGGGTGTCCGACCTACGGCCCACAGATGACCCTCCACCTGCTCCGTTGCTTATTGATGGGGAACGTCATTTTGAAGTCCGTGACATTCTGGATTCCCGTCGGCACCGTAATCGCATCCAATACCTTGTGGCTTGGAAACATTTTCCCCCCTCCCACACGGAATGGGTTGATAAGTCCCACGTTCGTGCCCCCCGCTTACTCCAGAAATTTTATGCTTCTTATCCCGACAAGCCTTGACTTTTCTCCTTTCCCTCTTTTGTTTGTTTGTTATTTGTCTGTTTTGTTTGTTTTTCTTCCAGGCCTGACAGCCTTTTTTCCGGGGGACGGCCGGATGTCAGCTTCTGCTTTGCTGGTGCTTCAGCTGTCATGAAACGGGAAGGGGGGGCGTGTATGTGGGAGGGTTTTAATTGATGTGCTGGAGGACTGCTGGAGGAATGTTCTAGGATGTACCAGTCGTTGGGATTGCGCATGCGTACGTGTTTCCCGCCTGCATCAACGGCCTACACATTCCATCTTCGGCCTGTCTTTTTGAAGTTATCTCACACCTGACATTTGAAGGACTTATGATTGGACTGGAGCTTTGATCCTAAGGGGGGGGAACGGGCTTTGCTATATATCAATTGCTTTCGCGCCATATTATTCAGATTTTGCTTCACTACTGCTCGCTTACCATTTATAATTAGTAAAAGTACTTTGGATTTCCAACTCATGGAGTCTCTTAGTCTTCTTTCCTGATTATGGAATGGAGTGGGGCGTGACAACTTCCTTCTTTGGCAAAAGCAAACAACTGGATCACTTAGCAACCATGGCAAAAAAGGTTGTAAAATCAGATTGGTCACATGGCTGACCTGCTTTATGACTGTCGTGGCTTAGGATGGGCAGGTTCCATTAGGGTTGTAAGTCAAGGACTACCTGCATGTTGGCAGAAATCACCAAATGTTTCATAAATTGTATTTAGGCTCCACCAACATCAATACTAAGCCAACACCTAATATTACTCAAATTTACAACAGTGGAAGTGCAATCTTTCCATAGTCTCTTGGAAAATCATAAACAAGACAGAATGTAGCACTTAATTCAGAGCTTGTAAAATTAGGCTGAAGTTGCTAAAGATTTCCCATCTGTATTTTACAGATGCAATAATAGCCTGCTTGAGGCAAGATCTGTCTTAAAGATACTGTGAGTTTGAGGTCAAAGTTACACAGACTCAAAACAATTTGTGAGTGGAAGAAAAGTAAAAAGGGTTTTGGTTTCCAGGATCCCAAGCTGTAATCACAATATGCGCAGTGGCCAGAAACAGACACCCAACCTATTCCAAACACATAGGAAATTTTATTCCTCTTTATTTAGGTAATTCAAAAGGGAGATAAACCACTAGTTTGAAAAATACCATATTTTTCAGAGTATAAGATGCACCGGAGTATAAGACGCACCAAGATTTTGAAGAGGTAAATTTTTTAAAAAAGGTTTTGCACACTACAGACCTCCCCAAAAACAGCCCGTTTTTTGTCAAAAAAGGGCATGCATACCCTTTAGGAGTCTTCCAGAGTGCCCCTTGGGGCTGGGGGAGGGAGCAAAAATGAGAAAAAAACAGCTTGTTTTTCACACATTTCTGGCCTCCCCAGCCCCAAGCCTTCTACAGGTTCTGCATGGCCATTTTTGCAAAGGGGACAGGGTTTTGGGAGGCCAAAAATGCTGTATTCAGTGTATAAGACATACCCAGATCTTCTCCCTCTTTTTTGAGGGAAAAAGGTGCATCTTATACTCCAAAATTTACGATAAGTGGTAGCTGACTAAAAAATAATGCAATTTTTCTTTAATTTTTTTTGATGAGTGAAATTTCTGTGATAGCTTTAAGATCCAACCTCCTTCAAGTCCAAAGTTAGAAACAGCCTCAGCATAAAGTCTCAATTTGATAAACATGAACTTAAATCCCTCTAGATATCCATGTTATTTTTTCTCTCTCTCTTCTCTCAGCATGAAATCTGCAGCGGACTATTGAACTATTTTTAACATATTCATCTACGGTTTATAGATTTACAAAACTGCAAACTAATACTGCAAACTACGCTTTGAAGTTTGCTTTTAGTTCCAAAGGAGTACAGCTCTGTAATTTATGCATTTATTTATAACATATCACACATTTTCACTATAAAGGTGAATTTCTTTTCTTTTTTTTTTTTAAGCCGTCTTCCCTTTGGGATGTACTTCTTCCTGCACTGAATCTGAAGGTAAAATTCTTGGAAAAAATACCTCAGAATGAAGGACCATCTAAATATCTACATTAGACTTAAAAAACAAAATGTGCTCTACAACAATATCCTAGATGTAGGGCAACACCAAATATATAAATTCTGGCATTGAATGTTGGTCCGGAACAATTCATAAATAAAATAAAGTTTAGAGTGAATGTAGGACATCTCCAAGAGGATCTGTCAAACCTCTCTCTCTCTTTGATCACTCTCTGTATTAGAGCAAAAGTCTTTAGGAGGTTAATACATTAGAGGCAGACAGAATATCATCTCTGAAATTATGAACGCATAATTTCAAGGCAATAAAAGTAGTTTTTCCTCTTAGTGCTCCTAAATTCTTCTGGAATTTATCATATTAAAGTAGGCTTTCAGGAATCAGATTCTTCAGTAACTTTATAGTAGCGCTACTACGGTAGAATAATATTCATCCACTTTATAGTACTTACAAATAAGTTTATCACGGCCAGAAAATTCCAGAAGAAAGTTCTCTCAAAAACATAGTTGATCTAATAATTCTAGTTTGCTTGAAAAAATACAACTGTGTTGATATTTTTTTGCCCCAGTTACTTCTCAGTTTATTCAAATAGCAAAAGACAGCATAGGTTTTCTTGTGTCCCTGCAGTACCTACGTTAAAATATATATTTTAAATCAGCTCAAAAACTTAGCATATACTGTATGTGCAGTGGATTCACAGAAACTGGAAAAGCTTTGCAACATTCATGAAGATGTTTTTTTAACGAGTTAGTTTCCAAACCTTCAGAATTTGGGACAGTGTGTTGTAAACATAATTAATGGAAAGATGAAAATAGTCTATTTGGCCTATTTAATTTCTACTGGATCTGCTCAGTGTATTTTTATACCATTTTCTGTGTAGTCATCACAAAAGTTAAATACATGTTTTACATGCATATATATTATACATACACATGTGTTACACATATAAAAACAGATGAAACCAATGCATTTAAACACTGCAGATTTATAAAAGGGAGCAGAAAAACAAACTAAATAATTTTTCCATGATATTCACCCAAGAAAAGCCAGGATGATCATAGGCACTTAGAGAGATTCCCTAATTTCCTTAGTGTATGTTTTTCACAAAACCCTTAGATCAAAATCATAATTAATAACCCCACAGTGACCTTGTACATTAGATGCCCTGGGGTGCCACAATGTAGAAATTTTGTGAACTACAGATTTGACAATACAACAGTAGTCATCTTGTGGATTTCAGTGGAAAAAGAAGAGCGTAAACTGCAATTACTATAAGTGAATGTTATACGTTATTACTTATAGCAAGGTCTTTGTGAATTAACTTAGTGATCATCTAAGTTTATCTAAGTTTATTCCCCCATTATGAAGAAGGCCTGCTTGGCAGACATGGGATGTAAGTTCTACTAAGACAGCCTTCAAAATGTCAAAGCCTGTTGCAGAGCCGAGGTGGCGCAGTGGTTAGGGTGCAGTACTGCAGGCCACTTCATCTGACTGTTATCTGCAGTTCAGCGGTTCTAATCTCACCGGCTCAAGGTTGACTCAGCCTTCCATCCTTTTTTTTTTTTTAGAAAATTTTATTAATTTCATATATACATTCAAAATTATATGATCTCATAACTGTTATTAATAATATGTATTTATAACAATTTTCCCCTACAGTTGACAATACACTTGAAATTGCTTTCTTACCATCCCATAACTCCATCTTATCTTACAATATTCCTACTTCTTCTTCTCTCCTACTCTCCTTCCTTCCCTCCTTTCTTCTCTCCTTCCTTCCCTCCCTCCTTCCCCCTTCCCTCCCTCCTTCCCCCTTCCCTCCCCCCTTTCTTCTCTCCTCTCCTTCCCTCCTTCCTTCCCTCCTTCCTTCTCTCCTCCTCTCCTTCCTTTCCCCCTTCCTTTCCTCAGCCTTCCATCCTTCCGAGGTGGGTGAAATGAGGACCCAGACTGTGAGGGCGATATGCTAACTCTGTAAACTGCTTAGAGAGGGCTGAAAGCCCAATGAAGCGGCATATAAGTCTAACTGCTATTATTGCTATCCGAAGTAACTTGGATAAAGCAATTAAATTGCATTAATTGTTTTATCTTAGCTTACTTTACCCTTGCAATATTCATGGCAGTTTATAGAATTTTAACACTACACAAATGACTTACACAAAGTGACATATGTGTAAATAAAATGGACAACCAGGAATAACAGAAAACCTTTCATTGTGGTTTCACTATAGTTAGATTGCCTCTATCCAGGAAAGGTTACAAGCAAACAAAACTTGCCGATTGATACTCCCAGCCATGTAGCTAAGTTGACCCTCGAATAACACTGATTTTCAGAGGTAGAATTGGAGTGGAGAGACGGGGTGGGGAGGTTAAAGGGCAAACTACTTTCTGCAGTAATTGCTTGAGTCTACATGACACTTTGACATTAGTAGACTGAACTCGAACATATTCCATTCATTTACCTCTTCTTGGTGTAAACATAAACAATTCCCTCTACAGCCACACAACTTTCTTTTCTCCCTGTGCTCAGAAAAAGATGGTACATAAATAGAAAAGTCTGGCCATGTTAAAAAAAAAGGAAAGAAAACCTAGCCAGTTGGAATAAATGAGGTTAAAGAGAAGAAATTCCAATTAGACCTTGGAAGAATCAATAGGTTGGATATGAAAACTGACATCCGTTTTGAACTCTAGAGTTTGAACTCTACTCATGCTCAAGTGAAGGTTTTTCCTCTTTCTAGCTGTAAAGGTCTTGAAATAAATAATCGTCTTTTCTCTGAATCTGAATAAAATACATAGATTCAGAGAAAAGGTTATTATTTAATTCAAGAATTTTACTAACAAATACACCAATAAAGAGTTTATGATACGCTTCATGAATAACAAGTTCTTCAGTGGCAAACAACACTTTCCTAGAAAGACAGGGGCATTTGCTCATAAGCATCCATATGTCAAGGGTTCTATACTACACTACAGGAACTGCAGTTGAGTTGAGTTGAGTTGAGTTGAGTTGAGTTGAGTTTATTCAATTTGTATGCCGCCCTATTCCCGAGAGACTCAGGGCGGCTAACACTCAAGGGGGGGGGGGATACAAAATAAAAATAAAAAGACAGACAATGTAAAATACACATCAGATATAACCTCAGATGGGGCTGAAAGATTCAACAGCCCCAGGCCTGCCGGAACAGCCAGATCTTAACTGCTTTGCGGAAAGCCTGAAGGGTGGTAAGGGTCCGGATCTCAACGGGGAGATCATTCCAGAGGGCCGGAGCAGCCACAGAGAAGGCCCTCCCCCGAGGAGTTGCCAGTCGACACTGGCCGGCAGATGGAATTCGGAGGAGGCCTAATCTGTGGGATCTAATAGGTCTATGGGAGGTAATTGGCAGGAGGTGGTCTCTCAAGTACCCAGGTCCGATACCATGTAGGGCTTTAAAAGTAACAAAAGTTACTTTCCTGTAATAATCTGCCAAAATATGTATACCTTAACACCGAGATCCCCTTGTAACATCAAATGGGATCCATACGAAAGGGAGATATTTAGTTTTCCAAATGTATGAATTATAGCTTATTATTCTAACTATCTTTTTGCACTTGCATTTTTAATAATACATTTCAAGTATCATCTCCAGTAGGGATTCTAAGTATGAATGAGTTATAGTTTCCGTTTGCTCTTAGATGAACTACAGGAATTTATAAAACTCATCTAC
Organism: Thamnophis sirtalis; assembly: GCF_051295495.1. NCBI lineage: Eukaryota > Metazoa > Chordata > Lepidosauria > Squamata > Natricidae > Thamnophis > Thamnophis sirtalis. Next base: position 123,584,986 of record NW_028261386.1, read on the forward strand.
TGGCCATTGTGATCCAATTTGGTTACATTTTATATTTTAATTCATTAAAATAAAATCAGCTGTTAAAAGGGATAGTAAATGTACTTTCTATCAAGAGATTTAAGAACAAGCAAAACCTAAGCAATTCTCAATACAGGTAGAACTGCAAGAAAAGATATACAGGGGGAAAAAAACAATCTGAATTTGTATCCCACCTAGTAACTTGCTTGTGGACTACTAGTGGTCCATGGACCACCAATTGGTGACTGCTGCTACACAATACATTCATTTTGGCATGCTTTCTTGCCCCTGGCAGTAGTCTGTAATTATTGGTGGTAGGAAGATCATGCCATATGTTTGCTAATGATACCATATTCCCAAAAATGAAAAGAAGGAACACAATTCCTTTTCCATTTTATTATCACTTATCTCTGCAGCAAACCAAAATGGGAAAATTTACTATTCTATAATCAATACTGGATCTGCAGAAGCACAAAGTAGGATTTTAAAAATGCATTGGTTATAATGAAAATTCTCTAGGCGAAACATTGTTTACAAGGTGGAAATTTAGTTTCTTCTTGTTTTTGGTAAGTCTCTTCCTTAATGTCTGTTATTGTAAAATCAATCTAAAACAAATGAACATAACAATTCACTGATGCGCCTCCACATGAGGTTTGAGATGATCTGTTTTTAAGTAATAATATGCTGAGATGGTTGGTTACTTTAAAGTCTGCAACTATACATTTTCATTTGTTTTCTAATGAAACATCTAACTGGTAAATGGTACATCAAACAGAAAATGAGTTTTGCTTCTTTTGGCAAATTCAACCTTTCAACTTGATAGAAAAGGTAATGCTGTAACATGGCATAGTTTTGCAAGATATCCAACAAAAGAAGTAGCATATTTTTCGGAGTAAAAGACGTACCTTTTCCACCCCAAAAAAGAGGGTGAAAATCTGGGTGCATCTTATACACAGAATACAGCATTTTTGGCCTCTCAAAACCCCACCCCCTTTGAAAAAATGGCCGTGCGTAGCCTTTAGGAGCCTTCCAGAGTGCTCCTGGGGGCTGGGGAGGGCAACAATGAGGGAAAAATGGGCAATTTTTTGCTAATTTTTGCCCCCTCCCTAGCCCCCAGGAGCACTCTGGAAAGCTCCTAAAGGCTATGCATGCCCTTTTTTGACAAAAAGTGGGCCCATTTTCGTGAAAAACGGGCCATTTTTGGGAGGTCTGCAAAGTGCAAAAACTTTTTTTAAAATTTGCCTCTTCAAAATCTTGGTGCGTCTTATACTCCAGTGCAGCTTATACTCTGAAACATACGATAGTTTTGTAAAAGCATTATTGTAAAGGAAATGTCGGTTTCCAACTTTAAAAAGTGACATCAGTCACTTTGAATTTAAATCTCTAGTATGGTGAATTTACACACACACACACACACACACACACACATACACACACATACACAAATCTGTAAAACTAAAAGGCAAGTATTATCTGCAGTATTATAAAAGGTTGGGAAATCAGTTGTGGAAAAATAACATTACATTACTAGCAAAACCTACAATATTTTATAAGTACTATCACGAGCCATGTGAACTGTTGGTAATATTGCTCTTCAATCTGAAATACACTGGTGAAGATCAAAACAGTACATTGTGTACATCTTAAGAGGATGAGAGCAAAAATGTTGGTCTCGCTATATTCACATACATGGAGAAGGGAATTAACTGATAGAAATGCTTTCCCTTTTTCCACGCGCTTCTGCATTCTATTGCAGATATTTGATTGTTTTCCAGACATAAACAGGAAAGATAAGAAGGGGAAAAAAATCTATCCATGATGTATTTGCAAATCATTTTAAACCATTAGTACTTTATGGTAACCTATATTCAAGTCACGTGTTAAATATTTGTAGAGCCCTAGAGGTGCTAAGTGCATTCTTTGCACTGATGCCACAGTAAAACAATTCAGTAATTTCCTGAATATTTTTAAATATACAGTGACTAAAATCTCCTTTTCAATATTAAAAATATGTAAAATGTGAGAGAATGAACAGCAATAGCAACTAAGACAACTGTGCCCAGAGACTTCTGGAATTGGGCGGGGGGGGGGGCACAATAGCAATAACAACAACACTACAATACTAGTAATAAAATGATATCCTTTCTTAATGAACTGGGTCAGCAAAGTTGTTAACTTACCTGTAGAAAAATGACAATAAATCATTTGGCATAATTAGATCAAAGAGCAGCCTAACTGAATGTCTGTAGGCAACACCCATATTGTATCTAAATCTGTATGTAACGTTTAAAATTGTTGGAAAAGTCAAAAGCAAGCACACTATTTGGTGGCCTTCCGTTAGGTGGATAATACTATCCTAAAGTGCTAATTATTCTAATAACTAAAACTAATATTAATGGTCTCCTGGGGATCTTAAAATCTAGGAAAATTCACCTGGGGGATTTTTTTTTTTAAGTAGGACAATCCAGCATTTAATAACTATCCTCGGAAACAGATCCAGTTTCCCGTAAAGCTGCTGTAATGAGTGAATTATATGCTCTCCATAACTGGTCTCAATTAATAACATGGCTGTGGCATTCTGGAACGGTGGAATCAAAGTCTTACTTAAAGCCTATTATAATACTCTGCAATCATCTCTCTAAAGACTCTTTTCTAAAACCAACTACAGAACACTGAAAATTAATAAAGCCATGTTTGTGCCAATCTTAAACATTATGAATCTACTTTCCTTGCCTAGAAGTGAGTTAAAGTTGTAAATTGTTACCTGTGCACTGAAAGGAAGCATCTTACTGGTTCAGTTTGCTAATAGGCTAGGAATTGTAAAGAAAGACTTTACGCTCATGAATCACAGTGGTGCAGTGGCTAGAATGGTTAGAATGCAGTACTGCAGCTAACTCTGCTCATTGCCAGAGTTCGATCCTGATGGGCTCAAGGTTGACTCAATTTTCCATCCCTTCGAGGTTGATAAAATGAGGACCCAGATTCCCGGAGGGGCAATATGCTGACTCTGTAAACTGCTTAGAGAGGGCTGTAGAGCACCGTGAAGCATATAAGTGCTAAGTGCTATTGCCAATTAAAATACTGTTGACCATTCTTGGAATTCTAGACGATTGGAGACATTATGGTCAATTGAAAATATGAATGTTTATTATAAACCAATGGGAATTCTTTGTTCCAATCTTCGCTTCTACTCTTTAGAGATAGGTGATACTATAATACTTTAAAGACTCATTGTTATTTGATAGATAATTATGAATTCAAGGAAATAAGGAATATTACAAATGAAATAATATTAATGGTAATCTGAACGCATAATGCTCAATGACAGCAAAACATTCAGTTATGTTTAATGTAAACCAGTGATGTTAGTCACTGGTTTACATTAAACATAAGAGCCGAGGTGGCGCAGTGGGTAGAGTGCAGTACTGCAGGCTACTTCAGCTGTTATCTGCAGTTCGGCAGTTCAACTCTCACCAGGCTCAAGGTTGACTCAGCCTTCCATCCTTCCGAGGTGGGTGAAATGAGCACCCAGATTGGGGGCAATATGCTGACTCTGTAAACCGCTTAGAGAGGGCTGAAAGCCCTATGAAGCGGTATATAAGTCTAACTGCCATTGCTATTGTTAGTCCTAAGTTTAAGAATTGATGCACAAAAACTTGCAACCGAACGACATGCTTGATGAAATGGAAGAAAGTTGTTCTTCTTTCCTCTCTTGCTTTGTTTTGTATGTGTTACTGTTGACATGGTTGCAAGTACAACTGACTAGTGATACAATAGTAGCAAAGCCTAATGAGATACCAACATAGGTGCAAGTATGAAGTTATGATGGGGTGTGCTGTTAAGGATGAAAAGATGCTTCTTTGGCATTGGTGATAATACAGACAAGATGGAGGAGGTGGGAATAGCAGAAGCAAGGCTGGGTATGCTATATAATGACCAGAATTCACTGATCATGATACTCCAGCACCTTCTAAGGAATCAGAACTAATATAAATTAATGCCTAAAAATCCCAGCACAGCAAATTAAAAGTGTACTGAAGTTCTGAAAGATGATTCAGGAATGCATCATCCACTCTGAGACAAAAAAAAAAAGAATTTGCCAAAGTAATCAAAATAACCTCTATTTCACACTCAGACCTGAAGCCATGATTTTAATTAAAATAATTAAAAGTGGGCAAGATGTTTGGGATGAAACCAAGCCAAGAATCTGGATGTACACTGGTCCCACAAGTTGGTCAAGAGGCCTGAATCACTCTGTCCTCCTATGATGAGACGCTCGATTCCTATGTTCCTTGAAGCCGTGGTGGAGCAGTGGTTAGAATGCAGTATTGCAGGCTAATTTAGCTCATGCCAACAGTTTGATCCTCACCGGCTCAAGGCTGACTCAGTCTTCCATCCTTCCGAGGTTGGTAAAATGAGACCCAGATTGTTAGAGGCAATATGCTGACACTGTAAACAACTTAGAGAGTGCTGTAATGCACTACGAAGCAGTATATAAATCTAAGTGCTATTGCTAACCTCAATGCACAGGAATATTCCTGAAAAGGGTGTGTGTGTCCAGAATAAAATGTAAAAGCTGAATTAAGCAGGAGAAAGGATGGAATAATCTATTCCTTCTCTGGCTTTTATGGTTTTTCAGGATAGCTGGCCCAATTTGGGGGGGAAAAAAACTCCTTTAAGTCAGTACGACAATCAAGCTGAAGATTTGTGTCCCGAGAAATCAAATTCAAATCCACACAGGATTAATGTCGATTCCTTAGGATGGGGCATTGAACCAAAAAAATATATATGCAACATTCACATAGCTCTGTGAATATTGCATTTTATCTGTGAATATTGCATTCTCTCATCAGAATTTTGTGATAATTTCTCTTCCAAAAGGAACTCATTACTTTTAAGTAGGCAGCACTGCATACATTTTTGTGAATTCAAATATACAGATAGCTTCCATTTATCCTATTCAAAATTATAGATAATACTTACCAAGCCCCAGAAGATCCACAGTTGATTCTGGTACTTTCTTGGGACTTGTTTTAAGCTCAAGTTGCTGATCATCTTTCTTCTGAGGCTTTATTAAAAATGAAGAGAGATTGTGACAACACGTATACACATGTGAAATACCACAAACAAGAGCCTTACTTTAAATTTAAGCAGCACACATTTCAATACAGGGGGGGGGAAAGATTGTAACAACACATATTATAGCATAATATAAAAGAACCAATAATACCGTCCTGCCAGATATTATTGTGTGTAATAGAAACACATACAAAAGGCAAATTGGCAAAAAAAGTATGACGGAATTCATTTCCTACTGCTCTGTGACATTCGCATACACTACTTCAACAACCTTCACAATAATCCTTTGAGTATCCCCTGGAAAAGGCCAATGGGGGAGCGGAGACAGAAAGTATACTTGTTCGTTTAGTCATTCATTCTTACCGTCTGTTTCAATCACAGACAATTGTAAGCAGCACACATTTCAATACAGGGGGGGGGGGGGAAAGATTGTAACAACACATATTATAGCATAATATAAAAGAAGCAATAATACCGTCCTGCCAGGAAGAAATACCACTCTCAATAAAAATGAGAATCAGCTACTGCAAAGTGGTAACATGTCGTTCTATAAGACCTTGAAGGCTTTCTGAAACAGTAAACTCTTGGCAGCATTTGCAAATCTAAACAGGGTGCTGATCTGACCATGAGTAGGAATCAACAACTTGATTACTCAATGCCAACTAAAAAGCTGTGGCGATCTGAAGTGTCTTTTGAAACAAAGACTCTCAAGATTATTTTCACATTTGCTTTGATGCAACACACCACCACCATCACTTGGATATAGTAATTTACTAAGATGTAGCTTTTTGAATGTCAAATAATGCGGAAAAGATTGACTGATTATGTGTGCCATCAACTCTTAGTGACCATGATGGATGACCAGGCTGATTTGGCCCCTTAGGTCTCCTGGGGACGTACCCATCATCACTGATCCCCCTTTTCCTCATATTTTCTTTCCATCTTTATAACAATATAGAGTTCTCAAGAGAGCTGGGTCTGCTAGTAAGTTAGCATAATGTGTCTAAATTGTAACAATATGAACTTGGCTCTTTGAGCCTTGAGTGAGAACTCTGAATGGATTTGTTCTATGATCCTTTCGTTTACTTACCGTGTTTCCCCGAAAATAAGACAGGGTCTTATTTTCTTTCCCCCCCAAAATAAGCGCTTGGCCTTATTTTCGGGGAGGTCTTATTATTTTTGAGGTGCAGGAGGCGGTGAGTGTAGTCACCTCACAGCTGCTGCTGTGTTGCAATATTTTCAGGGAGGGCTTATTTTGGGGGGAGGTCTTATTTTAGCGCATGCACTCAAACGCCTAACTGGGCTTATTTTGGGGAGGTCTTATTTTCAGGGAAACAGGGTAGCCAACATTCTTCTCAAGCACTAAAGTTCAAAAGTTTTAATAGTCTTCACAGCACACCATGTTTGTTTTTTTAATTCCAACTTGATTTCCATAAAGCGTCAGTGGTAAAACTATCTGACTGGTACACCATGGAATAATTCTTGACTTTTTCTTTGTTGTTGATAATCATAAAAGGCAGAAGCTATCCACCAGATACGTACATATGTAGGACCTCCCTCTCCCTCCCCCCTCTCTCTCATACACTATATTTCTATCTATCTATCTATCTATCTATCTATCTATCTATCTATCTATCTATCTATCATCTGTCTCTCTTTCTGTCTATCTGTCCATCCATCCATCCATCCATCCATCCATCCATCCATCCAAGAATAGCCACCCATATCAGCTGTTCTAGGACTGTTTGCCGCACTGTTGTCACTAGTTTGCTCTTCTTTATGTTTAATTTTTGTTTTTTCATTTCTAGAGCTTACCAATTATTTCCATTTTCGCCTATCAAGAGTACAATTAGTCCTCGACTTACAACAGTTAGTTGAGTGACTGTTCAGTTACAACGGCACTGAAAAAATGTGACCATTTTTCACAGTTATGACCTTTCACAGCATCCCCATGGTCGTGTGATCAAAATTCAGATGCTTGGCAACTGGTTCATATTTATGAACGTTGTTGTATCCCAAGGTCATGTAATCATTTTTTGTGATCTTCTCACGAGCAAAGTCGATGGGGAAGCCAGTTTAACTTAATAACCTGGTTGCTAACTTACCAACTGCAGCGATTCACTGAACAACTGTGGCAAGAAAGGTTGTAAAATGGGGCAAAACTCACTTAACAACAGAAATGTTGGGCTCAATTGTGGTTGTAATTCGAGGACTACCTATAGTGCATAGTGCAGACTCTTGATATTTCTTCTCTGAATTTTAAACACATGCTCATCTTCTTCCAATCAGGCTTACTCAATATATAGTCAGCATACAGGTTGACTATGATTAAAATCTCCACTCAGTTAAGCCATTCAATTTACTAGCTGTTCTCAATAGGTAAGTTACAGTTGCTGCAAAGATTTCTTTTATAAAAAACTTGGAACATAAGCCAAATACACTGAATTTCTTACAGTTGCACTGTAAATCTAGCACATCAATAATTCATTGACTACTAGAAAGAAAAACTATGAAATCACAGGCTCCTATAAAATGAATTCTGCAAAGAGTTACCAACACTGAACATTTCATTTATTAGTATTTGAAGAATTTACTTTTCCCAGCATGAATGGGGCCCGCATTGTCAGACAATATCTCGCTCCAGGTGCATGTTTTCTTTGGTGATATTGTTGTAGGGATATACTTAAAAATTTAAGATATATTTGAAATGCAAGGCGTCCATCCCAGATGGGATCAAAAAAGCAGACAATAGTCATGGCAGCACAAATTAAACTCTGCCATTCCTGTACAAGCTGTAACTATCATCCTGACTTTTTTTGCTGTCCCAGCCCTCCTGGATGTCTGTAAGGGAGTTTGTGTATATGGCAAGTTTTATAACAAATTAACATTCTTCCTCCAGGGATTCAAAGCTGCCATGTATGAAAAACCCAAAACTAGAGAAAAATTAGTAAGTGGAATTAAGGGTTAATTAGAAAGTAGATTAATGCACTTTATCATATGTCACTTGAAATTATATTTTAAAATCCTAGATTGCACTACAAAACTGATGTGTAGAATAAAATAATGTGTGCCGTAGATAAAGTAGCACATAGTTATTGCAGTATCCTAACTATCCTGCAAATTTTAAACCATCATTTTCTTTAATCATGATCCTATAGTTGATGTATCTGATTAAATACTCTCCATGTCAAGTCATTTCTGCAAGGAGAAACCAATCTCCGTATTTTATCCTGGATCAATTTTTTTGTGGAATGTTTCCAAGCAGTAACAATTTTTTTAGTATGCATCCACAGGAATCATTCAAAAACTGCCCCCTGTAAATGTAAAGAAACACTGAGTACTAGTTTTCACACAAAATTTATTTCATTATTTGACTACTTATGCAACTTCTAATGCACACATTGGTGAGTCCCTTATTAATTTAGATCTGTGTAAACTATTTCCATTCTGTTCTTTTTGCTCTATCACCAAATAATCAAAACCAGCTTTATATGTGAACATTCCAAGCCACGTACTGGTTCTTATTTATCCAGTTTCTATATAGTTGCCAAACTAAAGCTACTGATTCTGAGATGCTAAAGAAAACAATTGAGTGATTAATGAATGAATGAATGAATAAATATTAGTAGGATTGTAGAGCGAGTAAAATGAACACTTAAACATATGGTTCCTTTAGGAATCCCTGTTATGTAGAAATCAGAGAGTTTCATCTGGTATCTGGGCCAACCATTAAAACAGATCTGATCCTGCAGAGGAATAGAGTATAAATCAATCATACATGGACCAAGGAAGTGATTCGACCAAAAGGTCAAAGATTATTTCAAATGCCAATATTGCTACCACTTCCATTTTTCCTTCCTTAGTAACATTAAATCTTTTTGACTCTCACTTGATCAAATTTATGGGGTTCAGAAAATTCAGAAATTACACATCCTTCCAGAAACAAAGAAGATATCATTGGAATCATCCACATGATTGAGACCATTCACATCCAAATGTTCTTCATGGGTAAATCATGGAAACTGCCATTTCTATGGTTGTCTTATAAGTGGCGTGGCTAGAAGTTGGGATTATGTCAAGCTCATATCGCAAAGCAGCATCTATAGGCATCCAGCTTAACAAAGCCTTATCATTTTTTGGATTTTGGGGGGAGGGAGGGGTATAGTGGAGAAATTAAAGACTTTTTGGACAACAAGGTTTTATTGTATTCATCGGGTAAGTTTTCATTTATTTAAAAAGACAATGATTCAAATTTGACTTCCAAAGTTTTAAAGACATATGACTTTTTTTAGACCATGCAGCAAAAGTATGCTTAATATATGGATTTTGGAAGGTTAATAATGGATTAAGGGAGTGAAGAATTTGGAATTACAATTTAGAATTAAATATTTTCTAATGGAAATTGGAGATTAGCTTGGATTTTCTTATGATAAAGGACTGTGAAGGCTGGACATTACAGCCAGGGGATAAAAAAAATGAAGCAGAAATCCTTTTTGCAAATTTTTGAACACATCTCTGCCACGTTTTTGGACAGAAAATGGATCAAATGTTTTATAAAATTGACAGCATATTTTAATGGCATTCTAAAATAAGAATGAGCTGCAATGGATATCTATGAAATTAAATTCGAGGGGGAATTTAAATGTAATACAAATGGATCTGATTGACGTCTTATTCCCTAAAGACAGTGAACAGATATTACATAATTAAAGATTTTTCTACATGGAAATCAGTGCATATAATATGGAGCCTGGTGTTCTTAAATATATAAAAATAATATTGCAGTAACTTAATCCTTGTATAATGTTGTAAATAGTTTAACATGTAGGCAGAAATTATATAGATGCAATTTCAGGAGTTCAGTAGGCAGATGTTTCATTCAAATTAATAACCATTTTATTAATAGAAACTCTTAACAGTATAGATTTTTTGAATTAATAGCTATTCAATATAAACAAAATACTGTGCAAGATCTTAGTTGTGCCAGTTTTGCATTTTTGATTTAGTTCAACAGTTCAAATGTTTTAAAAAATATTAAAATCATACAAATAGCTAATTCTTTTTACTTGAAATTTTCTACCAATAACTACAAAAACCTTACCAAATAACAGGATCCCAAATACCATACTTTTCGGAGTACAAGATGCACTCTCCCTTCCCCCCCCCCCCCAAAAAAAGAGGGTGGAAATGTTGGTGCATCTTATACACCGAAAATGGCCATTTTTGGCCTCCCAAACCTCGACCCATGCATCCCTTTTTGGCAAAAACAGGGCACACAGAGGGTTTGGAAGTCCTGCAGAGTGTTCCTGGAGACTGGAGAGAGCAAAAATGACATGCCTGGGGAGTTTTGGAGGCCACAAATGGGGTGCACAGAGGGTTTTGGAGGCCTGCAGAGTGCTCCTGGGGGCTGGAGAGAGCAAAAAACGGATGTGCGGAGCCCAAAAACTATTTTTTTTCTTGTTTTTCTCTTCGAAATCTTGGTGTGTCTTATACTCAGATGTGTCTTATACTCCGAAAAATAAAGTAGTTACAGATACACGTTTGAATAATTCCTATTTCACAATAACTAAAACCAAATCCCGTGACTGTTCAAAAGCACTTTAAAGGATGATAGCCACTTCCCAAGCATGCCTGCAAAATCAAATATTCAGTTTTAATTTGATACAATAAATCACACTGCTTTGACTAATCGCAGCAAAATAGGCTAAACTGGTCGTGGTGTTTCAGATCTTATAGTTTTAGACTTCTGTCCACTTCCATTAGGCTCTAATCTTAACATCTCATGCAGAAATGAAAGAAACAGATAATACTTGAAATGGCTTACAGTTCTAGGGGGAAGGTTTCCCAAAAGTGAATGGGAGAAATAAGGATAAGCAATATTTCAGACTGAACATTTTCTGCAAGGATCATAAGCAATTATTTGGCGTGCTGTAACGTAATATATACCGGTAATGAGAGATATTATTCATATATAGGTTGAAGGTGGAGTTTAAATTTATTAGGATGCAACTCTTCCTGAGTAAAGCATTGAACGTCACATTAACAGAAGTTCATCCAAATGGATTTTTCACATGTGGGTTTTAAAACAGCAAGAAATAGAAAAACAATTCTTAAAACCAGTATTTGCAGAAGTATAGCGTGGCTAAATGTCATGCTCCTCGACTAAGGCATATTCCAGGATCATTTTCAAAGTACGTGCCATCTCTTCTCGGCTTAGCATTTCCTTGTTACTACAGCAGATATTTAAAGCTGCTTCTAATGTGTTCGTTGATCCAAGACAGCATTACATAGTGAAAATATAAAATATACAGTGCATTCTAAATGTAAACAGACTGTACAGACAAAGCTCAGTTTGCATCGAATGAATCTGCCTGGAAACCTCTCTATAGGTTTTCCTATCATAAAAGGAAGCAAAAATTTAATTCCACGGGGCTTCTGTAGTTGAATCAAATAAGCCTTCCAATGCTCACTGGAAGAGCGTAACAAAAGAGCACTTAATGCTACTGCATGTTATTCAGCAGAGGCAGCCAATGAATAATTAAGCCAGGCAAAAAGCATGTCCTGAACTCTGAAAATTGCCACTTTTCAAAATCATGCAAACTAATACAAGCAAAAATAACAAAATGGGGAGCAGCAAATGCAGCAGCTGCCTTCGCTAAATGTGTTCTTAGTATCAGTTGAATTGAAACAATAATAATCAGAGTTGTGATTTTTTTTCAACTATTGTAATTATCAGGCACAGCAGCAGTATGAAAGAAGTGAACATCAGGAGAGGCATGCTACTTGTACCAAGCACAAGCAAAAGACCTAGAATATCAATAATAATGTCTGTGGCTCCCGCCGGCCCCACAGCTATAGACTATTTATCAACCTTCATGGTTAGAAATAAAAAGAAGTCCAGGTATGTTGAGGAAGGATTGGTTTGAGACAAGAGGCCAAGCAGTCCTCCGTGAAAGGAAATTGCATGGATACACACACACACACACACACAGATTCACACAGAGAGAGAAAGAGAAAGAAAGGAAGAAATAAAGAAAAAAGAAAGAAAAAGTGAGAGATGAAAGAAAAAAAGGAAAAAGGGACAGAGAGACAAAAGGAAGGAAAGAGAGAGAGAGAGAGAGAGAGAGAGAAAGAAAACACATGGCCGGCAAGCCACTCCCACCAGGTCACATGGCCAGCAAGCCACTCCCACAAAGGAGGCCACACCCACAGAGTAGGTTCGAAAGTTTTTTGAAACCCACCACTGATGGATAATTATAAATGTGGAAAATGGAGATAATGAAAGAGAATACAGGGAAAAGAATGGGATATAGAAAAGAGAAGGTAACAAGGGAGGCGAAGAAATAATAAAAAGAACAACGGAGAATAACTAAAGGTAAGGAGGATAGTATCGTGGCATGAAGTGTAACTGGGCAGACTGCAAGATCATCTGGGGCAACAGGTGGAGGAAAACAGATAAGATGGTAGCAACAGCATTGCAATGCAAGCATGCATCTTTTGGTTTTACACTTTATGCCTCGGGTGTAAAACTCAATTGCGTCATGGGCCGGATTGTGATGTATCGCAATGTTTTTTGCCTTCACGGTGCTGGAGCGGGTGTGGTCTGCATGTGATGTATTTGGTCCACGGGCCACCAATTTGACAGGGTGGTTTTATTCCAATGAACTAGCCTGAGCTTCGTTACTAGGACTGGCTCCTTCAAGATGACTAATTAGTTTAAGATAGTATGCTCTAGACACCATACAGATTTGCTCAGATTTTAACAAGCACCTGGAAGTAGGATGGACTGCTCTTCCACGCTGGTTAGTGCTAGCATAAGGGATAAGACTGCACCCTTGCAACGTATGCCTGAACTCAGATCCCAAAGAACCCCTTGATTTGCTAAGAAGCTCTAGGACAGTGTTTTCAGCATCAAGTGCCGAAACGGGAGCACCCGCATGGAGCACCCACATGGGGGAGTGCTGGAAACCGGAAGAGAAGCTCCCCGGCGCACATGTGCATACTGGTCACCTGGTCTTCCGGTTTCTGGCACACATGCGTGCATGAAGACCAGCTGGTTGGCACGCATGTGCATGCCGAAAACCAGAAGCTCAGCTTCCCAGTATGCACACGCATGCCAGGGAGCTGGTAGCTGCTCTTCCGGTTTCCACCACTCCCGTCCACGCAAAGACCTAGAAGAGCTACGGGTAATGGCTGGCATGCCCAGAGAGAAGGCTCTATGTGTCATTTCAAGCATGCATGCCATAGGTTCGCCATCACAGGTCTAGGAGATGAAGCTGCAGAAAAGATGGAAGTATATGCCTCAGAAACAGAATGCATAGAGTATTGGTACAAACTCAAGTAACTTCCAAGAGCAACTTGCAAAATTCTCTGCCAGTTTCCTGACTTGTGGGAAACCGACAGGGAAGAACACAAATAAAGCAATAATGTGACCATTGAATGCTGCAAATGTTTTGAGTGCAAGCTAGTTGCTAAATCACGATTATGTGACGTATGTGCATATATGTGTGTGAAAGAGAGACAAACTATCAGATAAATTATCAGCTATTATGAGTACAGAAAGAAAACTGCAAGAAGACAACTACTAACAACATACTCAGACTGAAATAATGAAAAAGTTATTATTTTCCTTGTGAATTCATTTTTTAGAGGAACTGCCACAAACTTTTTACATTGTTAACATTTCCAGCTGCCATGTCCATGCAATTCATGCTATTAGGAAAAAAAATAAAGTCTCCCTCCAGCTAATCTCAATGCCTGATGACTATACACAAGTCCATATCACTTGCTTCCATTTTTCAAATTTTTTTCCCCAATGTAGTCTATAGCCCAGGCATTTTCTGGAAGTTTCATTTTTAGATGTTAAGACCAGTGTTTTTCAACCTTGGCGACTTTAAGTCCTGTGGACTTCAACTCCCAGAATTCCCCAGCCAGCTCTGCTGGCTGGGGGATTCTGGGAGTTGAAGTCCACAGGACTTAAAGTCGCCAAGGTTGAGAAACACTGGTTAAGACAATTCATATTTTAAAGCACAATTGCACAAAATATTAAGATGTAATGCTTCTGAAACTAGTTAAGTCAAGTGATCTTAACTAAAACTATAAAATTGATTTTAGCCAAAAGACCAAGACTTGTAATAGTCAAAGAATTAAATAAATAAATAAAAAAACCTGCAATGAATTTGCAGCACTATGTACCATTAATTATGAATAATGATATAATCTGAAAATATACAACTAAACCAATCTTACTTTTTCAATTCCTAAGTTTTTCAAAGGTTTTTCTGGTTCTTTGTCCCTTTTTCTCTCTTCTTTCTTCTTATCTTTTTCCTTCTGTGGAAAGATGTTCCATTAAACATTATATTGTAATATTATATTATAAATATTTAAACTAACAGTTATATTAACTTCTAAAAGTTAATTTAAACTTCTATTTCAGAAACACATTTATTTCTATCAGAACTGCAATGGCTTCATATATTATTCATATATGGGTCTGTATATGTATTATGTATGTATACAATATCTTAAGAATTATATTACAAGGCTGACCTGACTATATACTATATCTGCAGGCGCTTCAAATCTATTAATATTATATTCCCCTTAATATACAGCAGAAAGACAAGAAAATTGAAAATGTATGGCTGTTTTCTATTTTCCATCAGCTTTCTCCATAGTTTCATCATAGTCATTTTTTCCACTGCTTTTGGTTTTTGCAGGCTTACAGATCATCTTATTCTGAGATGTTTGGCTAATATGTAATTGATATCATGGTTTAATGGTTTATTTAGCTGAAAATGATGAGAGATGGGAATTACTGCTCAGTCCTGATGTCATTGCACCAGAAAACTTCTAAAAATCACATTCTTATATCTTCTATAAGATATTACCAGAAAAATACCTAGAGCACAGAGACTAGGTCTCATGGTAATGCTGATAATACATACTACCTGTGATTTGGTGATTGAGATACATATCATATTTATTATAATAATATATTCTATACAGGATGTCACTTTAAAGTGTTCAAAAACTTCATCCACATACTTACCTGATGTGATCCCCCATATCACTGTTTTTGAACCAACTGTCCTGGCTTCCAATTTGTTTCCAATACACTTGATAATATTAATATTGATCAACAAAAGCGTCTATATCAATGAACACATAATTCTACTACTGCATTGCAAGGCTTCCTCTTTAAGACAGGGGTGTCAAACACACAGCCCGCAAGCTGAATGCATCACATTCTGGCCACTCCCACCCCCCCAGTTTAGTGAAGAGGGAAAAAGTTGTGATACGTCACGTGACAACATGTCGTTGTGAGTTTGACACCCCTGCTTTAGGAGTAAGCTCAGAATCTACATTTTCAGCAGAGATTCATTTATGTCTCATGATGTAAAAAGGACACGTTGGATAGTATATAAAATAGAATCCTTTTTGGGGCACCTCACCAATTCTAGCCATTTTAATAATAACTATCCTGTTAGAGATTTTTTTTTATTTTTGCCCTTATTTTACTATACTATTATTTTGTGTTATATTTTTTAAAAATTGTGTTGAATGTCTTAAAAAGCACAAGCGTGATTCAGAAAATGACTACGCAGCAATACATTTGCATCTGATTGTGTGGTTAGTCTGACAAGGGATTATTAGTCTTCAGTCATTTTGACGGTTTTTGTAGGTCTCTCCCCCTCCCTTCCAGCCTTAAAGAAGTGAGTGGCCATTCAAATACTCTAAACAAGCAAACAAATAACTAAAATCTGCACTTCCAATTCAAGCTCTATATGCAAATCCCAGTGGATGTAATTTAAACCATGTTCAAGACTAGCAAAGCAATAAAGAGGTAGTCAAGATATTGCAGCTGGCTCTCCTTTTGGAAGTCGTGTGGAATTGGCAATTTTATTACGTGGATATTTACAAAAAGACAGCCTAGAAAATCCCAAATCAAATCACTTGGAAATAGGGGTTACTGGAATTAGAGGATCTTATTTCAAAGGAAAGAAAACACGTTTCAGGATGGAGGATTACGAAATGAGCACACAGACGACTGAAAATGAGGAATGCATTCTACTAATTAATAATTCATTTTCAAAACTATGCCAGTAACTCGCCAATTCTGCTTGGAATCCATTATCTCCATAACAATATTTATTTTGAGGAACTCTAACACACAATTTAAGTTACAAATCCAGGACAAACTTGTACGCTATTATGAAACAGTTCAAGCTGACCTGTAGAAGTCCATGAAGAAATTCTTTTTGGATAGATTTACAAAATGTTTGGTTTAAAATACTTTTTAGTCCTGCCTACGACAAATTACAAATATACATCATATATCAAATATATCAGAAAATAATTCCATATTGGCTGAATTTGCATTACGTTAAGCCATGTGTCATAGAAACCACAATGAACAACTACAATAGCAGTAGCAATAGCAGTTAGACTTATATACCGCTTAATAGGGCTTTCAGCCCTCTCTAAGCGGTTTACAGAGTCAGCATATTGCCCCCAACAACAATCCGGGTCCTCATTTTACCCACCTCGGAAGGATGGAAGGCTGAGTCAACCCTGAGCCGGTGAGATTTGAACAGCCGAACTGCAGAACTGCAGTCAGCTGAAGTAGCCTGCAGTGCTGCACTTAACCACTGCGCCACCTCGGCTCTCTAGCTGAATTCACACAAAGTAAGCCACAAACCAATATATTAACCTGTACTATAGCTATTCAGAACGAAAGTAGAACAAATCTGCACCAAACACAACATGAACACCAAGAAGAGGGAATACCTCCATTTTGCTTTGCTCAGAGGCAGCTTGCAGAGAAGGAGAAGATGTTTGAGGTTGAGCAGCATCAGAGGAAGACATCTGTACAAAGCAGATGAAAGATGAGAAAAGACAACTTGACAGGCTACAGTAATTATAGGAAGACGTAAAGTTAAAATATATTTTATTACTTTCAATTTTTGAGAAAGAAGGGAAGAGAATGGAAGGGAATGGGAAGAGAAGAGGAAGAGGAAGAGACAAAACTAAATTTAGACTAATTTTGCTACTGAAAGTATTTTTAGAAAAATCTGTTTCAAACAAGATAAATATAGACTCACTGACTTCCTCAGTTCAACCTAGTATTTAACTGGAGGTACAGAAATTAATTATTATGTATAGAATGGTACACAGAGTCAACTGCCCTTTTACAATTTACTAAAGACATTTTTAAAGGTTAAAATCTGATCAGGGGAACAGTAAATGCTCAACAGAGGAATATGCTAGAATATAAAGAAAGAAATGGAAGTCAGATAAGATCACATCAGTATCACAAGAGAAAATAATTAAGCCTCTCATCCCATTGTTCAGTTTTATCCAGCATGACTCATGAATTATTAATGTCCTGAACTTAAAAAAAAAAGACTACTATCCTATAGGAGTAGGGAAACAAGCAAAGGAATATTTATTTTTGCTCATTCCAACAGATTTTATGAAGGAAAAAAAAATGAGTAACACTAAATGAAATATCTAACTACCAAAGAGAGCCTTCTCTTTTGAAAGCAAGGAGAAAATGTTGTTAATCAAAAAGAGTCTTTTAATCATAAGCTAACAAGCATATTATAAGGAATTTTGTAATTTTGTGAGCATGTCTCTATAATCCACAATCTGTTGAATATTTTCTGCTTTATCCACAGTATTAGTCAGTCAGTGTAAGAACGCAATCCTCATACATGAAACTTCCACTAATGTTCATGTTAAAAATATACAAAAGCAAAATCAGAAGACTTGTCTGGATAGCAATGAGCTTTAATTTCTTCCCAAATTCATATCTCAGAAATTAGATAGGAAAGACTTTAACATTATTTCTCCTTATATATATATTCATTCATATATATATAAATAATAAATGTGTGTGTGTGTGTGTGTGTGTGTGTGTGTGTGTACGTGTGTACGTACGTACGTTATATTTGTGCTGATAAATAAATAACAAAAAGGCAACAGTAAAAAATATTGGGTTTCTGTCTGGATGGTCTCTTGTGACGAGCCGAAGGACAGAGAATGGAAGTAGTGATCTTCCTCCCATATTTGAGCATACCAGGGGTTGTGACTTTAAATATATATATATTTAGTGTCACAACCCCTGGTAAGCCCCCAATTATGGGAGGAAGCCAACTGCTTCCATCATCTTTTTATCAGCACAAACACACACACACACACACACACACACACACACACATATTCTAAGTATATTCCATTTGTTATCTCCCTATTGCATTGCCTCCTATTTAGTAGAATTGTAGCAAATCATGCAGGTAATGGGATATAGGATTCTTATGGATCTTACACTTTCTCTTATTGATAGTAACAGGATCATATACTTTTATACTTCAAGGAGCAAAGATATTGTTACAAGGAGTGGAAAATTAATTTTGTTAACAACCACCCTTAAACCTTACACTACCATTTACAATGAGTTCATAGGTAGCTTTACTTTTCCCAATATAGCAAAGGCGTTCAGAAAAATTAAAGTACAAAATGATTTAGAAATGTGACAGCCGTTTCTGGTGCTAACAATATAGCTGGGGCAGGGGTAAAAGACTGGCCTAGAAACAGAAGAGTCCCAGGTCTTTTAGGTATGACAGCTGCGGTAGCTGTCCGGTCGCTCCTGTCCTTCCCCCTGTGGTGGCCTGCATGGGGGCTGGACAGCTCTTCTGGGGCCCCTGAGCCAGCCAGGCACTCCAGATCACGGATCCACATCAATGCCGCAGGCTGGAGCCGTGCAAGTAGCCCGCTCAGATGGGGAAGGAAGGAAGCCCTTGCCTGTCTTTGCCGCCGCCCCCTCGCCCCTAGCAGTTATCACAGTGCTGTTTCTGGATGGTATGGGAGTGGCTGTAGGGGTTGGCCGGTCGCTCCTGCCCTTCCTCTTGTGGCTGCCGCTGCTTTTCTGGGGCACCCAAGCCGCCAGGCACTTCGGACCGCAGATGAGCCACGGGCTGGAGGGCTGGGGCCATGCAAGAAGCCTACTCGGGTGGGCGGGGGGAGGGAAGACTCGACCACAGCTCTGCTCCGCTAAAAAGCAATGGCCAGGAGCCACTCTCCGTGTCTTTTGGCGTGGTTGTTACTCCTCCTGTTGCTGGTTTTTGCGTGGGCATGCGCGTCAGGAACCAGATCACCAAATGGCCGCCGCGCATGTGCACACTGGAAACAAAAAGATCATTTTCCTGGTGTGCGCATACGCACCGGGCGGCTTCTCTTTTGCTTTCTGGCACGCCAATGCGCATGAAGACCAGCTGGCTACTGTGCCCGAACCCGGAAGAGCAACTGGCGATGGCTCCACTGCCAGGAGATATGGCTCTGCGTGCCATAGGTTCGCCATCATAGCTATATTGTACCAGAAAAATGATTATTTAGCCCAGTGTTTTTCAACCTTTTTTGTGCAAAGGCACACTTTTTTCATGAAAAAAATCACGAGGCACACCACCATTAGAAAATGTTAAAAAAAATTAACTCTGTGCCTATATTGACTATATATAAAGTGACGTCCCTGCGTGCGCTACCTCCCGGCGGTCCCCGCGTTTTTAAAGTAAACGCGGGGCCGCAGGGACTTAATAGAGGCATCTCTGTGTCCCGAAAGCAACTTTCAGGACACAGAGATATCCCGAGGCAAAAACACCCGGCGGGTGTTTTTCCCACGGCACACCTTACACTATGTCACGGCACACTAGTGTGCCGCGGCACAGTGGTTGAAAAACACTGGTTTAGCCAAATACTGCATCTACTTTGACTAGCGGTAGCTCCTTCAGAAATGAGCTAAACCTTTTTATAAGCTTGCTGTCACCTTATGTTGTAATATAGTTCCTTGTGTAGGCGTAGCGGTCACCCATGGCCCAGTTCATCCCGGGCACGCGGAGCCACGCTGAACCACACAGGAGAAAACAAACTCCTAAAATTCCATAACATCCTGATAGTGCATAACATAACATTCTGAGATGTGCCCTATCAATGACGTCCAGGATTTGACCATATATAGACAGAACTTCCCTGAGCAGTAGATTAGAAATTGTACTTTTACAGGCTGTTTTTAACCACATGCTATTGCTCCTCCTGCCTTTGTCCTATCTCAATAAAAGGGGCTCTCAGACCCCCAATCTGGGTCGCTCCATCCCGAGAAAGATCGTGTCCTGTCTTTTCTCCACATTGGCCTCATGGACGAACCACGGGAATGTTACAACCTTATTTAACAAATGCAATGTTAAATACAATGATAGGAATGGAGAGCTATGGCTCCTTTAGACTGGTTGGCTCAGGAATTCTGGGAGTTGAAGTCCACAAGTCATAAAGGAGCCATAGCTCCCCTCTCCTACCTCAGTCAGAACAAGGTGGTTCCGGAGACGTTTATGCCACAATTGTTATACTCAGTGCCACTGTAATCTGCAAATGGCTGGGAATCAAGAACTACCTGTCACTGAAATCTAGTCATCTGAAAATCTGTTATTGTGAGGAAGGCTGGTATGCCAGTCTTCTCAATTTATTCTTCTCATATGGCTCACAGAAAGGCCTAACTTTTTCCCCTCATTTTCAGCATCACTGGACACCCTACACCAGAGATAAACAATACTATGCTGTGGACATCAGTATGCATGCCAGCAGTTCTACTAATGCTGCCTCACAGGGCTATCTGCCTCAATTTATTTTCTTAAAAGAGTCCATTTAATTAATAAATGGCAGATAAGTGTACTGTAAAGCAAAGACTTTAGCATCGTGTTTATGTAGAATAAGGCTGCTGGAGTTTGTGCAGAGGAATTCTCAGAGGGGTTTTTGAAAAAACAAACTAGTGAGTAGTGCAGACCACTATTTTTATGTGGAAGTGAGACTTTTTTTCAGGAAAAAAACCAATCTTACTCACTATGATAATCATTTTATAAGGAGAGGGTTTCCTGCTTCCATGAAGAGACTATCTATAGCAGTGAGCCGAAACCCATAATTCAATGTATGTGCGACCCCCCCCCCGTGTACGCCAAGCCCCCACGCATATGCAACCTTCCCCCATGCATGCACATGCATCTCCCACATGCACCATGCTCCTGCGCAGCAGAGACCTGAAAACCAGCTGGCCAGCAGGAGGTGCCCACACATGCAGTGCAGCTGAGCTGGGCCGACGACTCGTGTGCCTGCAGAGAGGGCGCTGCATGCCTCCTGTGGCATGCGTGCCATAAGTTCGCCACACGGAAATATAGCGTGCTCTTTGAATTACAAAAGCCTCAAAGGTTTCCTGAAACTGTTCTACTACAGCTTATATCCTTTGACCACACACAGTTTTTAATAAAGGCAAGTTGCAACCCTACCAGTATTTCTGAATAGAAAAATGCTAAGGAACTATAATCCAGAGAATTAGGTATTCAGTTACCTCTTCAAATGCAAGCTATGTACAGGTAATCGTCAACTTATAATAATGCCCTTGTGACCTCAAGACTGGACTATTGCAACGCGCTCTACATGGGGCAGCCCTTGAAGAGTATTCGGAGACTATAGCTGGTCCAGAATGCAGCCGCTCGAGCAATTGTGGGATTGTGCCTCGGTACACCCACGTTACACCTATCCTCCACGAGCTGCACTGGCTGCCTATTGGTCTCCGGATACGCTTCAAGGTGCTAGTTGTCACTTATAAAGCCCTACATGGTATTGGACTTGGGTACTTGAGAGACCGCCTTCTGCCAATCACCTCCCATAGACCCATTAGATCCCACAGATTAGGCCTCCTCCGAATTCCATCTGCCGGCCAATGCCGGCTTTCGACCACCCGGAGGAGGGACTTCTCTGTGGCTGCTCCAGCCCTTTGGAACGATCTCCCCGTGGAGATTCGGACCCTCGCCACCCTTCAGGCCTTCCGTATAGCCGTTAAGTCCTGGCTGTCCCAGCAGGCCTGGGGGTCTTGAGTCCCACCCCTTCTCGAATTTGATTGTGCTTGTTGTGTTTTTAAATTGTTTTGTATTGTTGTCTTGTTTTTGTCTTACTTTTTGTATTTGTTCCCCTCCCCTTGGCTTTTGTTCAGCCGCCCTGAGCCCCTCTGGGAATAGGGCGGCATACAAATCGAATAAATCCAATCCAATCCAATTTCTTCAGGGACCATTCAAAATTATAATGGCACTGAAAAAAAGTGATTTATGAGCGTTTTTCAGAGTTATGTCTTTTGCAGCTTCCCCATGAACATGTGATCAAAATTCAGATGTTGGCAACTGGCTCATGTTTATGACTGTTACTGTGTCCCGGGGTCATGTGATAAGCTTGTGACAAGCAAAGTCAATGGGGAAGCCAGATCCACTTAACCTTGTTACTAAACAAACACAGAGATTCACTTAACAATTGGGGGGGGGGGGGGAGGTTGTAAAAAGTGGCAAAAGTCACATAACTATCTTGCTTAGCAACAGAAATGTTGGGCTCAGCTGTGATCATAAGTTAAGGACTACCTGTAATCTTTTTCACAGTTGATGTTAAACCAAAGCTTATAACCCTAGTAACAACAGGGGGTACCAACCTCAACTGTGATTTTGATTGGTTAATAAGAGACAAAATTAGGAACTAGACGAACATTTATTTTGACATGAAGCAATTCTTGTTAAAGCCAATTATTTCACATCCTTAAATTCCTTTCAGCAGCAATGGGCGTGACAAACTTTCAATTCTCATTTCCCTTCAGTCATACAATTTTGACAAGTTGCTTGTTAACTAATTTCCTTTTGATTTTCTCTGATAAATTATCTATTTTCACTATGAATTGATTGAAACATTTCTTTCGTTTTGCATTAGCAACAGCACATCTATCTTGTCGTTCTTCTGCATTGTGTTTCCATACCCTATCCTATTGCTATACCCTATTCCAGATTTTTCCACTCTTCTTATAGCCCTGAAACTAATATAAGTACCTGATATATTTTCCTTAAGGATTAATATTTAGAGATAGATCCTATTTCAGACTCTATAAACTATCTAACAAAAGTAAAAAAACAATGCTCAGCACTCAGAAACAGTATTCATATTTGAAAATATATAATCCTGTATATTTAGAGGTGAATGTTCTCACTGAATTAAGCCCTCAAATATCCATCATTATTTAATGTTCTATACAAGTAATACCAAGCATACTGTTACTAGAAAGAGAGATAAGTGCTATACTAAAATCTGTTTCTCTTATCATGGGATTACAGCTCTGGTATATATTTAATATCTCTTCTTAGATATTGATATGTACATATACTCTGTATGTGCGTGTATGTATGGTATAGTATGAATAATATGAATTATATAATTATGTGTTCATGTGTTTTGGAGTAATTCAGTAATATTTACTTACACTGGTGACATGAGTTGCATTTTTGTCATAGTATTTTTTCTTCTCATATTTATCCCTGATAAAAAACTCCACAGCTCTGAATAAGTTAGTTTAAGGAAAAGACAAAAGAAGAAAACAAAAAAGGGATGCATATGTCCATGCACGCGCGCGCCCGCCCGCGCACACACACACACACACACCAGCATAAAACTACAGACGTTTTCAGTGCAGAAACTAATTTTATATAATATTTCTAAAGCCAGAACTGAACTGCTTCAAATTTAGGATGCCTATTGAATTTTCATTAGCATTCTAGAATGTTCTTTTCCATTGTAAAAGCAACTTTTAATACTTTTATAACCTTAATATAATCATCTTGATACGTAAGACAAATACTACATCATATTTTCTCCAATGTTTCTATTCAGACTGAATTTTAAAAATTGGTATTTTATATTCATTCTCTCTCTCTCTCTCTCTCTCTCTCTCTCTCTCTCTCTCTCTCTCTCTCTCTCACACACACACACACACACACACACACACACACAGAAGGTGAGGGGGGAGAGAGGTGGGTGCACCTCACTTGCACTATATGCTTTGTAAAACTATTATTTTACCATTTCTCATCAAGGGGCTCAAATAAAGACAAATTTAGTTTGAGTTTAACCAATTTCCTCAATATAATTTTTTTCTGCATGATGAGACTCAAATTTCCAAACTTTCTATTTCAAAAATCCAGCACCATGGTTAAGTTCTGATGTGCTACTAATATGCTAATTTTTTCTCTTTATTTTAAGTAGTCCAGATGTTGCACAGACATCTTTAGTAGCTTTATACTTAAGCAATAAAACACCTTTTCCTGTCTTCTGTATTCTTGAAGTAAATAGTATCTTTATCAAACTAAAATAGAAATAGTGTTTTAAGTTTAAACAGTCTCCTAAGTTCTTTTAAAAAAATTAGTTTTACACCTTTGAGAATCTTGTCATTTATATTTCGCCATTGTGCATTATGCATACATCCATTTTAACATTGTCATCATATATAACTACTCCAATTTCCCTGAAAAGGGGAAATGCAAAAAAGGATACTGATCTGTTTGAGGTCTTCGAAAGTTCTCTGGTAAATTAGCTTCATAAAGTAATCTTGCCTTGGTATTCCCCATCTCCTGCATGCACTAAAAGCAATGACACAAACGTTCAATTTAGTTTGATGTATGTTAAGATAAACTTGCTGCTATAATAACCATTTTACATTAAAAACCATTATAATAAGGCAGAATAGGACATATTCATGAATAAACATGTATAAATATATATATAAAAAACCAAAATGTATAAATGTCCATGTTACTACCGTGTTTCCCCGAAAATATGACAGGGTCTTAGATTTTTTTTGACCCACAAAATATGGCCTTGGGATTATTAAAGGGGAGGTCTTATTTTTGGGGGGTTGCCGGGCGGCTGCTCCCTTGCGACCAGGCTCCTGAAGAGCCGGGCACAGCCTCAGGGTCAAATGGCTGTGTTGCGCTGTCGCAGAAGCAACACAGCAGCCATGAGGTGTCCACGCTTGCGAGCAGCCACGTGGCAACCCCTCTTTCCAGCCAGCACCACTGACCGACCTAGCGGTACCCAGAAGGCACCAAGCCACGCGAGCGCTTGTTCACCACCCTCCACCTCCCGTGGCTCGGTGCCTTCGGAATGCCCCTAGGTGAGTGAATGGGGCTATGCATGGCTGGAGAGGGGGGTTGTGCAAGCGGCTTTTCTGCTCCCCGCTCATGCGATTCCCAGGCTCACGATGCCCTTGGCTAACTCTACAGCACCTGCAGAGCCAGGGCATCTCTGCTGCTGGCGCTGCCTGCCGCTTCGGTTTTTTTTGGGGGGGGGGCTTTCAAAGCACGGAGGATAGATGCCGCTCTAGGAGTACGCTCTATGGTTGTGGGCTGCAGAGCATACAACCATAGAGCATACTCCCAGAGCAGCATCTGTCCTCCGTTGCGGCTTCCAAAGCACAGAGGTATGATACCGCTCTGGGAGTACGCTCTGTGGTTATACGCTACCATAGAGCGTACTTCCAGAGCGGCATCCGTCCTCCATGCTTTGAAAGCCGGGAAAAAACCCCCACCACCAAGAACAGCTTCCCGACAACCCCCCCCCCCTTCTTCAGCTGGGCACAGCGAAGAGGTGGCTGAAGGGGTTGTTTATGTCTCCTTCATCCTGGTGAAACTCCTCTTTTGAAAGGACGATCTGCAGGTGGTGGTGGTGGGAGATTCCCTGCACTTTGGGAGCGGCGTCTCCTCGCAGGGCTTCTTCTGATGTCCCAAGTATATGGATTTCCATGCCTACAGGAAGTCGCTTCTCACCTGCATATTCACATTGAAGGCTCGAAATGGGGTGTTTCTGCAAACGGCTTGAAAATGTGAAGGAGGATATTCCTGACTCTCACCCTGTTCTGAAGGTCAGAACAGACTGCGAACAGAATAAGAGACAAAATACCCCCTCCACATTTTCCATGCCTTCGTTTCCTGTTCTGTGGATGGAATTGTCTGCTGTGACTGTCACCATTAGGTAAGGAGGACATGAGGCATGTGGGTTGTGTTGCTTGGCCACCAGCCTCTTTTGCAGCTGCAATTGGCTGCAAAAGCGACTGGCGCTTGCTGGAGGCAGAGGACTGACCCGTGAAACAGCTGTTTTGTGAATGGAGCGGCTCAGCTGATCCTATTAAGGGGCCGAGAAGCCCTGAGGTGACCGGGGAATCCCCAGAAGGACACCAGCAGATATGAGAGTGCTATATCTCTCACAGGAAGATTAGGCAGATGAAGTTTGTTTGGTATCCTGCTGGAAAAGAGATCACAACAAGACAGTATCCAAAGCAGAAGGCAGGGCTAGCAGATAAAGACTCCAAGCCTTCTTTGAGGCAAAGTTTGAGAGAGCCCCCCATCATTCTACATATAGCCTCAGCTACCCACTATAGCAAAGAAGCAAGGTTGAATGCTTTCAGGAGAAACATTTAATGCTATAACATTTTAAAAATCTATTTCAGCAATACATCTGTGTTTTTATTTTAGCACACGCTTTAGAATTTATTGATTTTATAATACAATTTAGAAATATTTAAGTATCTTTTACTGTCATTTTCCGCCATTTTAATAAGTGAATGAAGAAGTCCTCATATTAGAATTCTGTTTTTAATACTTTCCATGGATATAATGATTAAAATTGGTTTGTCGGGCTCAGTGATTTTCAATTTTGTTTGAAAGCTACATAGCATAAAGCAAATAATTCTAGACCCTGATTATAAACACCTGTCTAAATATCAAACCACATGGTAGCAAATAACAATATGCTCTTACTGCATATTATTCTTTCTGCTTGTAAAAGGAGTAATATGCAATAGAACTGAAAACGGACATAAACATTTTACAAAAATTATACAAGCTTGGAGACAAAGCAAACTAATATTAGTTCACTGTTTTTTGAACATTAAAAATTGATGGATAAGTATTTTACTACCTGGAACATTAAATTGCAAGCTTGAAAAAATAAACATTCAGACATTAAAGTTTTTCTAGAAGTACTGTATGTTTTAGAGTATAAGATGCACCTTTTTTCCTCAAAAAAAAGAGGCTGAAAATCTGGGTGCATCTTATACATCAAATACAGCATTTTTGCCTCCAGAAGCCCCGCCCCTTCACCAAAATGACTGTGGATACCCTTATGGAGGCTTTCAGAGAGCTCCTTGGGGCTGGGGAGGGCAGAAATGAGCAAAAAATGGGCCATTTTCTGCCCCCCCCCCGGAGCACTCTATAAGCCTCCTAAAGGGTATGCAATTTGTTTGACAAAAAACAGGCCCGTTTTTGTGAAAAACGGGCCGTTTTTTGCTCTTTTTTGACCCCATCAGGAGCACTCTGCAAGCCCACCCAAAGCTATTCATGCCTTTTATTTATTTTATTTTTCCTTTTGGAAAGCTTTTTAACTGATGAGAATTACATTTATCAAGTGCTGTGCCAGCAAAAACGAAGTCTTAAGGTTTGTCAGTGATTTTCTTCTCCAGCACATGGATAAATACATGTGGAAATATCTACCTAACTACCTACTCTCTCCCTACCTACCTATCTACTGTATTTCTCTTTCTTTCTTTCTTTCTCTCTCTCTCTCTCTCTCCCTCTCTCTCTCCCTCTCTCTCCCTCCCTCCCTCCCTCTCTCTCTCTCTCTCTCTCTCTCTCTCTCTCTCTCTCTCTCTCTCTCTCTCTCTCTCTATATATATATATATATATATATATATATATATATATATATATATATATATCTTTCTATTTCTCTCTCTATCCCTCTACCTTACAACCTACACACTCTCTCTCCCTAACTACCTACTGTATTTCTCTCTACTTCTCTATCCCTTTATCTACCTACCTACCTACCTACCTAGCTACCCACTCTCTTTCTCTCTCTCTCCCTACCTACCTACTATATTTCTCTTTCTTTCTCTCCCTCTCTGTCCCTCTATGTACTTACCTACTTTTTTAAAAATTTGCCTCTTCAAAACCTTGGTGCGTCTTATACTCCAGTGCGTCTTATACTCCGAAAAATATGGTGATCAAATTAAGAATGTGCTATTCTCATCTGCCAGAATACTTGAAACAGACCAATAGAAAGAAAATTTCTGGAATACCTGGAATTGACTAAAATAAGGACTGAACAACCCATTGTGAGTCAGAACCGTTTGCACAACTTTTGCTAATATTCTTGGTATGTACAAGATGCTACTAAGATTAGAAAGAAAAATTCCAACTTGAACACTTACAATAACCTGTTGCAAGATGCAGTTCCCACATAAAAGTGCAGTCAATAAATAATTATATTACTATTTAGAAAAATTATGTTGGGATTTTTGTTATTTTTAAAAATCTTTTAAATGAGTTCATTTTATTAATTAACATATATTTTGAAACAAACTCTCCCAAAGTCTCTCTTAATACAACTTGAATGAAACTTTTTAACCTGTATTTGTTCTGGTGTCCATTGGTCCAAATTGACAGACTTGACTCTGGATATATGCACTCCCAGATTTCGATGTATTCCAGCGCATCTGATGCAAATAAAGACACCTGTATTCCAGGAAGCCCATCGTGGACCTAAGAGAAATGTATGAAAATTAAACAACTATATAACACCAATAGTATTTAAATATAGACTAGAATTCTTCACTGGCCAATTGTGATTGGACACACAAGGAACTTGTCTTTGATGCTCTCAGTATATATAAAAGATACATTCATCATGAATCATAAGGTACAACACTTAATGATAGTCATACGGTACAATTAACCAATCAAATCATACTAGGAAACAATCAATATAAATCGTAAGGATACAAACAACAAAGTTACAGCCATACAGGCATAAGTGGGAAAAGATGGGTGATAGGAACGATGAGATTAATAGTAATACAGACATAGTAAATAGGAAATATCTACCTATCTATCCATCCATCCATCCCATAAAAAGAAAACTTGTTTTCAGCCTTCTCTAGATTAAGGGTTACTGCAATCAGTGTAAAGTCCCCAACGCACCCCTGGATAATATAACTGAAATTCAGAATAACACTCACTTCGTTGCACCGTGAGATTTTTCTGCTTTTATTTTTCACAACCCGCCGCAACATCTAACCTCTTGGCGGTAGAGAATCGACAAAAATATCAAATAAAAACAAAAGCAAACGGAACAGACAATTGACACAAATCATGCAAATGGCAACCAGAAAATTTTAACCCTGCATAAGAGCGGGGTACAACAGTGCTGTTTTAACAGTTTTACACAATGCCAAAAAGGAAGGGGCTACCTGAACATCTGGAAGCAAGGAGGTCCATACACTGACTGCAACAGCTGTTGCCCACAGCTTAAGTAGAATAGGTATTCAGAGTTGGATTTTTTTTTACTTATGTTCTTGCCAGACAGGCATACTTAAACATGGTGATTTAGTACCTAACCACCACTATGCAATAATGAATCTTTGTAGTCCATCAACAACTGTCTGACTTGAGCTTATGTAATATCCATATAATGGTGACATCACCCCCAAATCTCCAAATGATTTATCCCAACAGGTTCATGTGTATGTTAAGCAACATGATATAGATGTTAAGTGACATGGGGGGAAGGAATTGAAGCCTATAGTACTCTTTATTGAAACATTCATGGCCTTAAATACTATCCTTCCTACCCCGATTACAGACCACAACTACCTACTCACATAGAACAGAGATACAGGACCCTGATTCCCAGCCCCTGTAGACTGTCTAGGAAGATAGTAAGCTTGATGGTTTCAAATGTTGCCGAGCGGTCTGATAGAACCAGAAGACCTTGGATCAAGGTCCAGATGGACATTTCATCACTGGGTCTGAATCTTGACTGGCAGGAACCTAGATACACAAATATTTTCTAGAATTGTCTGTAATTGTTGGACCCTGTGAGATTGGCAACCTAAGGAAACACTTTCTCGAAAGTTCTTTATTGTCCAGTAGGGTAATGTAAAATGAAATCTGAAAGCTTAGGAAAAGTAATTCTCCCACACAACATACGGTATACCTAGCATAATTAAGGTGGAATCATTCTCTTAAATCCCCCCCCTCCCTTGGATTCAAGAATCTTTTCGGAAACAGCTGTGGTTCTCCTGGATTTTTCCATCTAGGTTTTCCATCACAGTTGCTGAGCCTTGGTCTACCACCTTCTCAAAAACCATTGTTAAGATGTATCAAAACCAGTTGGGTCAAAGGAGCATGTCTTCAATGGAGAAAGGGGCACAAATACCTCTTTTATAATAGATGGCATGACACCCACCCACTTTTTTTTTTTTTAAAAAAAGCACTGAACATCTCCCGGTTCCACCACAAAACCGCGGTAGACAAAAGCGCGCTCGACGAAAGCGCGTACGTGACGTCATCACAGCGCGACAAAAACATCGCGCTGTGAGCGGTAAATTTAAAATTAAAGCGAAAACCTTACCCTAACCCCCCCAAACCTAACCCTTAACCTAACCCTAACCCTAACCCTTAACCTAACGCTAAACCTAACACTAACCCTTAACCTAACGCTAAACCTAACCCTAACGCTTAACGTAACCCTAAACCTAACCCTAACCCTAACCCTTACCTTTATGTGAATCGGCTTGCTTTAATTTTATTTTAATTTCAATTTAATTTATTTTTAATTTTTTTCGTCGCGCTGCTGATGACGTCAGGTACGCGCTTTCGTCGAGCGCAGTTTTGTCTACCGTGGTTTTGACGGGTCACGCATCTCCCAGATCCAGCTGCTTACCCTTCTCCACCCCAACTGACAGATGGGACCAAAGAGAGATAGTCAAGCCTACAAGTGGCATAGCTCACATCACGGACAATTTTATCTATTATCTTTGGCTCGGGAAGCTCAAACGGATCCAGATAATAACATTAGACCTTGTTTCGCTCATCCCATTAACTTTATCTGCCAAGAGACTAACAAAATCATCCAGGCATCCTTCTTTATAAAGGCCCAGGTAAATCCTGAACAGGCCTGCCAAGTGGTATTCTGCAAACAATAAGCATAAGTGAATAGTTCTCATCTTATTGATGTTTTATAGACTTAAAAGGCAAGCTCTTACAGTGCTCAGTTACATCCATTTTGGATAACACCACCCACAGAAAGCGTTTAGGGAAAAAAAAGTTGTAGTGAAATAAATATAGAAATAAATATGTTAAAGTTCTGTAAATGATAGTACATCCATTTCCATTCGGAAACCCATCCAAGCCTACTAAAAATGCAAAACGTTTTAAGATTTTCAGAATTGTCACCTGATGATGTCAGCCCATTTATGGGACACCTGCAAGGAAGGCAAATGTTGCACTCAGATAAAAATTAAAATAAATCCTTTTTGACCTAGTTAGCCCATTTCCACATGTACAGCAGACAAGGATGAACTATTCATGGATTAAATGCAGCCCATCTTTCTGCCAAGATCAATTATAGACAAAATGTCACCAGAAACATTAGTTCAAATGGAAAGATTTAAGTTGTATTGCCTAGTAGATAGAGGTGGCGCAGTGGTTAGGGTGCAGTACTGCAGGCCACTTCAGCTGATTGCTATCTGCAGTTCAGCGGTTCTAATCTCACCGGCTCAAGGTTGACTCAGCCTTCCATCCTTCCGAGGTGGGTGAAATGGGGACCCAGACTGTGGGGGCGATATGCTGACTCTGTAAACCGCTTAGAGAGGGCTGAAAGCCCTATGAAGCGGTATATAAGTCTAACTGCTATTGCTATTGCTATTGCTAAGTCTGCAGATGAAGTGCTGTCAAAACTGTAGAAGTAGACAATATACAATCTGTTGGAAATTGTAGGTAGCTCTGATTTTTTTGCCAAGCAGTTTTATTTTTAAGTCTTAATTCAAACTTTTTGAAGCTATTAGCCCTCCTGAACATAGTAAGGTTGAAGAATCTTGAATCAAGACTGAAACATACAATGTTTTACCAGCAAACAATTATAAATTGTCCATTTCAAAGTAAAGCGGCTTTTGTGTCTAACCCTCCAGCTTTTATTTTTCTATAGCTCCTTAGGATTTACAGTTAATATGTGTGAAAGCTCTTCAGTCAGCACACTCCCCTGTTATTGATTTTTGTAAGCTGCTCTAGGAGTTTTCTCCAGTTGAAGAACGGGATAAAAATACTTCTGATGATTATGTTGTTATCCTGGTAGAGAGCGGCTTGCTTGGTTAAGGCAAACTTTCTATCCTCTCAAGTGGGTTTTAAGAGGTTTATTCAGACACTGCCAGAACCGAAGTTGCTTATCTGTTTAAAGGGTTTCTAACGCATCCATCAAGGCTCCCAGAGAAGCTAAACGTATCACTGAAATGACACGAAGTAAAGGAAAAGGGGGATTAGCAGAATGGTGATGAAACCCACCACAAGACCAATTTTTAAAATTAAAAAACTCTCATGAGAAAAACCAAGGGAGAAGACCACAAAATGGGACTGGTTTCTCTGCAGTCAAGCAGAAGGAACTTCTCTGAACCACAACACAAAATCAGAGACTTAGATTCTCTGTCTCTTTAACTTATACTATCAGGGAACCAGTGGTGGGATTCAAATAATTTACCAACCAGTTCTCTGCCCTAATGACCAGCTGAGTAGAGGCAGTTTCTGTAAGCAGGGCAATAAAGATTAGGCTAGAAACAACACCAGGATGTTTCCTTCCTGCCTTCCTTACAGGATTAGCCCTGTAAAGTGGGGAAAAAACACAAGATTTCTCCGAACTGCTTAGAAAGTTACCAACCGGTTCTACTGAATAGGTGCGAACTGGCTGAATCCCACCACTGCAGTGAACCAACATTATGCATTTAATAGGAAAGGCAGTCTTGGCAACATATTCAGACATAAAAAAGCTTCAAAAAAGAACTCAAATAAAGATGTATGTCCAGGAATAGTTTATACTCGTATCAGGTAAATGTATGTAGTGTCAGCATTATGCTTGGACATTAGTGTGACTTCATGATGCATTAAATGTGGAATGAAGACCGCAGGGACATTGTATGTCTACCATTCAAGTATTTCAACTTAGGGATGATTCAAAAATACATATAGTATCATCAGTGGTGGGTTTCAAAAATTGTTTGAACCTACTCTGTGGGTGTGGCCTCCTTTGTGGGAGTGGCTTGCCACCCATGTGACCGGATGGGAGTGGCTTGCTGCCCATGTGACCGGATATGAGGATGCCAACGACACTTGTCAGAACCACCTTAAATTACCTCACACACAGCACTGGCATGCATCAGAATATGATGTAAACTTGTTTTTTAAAAGGCATCTTTGGTTTGCGTTAAAACAACTTCAACACACGCAATGTTCTGATTGCACCACAAACGCAGTAGCCATCCTTACCTTTCACAGAGGCACTGAGTTTTATAAACATGAGCATGATAGTGTAGAATAATCATATCCAAGGACCAGTGGTGGGTTTCAAAAAATTTTGGAACCTCTTCTGTAGGTGTGGCCTGCTTTCCAGGTCCACTGGTGGAACCTCTTCTAACCAGTTCGGTAGATTTGACGAACCGGTTCTACCGAATAGGTGCAAACTGGTAGGAACCCACCTCTGAGTATCATCACAGATATTGTATAAGAAGAAACGATTGAAATAATTGTCATAAGACAATCTCTCTCTCCCTCACCGTAAAGATAAACCAATCTGTTTTGACAATGTGATCTAGTTATCAGTCAGTTATCTCCTAAAGGGCCCAGAATCTCTCTATGAGGGAGCTGGCCAATGTTTAAATATGATATATCAAAATAAATACGTAAGACTTTTTTCTCCCAAATTCTGCATACAAACAGCACAATAATAATTTATGTAAGTAAACATCATCTGTAATGAAAATAATACACAACATCCAAGGGAACTTCATCAGTTTTGTACAATTAAAAATACAAGAGAAAAAGATACAAGTGACAAATATTACGACTTCCTCCCCATTTGGCAAGGTACTTTGAGTCTTTTGAGGTAGAATTTGCTGGCTCTCCAAATATCCAAGTTGTCCCACTAGCATCTCTAAGGTTACAGCTGTGTTCTGACCCCCTCCTCCGTCCAGTAACGAATGCCGAGACAAGCTTAACTGGAATGTACTTTATTAGCAAGACACCAAAACCTCGGTGGCTGAAAGCCAAGCATAACAACAGATAAGGACCTTGGCAGCAACTCAGACAAGCCTCGGCAGCAATCCAGCTTGCCAAGCTAGTACAAAAGTTCTCCAACTTTTAGTCAATGTGTTGACTTCTGAAGAGGGGCATGTGCACAAGCAGTCTTTTTATAGTCTGGAGAGGAGCCTAATGACCACCAGCTGAGTGCAATTACCTCCTGTAACTGCGCAACTGTTCCTGACACCTAGTAGTTCTTCGGTGCCGTGCATCCAGGAACAACTCACTGCCGGCGTCCGGCTCACTCTCCCTTGTCAACTCCCCACTGGTACAAGGCTCAGGTGCCTCCTGGTGGCCAACCAGCCTCTCTGCGCCCTGTTCGGAGTCGGAACCCTGTCCAGGGTCCTCCACATCCTACAGAGCCGACTCATAGGGCCCCTCACTGTCGGAGTCTGGTGGCAGCTCCAACAGCTCCTGCTGGGCCACAACACAGCTGAATGTGGACAGAAGGACAGACATATATTCAGGTGTGATGGAAGACAGCTGCATATAGAAAGATCACATACAGCTTATCTCTGATTGATCAAGTTGAAAAAAAATAACACAAAATCTTTTAGGATCAGGTGAAAATTCCTGGGAGGAAATGAAAGGAAGAGTTTATACAAATAGGTGGAAGTTTCAGAAGGTATAAACTCCACGCAGGAAATTCTTGGCATGTGAATGTGTAGAGCTGGATGATCCCAGGGAATCTGCGATGGAATCTGGCACCTTAATTTATTGGGTTGCAGGTCTGCTGCTAAAAAAGCTGTATCTGAAGAACTGCAGCTATTATATATCAGATCCTCTTGCTGCACTGGCAGAAGCTGCGCTAGTGAAGTGAGAAATTCAGATCTGCTGTGGTTTCAGAATAATTTCCCTACACTACAGATACAGTAAAGGAAAGAGATATTTCTAGGCCGAATGAAATAGAAAACTACGATTCAGAAATTACTTGATGGCTGACTGGATATTAGACATGCATAAAGAGGAAAGCATTATCTAGGCAGCCCAGATATTGAAATATCAGGGATCTCTGGTAAGAGAGGCAAAAAAGTATCTGCTTTTTGTATGTCCAGGAAGAATAGCTATTCTCTAGATCCGTGATGGCGAACCTATGGCACACATGCCACAGATGGCACGCGGAGCCATTTGTCGCGCTGGCCAACTGACTTCGGCATTCTTTTGAGCCCATTTTTCACCTCCGGGGGCTTCAGGAGCTTCCCTGAAGTCTCCGGAGCACGAAAAACCAGCCCTATGGGCAAACCGGAAATTCAGGAACGTACTTCCGGTGTGCTCATAGGACCGTTTTTAGCCCTCCGGAGCCTTCCGGAGGCTTCCCTGAACGCTCTGGAGGGCATAAAACAACCCTACGAGCAAACTGGAAACATGTTGCTCGTACAGTAATTTTTTTGCCCTCTGGAGCCTTCAGGAAAGCCTCCTGAAGGCTCCGGAGGGCTAAAACCGGCCCTACAAGTAAACCGGAAGTACATTCTCAAACTTCCAGTTTGCCCCTTGGGCTAGTTTTTCGCACTCCGGAGGATTCAGGGAAGCTCCTGTAGCCTCCAGAGGGCCTCCAGAGGGGCGGGGAGGCTGTTTTCGCCTCCCCAGGCTCCTATAAATCCTCTGGCCCTGATTTTTTTCCAAGCAGTTTTATTTTTAAGTCTTAATTCAAACTTTTTGAAGCTATTAGCCCTCCTGAAAATTCAATACACAAGCAAAATATTTTCCTGAATTATAGATAACTCTAAAGGTTTTACTTTGAACATATTTTTGTGAAAAGAAGTTTTCCTTAAGATGAAAATGTCATTTTTCTACATTACTGCATATAGATAGAAGGCAACAATGAGTTTTCAGAATTTCGATTGACATAAAAAGTACTATCTGTTAATATTTACTCTGAATGCCTAATGATTTTAATATCCTTGTCAGTGAGCAGTGCCAAAATCTTTTTCTGTAGTATAGAAAGAAGGATGACTTTGAATATTACTCATCTTTCTGTAGTTCAGATTATCTTTATTATATTGATTTAGCTGCAGGATAAAATGCAGGGTGATGACCGCAGCGCTCCTTTGTGCTTCTCCTTGTGTAGGAAGCAGGAAAATAGCTTTCTTGACTTCTGCCAATCAGTTTCTCTATTAGCTAGCCTTTCCTGATATCCAAGGAATTGTAACTTAAAGCAAATCAAATGGATTACCAGAGCAATTCACTTGGTTAATGGTTCCACCTAGTGGCACAGTCTATGTATGCACACAATGAACAAGTTAACCTATAAGCCATTAAAGGAAGGGCTTCTGTTCTTAGCATTACCTATTTGAACCCAAAGATAATAAAAATACAACTAGCAGAAGTGCGCACTGAATGACCGTATAAAAGAAATATGATTTATCTCTTAAATCAACAAAACTATCAAGTTTGTATAGAAAAAAAGTAACATTGTTGTTGCACTAATTTCAAGGATGTAAAAGCAACCTGATGCTTATGGTCACCACAGATATTTTGGTATCCACAAGATCTTCTGACTCAGCCAAATTTATGCATGCATGCACTCATCCATACACACAAACGTAGACACATAAAACAGGAAGCTGGCAATTACAAATGGAAGCATCAGCTTTCAAGTATGATCCACGTTTACAGTATATGAGTGGTAATATTTCTGGTTGAAGGCTAAAGTGTTAGAACTGCACATGTGCATTCCCTAAAAATCAAAATGGTGGTGACCCAGCGGCAGTGAGGGAACCGGTTCAGGGGCATGGCAGATCTGGGTCACTGCTGGTTCTGTGACCCAGGCGTGAATTCCACTACCGGTTCAGCCAAACCGGGAGCAACCCACCTCTGTTATAGCCTCTATCAATCAAATGGGAGTTCTAGTTTTTATTTTTCCTGATCTGGTCTCCCCTCAAAAGAGCTGACAAGACGCACACTGTCATTTTTTAGAGAAAAATTAAAATGGCCATGGCTTGACATTTATTCTGAAGTAATATGAGGTTAAAGGTATTTTATTGATTTATATACAGTATTTTTGCTAAAAATTATTTCTATTCTAAATAAATACAGTGAAATGCATAATAAAAATAGTAAAATTTAGATTTAGATTTATTTTATTTGTATGCCGCCCTTCTCCGGGAGGGACTCAGGGCGGCGAACAACTCAAAGGGGGAAAAGGGGAACATAGAACACAATACAAGTAGTTAAAATAGCCAAGAATCACACAACCACACAGGTCGAGAGGGGAGGGGAACTCATCAACCCCAGGCCTGCCGGCAAAGCCAGGTTTTGACAGCTTTTCGGAAGGCCTGGAGAGAGGTGAGGGTCCGAATCCCTGCGGGGAGTTCGTTCCAGAGGGCCGGAGCTGCCACAAAGAAGGCCCTCCCCCCGGGTAGTAGCCAGGTGGCATTGGCTGGTAGACGGAACCCGGAGGAGGCCGATCCTGTGTGATCTAATGGGTCTTTGGGAGGTAATTGGCAGCAGATGAAATGCTTCCATCACTCTTTAGAACGCAAGCACATGATTTGATCAGCTGATAACAAGAAAAAAATCAATTTAAGCAGGTTTTCATTGGTGGTAAAAAGCATGCAAACAGTGTGTTTCTTCCACATCTTCTGACATTACCTAGCACTATCTTGCTTTATAAGTCTTTTTTTTTTTTTTAAGGTGAAAGGCTCCTAGAAATAGGTCCATGGCAGCATGCTATGCTAACTGACTGTATACTGTAGAAATGAAAGTTAATGACTTGGTATATTTTATTCCGTGCATCTTTGTAAGATACAAAGCAAAGAAACTTTGGAAAGCTATAAATGACGACTTTTAAGTCACAATCTAAAATTGGCTGTCTAAACCAGTGGTAGTCAACCTGGTCCCTACCGCCCACTGGTGGGCGTTCCAGCTTTCATGGTGGGCGGTGTGGGTTTGCTGTAACTCTGCTTTATAAATTTTATAAAGTAAAGTTACTTCCCTACTTTATAAATCACCATTACTGTAGAACTAGTGGATGGCTAGAAAATTTTACTACTAACAGAGATACAAGTGGGCAGTTGGACTACTCCTGGTCTAAACCCTTGGTGAAAAAGCAATCTTTAAGTGTTCCAACCTGAAAGTTTATTAGTAGATAATGCAGGACTTGGATATCATTTCTGGCCCTTTTATTCTATTGATCATTGCTTTATTGCTTCTTGGAATCAATCATCTTCGGGAAAAGCTAGCTAAAATTCAACTGACAGGAAATTCTGAAAGCCCAACTGTTGATAGTTTTATTTAACCACAGAGTACTTTGTACCATATTTTTTTTTGTTAACTTTACTACTTTGCATTATTTTTCATGCCAAAGTAGAAATGCCACCTGCTAAGTTTTGGCTGCTTCGATTTCCTTAGGGCTGAGTCTAATTAAAGTCAAATAGGATGCATTGAACAAATGACATTATATACACATTCTTGACTGTCAGACACATTCTTGTAAAAACTCCTTGGACAAATGTCTTGCCGTGTTATAATAAGCCCGTTGAAGCTGCAGGGTCTAAACCTCTAGTGGGTTTTTCTCCCCTGCCTTTTATGGTGTAAAAAAAGGAATTCTACTGAGGCTTTCTTCTTCTTGTTGTGCTATATCCGTCATCGGAAGTTGGCGATCATGTTGGTGATCCTATTTTTGTCAACAGCCGCATGAAAAAGTGCTACTGAGTTTTGTCCAAACCAATCCCTTAGGTTTTGACACCATGATGTTCTTCTTCTTCCTGGACTCGTTTGCCTTCAATCTTTCCCTGGAGGATTAAATGAAGGATGCCGTATTTTTCTGAGTGTTACCTCTACTATTGCATTTTTAAATTTATTCCAATTCACTTGTAAATCTTCAATACTTGAAGAGTACTTGTTGGTTTCGCTTAAATGAATTTCTAGTTCTTCTTTTATCTTATTTCCATGTTTAATGAAGAAGTCACTGTCAATTCTTGGTTTCGGGTTTTTCATCTTTTTTAGTTTCAGCTGGACTTCGGCAAGTAGATGATTATGGTCAGATTGTACATCTGCGGCTGGGTATGTCTTTGCTGATTTACTGAGGCTTTGCAAAACCTTAAAATGCATATCTCCATAATTCAAGATGACTTTTTAAAAAAAATTAGCATCCCTCTCCATAATCACCCATTTTATTTCTGTGGGTTAGAGACAATGTGGGACTTGCCATTTTAGATGTTATTTCTGAACAATATACTATATGTGGATATGAATTCCCTTAGGATAGGTGGCTTAGTATCACTTATCTGGTCTGGAGGTCCAGGAAATGACTATAGGTTTCACTTCATATAATTAATATATAAGGAGCTGATACGCATTTAGATAACATGATCAAGTTTTAAATGACATGCTTGATATTCTCCTCTGAAATAAAAGACTTATGCTCTGATTTACATTATTTCCTTTGTTTTCTCCCACAACTGAAAGGTATCTTAGACTCACAAATTCAGTATGCTACTAACATGGTCAACTTTGCTAAATTACTCAAGTTGCACTTATGGTCCTTCAAAGGATGTCCAAATATCTCCAGAGCCCCTGCTCACTCTGTTTCACAATTCCAATCTCCAATTTTTTTCTCATTTTCTCATGGTTATCCCAAGCATATTAAGGTACAGTATTAGAGAATGATGTATTACTATTAAATTTTTGTAGAAAACCTAGGCATTAAAAAACAACCTTGAAACTGTTGCATGTGAAACATCTTTCTTATGTTTAGTCTACTGTGGAGCTTAATTTACCTAATATATTATAACTGAAAAAATATTCAAATATTTCCAGTTCTATTGCACTGTTTAAACATGAAGTTCTATATATGTATACATATATATATATATACACATAAACAACACTGAGCAACAATGTACCCTTAGTAATTTATCTAATCCTACTGAGAGCACAAATTTGAATATAAGGCAAACATGACTTGCATGTTCCTTAATAATTAATACATGTATTATCAAGCTAGAAATGAAAACACAATATAAATGAATACTGAATCACCTTGAACCTACAGTGAGAAAGCATTCAGGGAAGCATTTATGACAAAAATCTGAAATTCCCCTCCTAAGGAAGAGTTATTTGCCTAAATAAATGAGATACAGATTTAACAAGATGTATATGTTGTTGCTAATCTAATTCAGCTGCAGGCATAAATTTGAGACTGCACATACGGGTCAAAGCAACATCCCTTTAAAAGTAATAAATGGTACTGAAAATGAAGGGCAAAACCATGTGCCCAGGTTAATTATCAATGTAGTAATTAGCAACAGCACACTGAAGAAAAGTTAATTCTCCACTGGCATTTCACACGTGATTTCTATCTTCAGATAACACATATCTGGGAAATGGTTAAAAACTTTCATTGGGGGTGGGGGGGGGAATGCAACAAAGGAAAAGGAAGTTGGAAGGGACTTTCAAAGTTTTCT
Organism: Thamnophis sirtalis; assembly: GCF_051295495.1. NCBI lineage: Eukaryota > Metazoa > Chordata > Lepidosauria > Squamata > Natricidae > Thamnophis > Thamnophis sirtalis. The sequence goes on from NW_028261386.1 coordinate 123,625,502, forward strand.
AGTCCAACCCTCAGCACAAGCAGAAAAGCCTATTCTATTCTGACAAATGGGCTACCCAATTTCTTCTTACAAACCTCCAGTGATGGAGCACCAGGGGTGAGTTTCAACCGGTCCGCAGCGGTCTGCGCAGACCGGTTGGTCGGTGAACCCGGAAGTAAGTAACTTCCGGGAACGCCGAAGGGCCCACCCACCCGCCCTCCTTACCTATCTTTGAAGGCTTCTGCACTTCCACGCAGGTGCATGGCACATACAGCGCCTGCGCGATTCTCCGCGAGCAGCTGGAGCATCACGCAGGCGCTAAGACGCAGGCGTGAACTGCACATGTGCACGAGGACGCCGACCAACCCCGCTCCAACCGTACCGGTTGGAACGGGATGAGCAACCCACCACTGTGGAGCACCCACAGATTCTGGAGGCAAGCCATTCCACTGATTAATTGTTCAGTCAGGAAATTTCTCCTTAGTTCTTAAGCTGGATCTCTCCTTGATAAGTTTCCAATCATTACTTCTTGTCCCCGTCCCCACCCCTCAGCTGCTTTCAACCTCTTCCTCTCTGTGACAGCAAATATCCAAATACTAGAAGATTGATATCAAGTCAGCCCCTAGTCCTCTTTGTTAGACAGACATATCCAGTTCCTGCAATTGTTCATTGTTATGTTTTACACTCCTGTCCCCTAATCATCTTTATTGTTCTTCTCTGCTCTCTTTCCAGAGTCTCAACATCTTTTTGGTGACCAAATCTGGGTGCAGTATTCCAAATGTGGTTTTCCTCTTTTTTCTTAAATAACATCATGATTCCAATTCTATACATCGCATCTAGATGAAACTTCAGATAATTCACACTAAAAAAAGAAACTCTCAGATCTTCCAGAATAATTAACAAGCAACATACAGTTACTATCCCCAAATCTTTTTGATCAATCATGGCCAAGAGTTTGAGTGTTAAGTTAACAGATTTATTCTAAGAACAACTGAGTTAAAAGATATAAATAATGTAAACGTGTGAATCTTAAACTGTAAAAATATCTGTAACATTTTAAATAAAAGTATCATTAAATTTCCATTTTGGTAACATATTCTCTAGAGACTACTATTCTCAAACCCTAGATTTTTATATAGTAATTACCAACCTTGATCTAACATTTAAAGATGAAGTTGTTTTCTTATCCTAGAAAAATTACATCCAGAAGGAAGCTGCAAGCTTCAGAGCATTTAAAATAAATAATAATGGTCTTATTAAAATGGTTAATAAAATGAAGGTTTTTAAATTTAACATTACACAGAATGAAACAAATTATCAATGTGAAAATCGAGTACAAGGATGGGGACAATGACAGATCTAATTTTTAAAAATCCATCACTGTCTGAACCACAAGACATAAGGACTGAAGCAGGTTGAACAATATTAGCACTTGAAAAATAAATCTGGTATCTTATCAAATAGAAGTAGACTTCTTTTATATTTTAAAGTTTCACCAAATTCTGTACCATAGTGAATATCCAAGTAATATTTAATTTGTTATTTTTAGATCATTTTATCAGAGGCAGACAGAAGGATAACAAAACAGCACAATTTCTCTTAGCATATTTTTATATAATAAAAATAAAAGTATGAATGTTTTATTATATATTGAAAAATAAAAATTCAATTTAATTTTTTTAAAGCCTTACATATAAGGAATTACTATTAAGGACTATTAAGGACAAGGGAAACAGTTGTCACAGGATTGGAAAAGAGGGACAATGGCAAAGATTGTTCAAACTACCACACAATTGCACTCATTTCACATCTAGCAAAGTTATGCTCAAAATCCTACAAGCTAGGCTCCAGCAGTATGTGGACTGAGAATTACCAGAAGTACCGTCAGGATTTCAAAGAGGCAGAGGATTTCAATAGAGGATTTCAATAGAGATCAAATTGCCAACATATGCTGGATCATGGAGAAAGCTAGGCAGTTCCAGAAAAACATCTAGTTCTGTTTCATTGACTATGCTAAAGCCTTTGATTGTGTGTATCATAAACTAAGGTGACCAGATTTTAACATTGGAAAAGCGGGACACCATTGACCGGGGGGGGGGGTTGTTTCTTGATTAAAAATTTGGTCTAAATTATCTTCTCCACCCACCCACCCCCAGGCGTCCTAGGCAAAGGGGAGGACTTAGGCTGCGCCCCGTCACACCTTGCTTTCCCATCCACACAAACTACCTTCAAACACGCGGAGCTGCTTCAGACGCAGCGGCGATGGCGAGCGCCCACCTCATCTCCAGAGATTACCAGCCGGAGACTGTGGCTGCATCTCCCTTCCGTCCGCCCCTCAAAATTGAGAAAGGAGTTCAGCAAGGCTGTCACCCTGCCTATTTAACTTATATGCAGAGCACATCATGAGAAAGTGGGGGGCTAGATGAATCACAAGTTGGAATTAAGATCGCTGGGAGAAATATCAACAACCTCAGATATGCAGATGACACCACTCTAGTGGCAGAAAGTGAAGAGGAACTAAAGAGCCTCTTGATGCAGGTGAAGAAGGAGACTGAAAACTTTGGCTTGAAACTCAACATTAAGAAAACTAAGATCATGGCATCTGGTCCTCTAAATTCCTGGCAAATAGATAGGGAAGAAATGGAGGTAGTGACAGATTTTATTTTCCTGGGCTCAAAAATCACTGCACATGGGGACTACAGCCTATAAATTAAAAGAGGCTTGCTCCTGGGGAGGAAAGCTATGGCAATCTATACAGCATACTAAAAAACAGAGACATCACCGTGCCAACAAAAGTGTGTATAGTCAAGGCTGTGGTTTTCCCAGTTGCAATGTATGGCTGCGAAAGTTGGACTATAAAGAAGGTTGAGCATCCAATAATTGAGGCCTTTGAACTATGGTGCTGGAGAAGACTCCTGCAAGTTCCTTGGACTGCTAGGGGATCAAACTGGTCAGTCCTACAGGAGATCAACCCTGACTACTCTTTAGAAGGCCAGACCTTGAAGATGAAACTCAAATACTTTAGCCACCTAATGCTGGGAACAATTGAGGGCAAAAGAAGAATGGGAGGACAGAGAATGAAATGGCTGGATGGAGTCACCGAAGCAGTAGATGTGAGCTTAAATGAACTCCAGGAAATGATAGAAGACAGGAAGGCCTGGAGGAACGTTGTCCATGGGATCACGATGGGTGGGACACAAGTTCGCGACTAACAACAACAAATTAAGGACAATGCCAAAGCAATAAAATTAAGAAAATAACCAAAATGATCTAATAAGCTCAATAAGAAATATTGGCCAGAATGTTCTAAAGATTTTAGCATATGTCTAAAAATGGAAAAGACATCCCTAGCAACAGTAATACAAAACTGTAGTTACACTGTTAAGACGGCTCGATTTTGGTGACTGCCAATAAAATGTGCATTAAATACAGATTTATGGAACACATTAAGAAGTCTAAATTCTGTGTGGTTTAGACTTTTTAATGCGTTCCATTAAGCTGAATCAAGGAAAAACAATGGGGTGGGGAAAAAGTACTTTAGGATGAGAGTACACTATCAATGGCCTTTCCTTTACATCACTACAGGAAGTTTTTTTAGCAATTGCCTCACATTGTGACATAAATTTGCCAAGAGCCGAGGTGGCGCAGTGGTTAAATGCAGCACTGCAGGCTACTTCAGCTGACTGCAGTTCTGCAGTTCAGCTGTTCAAATCTCACCGGCTCAGGGTTGACTCAGCCTTCCATCCTTCCGAGGTGGGTAAAATGAGGACCCGTATTGTTGTTGGGGGCAATATGCTGACTCTGTAAACCGCTTAGAGAGGGCTGAAAGCTCTATGAAGCGGTATATAAGTCTAACTATTGCTATTGCTATTGCTATTACTGAGCTGAGTTTATTGATCTGAAATTGAGAAATGTTTCCTGCCCTTTGGGTTCACCCAGCTTCGGACACTGTAAAACAAAGGGAAGCTGAAATAAAATCCTAAGCCCACTTGCGGTCATGTGACTTTCCATTTGGAAACCACTTTGGTTAATGACGAAGTTGCTAGTCCCAATAGTGGTAGCTAAATGAAAGCCACCTGTAATAGAAAGTAAGAGAAGGTAAGAAAAGGGAAGCTTCCAGGACAGTGCACTATTGCACACACTCATGCCCACATCTGTAATTAAATGCCCCCATGTTGTGCCCACCTGCGCATGCATGCGCAACACCACGACACCCACTACCCCACGCGCATGGCTTTCTTGGAGCTTGGGAAGGGTGAAAACTGCCTCCCCCGATCCCCCCAGAGGTCCTCAAGAAACCAGAAACGGCACATTTTTCAACTTCCGGTGGGCATTTTCTGCCCTCCCTCGCCTCCTGGAGGCCCTCTGGAAGCCAAAAACGGCCATTTTTCAACTTCCAGTGGGCCAAGTAGGTCCGGTTTTCACCTTCTCCAGGCTTCAGGAGGCTTTCAGGAAGCCTGGAGAGGGTGAAAATGGCCTCCCCACGCCCTCTGGAAGGCTGAAAATCACGGTTCCACCACAAAACCGCGTTCAACTAAAGGGCGCTCGATGAACCCACGTAGCTGTCATCACAGCGCGACAACAGCGCGGAGAAAAAAGCACGCTGTAAACGCTAAACCTAAAATTAACACCTAAACCTAACCCCCCTAAACCTAATCTTAAACCTAGCCCTAAACCTAACCCTTAACCTAATCCTAACCCTAACCCTAACCCTAACCCTAATCCTAACCCGTAACCTAACCCTAAACCTTAACCTAACCCTAAACCTAACCCTAACCCTAACCCTTACCTTAACTTGAATCGGCTTGCTTTCAAAGCGCTATTTAAAGCGCCCTTCTTTCTTCGCGCTCGCTGTTGTCGCCCTGTTGATGACGTTAGCGACGCGGTTTAATCGGGCGCGCTTTAGTCGAGCGCGGTTTTGTCGTGCCACGGAAAATCACTTGGCCAGCACACATGCAAATTGGAGCTGACATAGGGTAACACCTCATGTGTCCTCAGTTATGGCTCTGCATGCCACCTGTGGCACATATGCCATAGGTTCGCCATAAACGGTTCTAGGAGATGCTGAGCCTGCTATAATTACCGTATTTTCACGACCAAAAGCCGCACCGGATTAAAAGCCGCAGTATCAATTAACGTTAGTTTTTCAAACTTTTTCCACATATAAAGCGCACCGGGTTATAAGCCGCACTTTTTTTTGCAACATTTCCCCCCACTGCCTGCATTCCGTTTCCTAGCCTGGCTGGCCACTCGTTCATTTCGTTTCCCTCCCTGCCTGCATTCCGTTTCCTAGACTGGCCACTCATTCATTTCGTTTCCCCCACTGCCTGCATTCCGTTTCCTAGCCTGGCTGGCCACTCGTTCATTTCGTTTCCCTCCCTGCCTGCATTCCGTTTCCTAGACTGGCCACTCATTCATTTCGTTTCCCCCACTGCCTGCATTCCGTTTCCTAGCCTGGCTGGCCACTCGTTCATTTCGTTTCCCTCCCTGCCTGCATTCCGTTTCCTAGACTGGCCACTCATTCATTTCGTTTTCCCCACTGCCTGCATTCCGTTTCCTAGCCTGGCTGGCCACTCGTTCATTTCGTTTCCCTCCCTGCCTGCATTCCGTTTCCTAGACTGGCCACTCATTCATTTCGTTTCCCCCACTGCCTGCATTCCGTTTCCTAGCCTGGCTGGCCACTCGTTCATTTCGTTTCCTAACCTGTCTGCCTGTAAGATAATAAATGACAGTAAAAATATAAAGCATAATTATTCTTTTTCTTTGCCATTCTTATATTATTATTATTCCATTTGGAAGGTTATAAGGTATAGTTTAAAATGCTTTGAAATCCCCATTCCCTCCCCACTCCAGGGGTAGGATACTATGAAATCCCCATTCCCTCCTCACTCCAGGGGTAGGATACTATGAAATCCCCATTCCCTCCTCACTCCAGGGGTAGGATACTATGAAATCCCCATTCCCTCCTCACTCCAGGGGAAGGATACTATGAAATCCCCATTCCCTCCCCACTCCAGGGGAAGGATACTATGAAATCCCCATTCCCTCCCCACTCCAGGGGAAGGATACTGCAAAATCCCCCATTCCCTCCCCACTCCAGGGGAAGGATACTGCAAAATCCCCATTCCCTCCCCACTCCAGGGGAAGGATACTATGAAATCCACATTTCCTCCCCACTCCAGGGGTAGGATACCGCAAAATCCGCCTGGGGAGAGAGGGAAAAAGAGGAGGTGTGGGACAGATCGTGGGATCACTGGTTTCTGAGCTTGATGGGCAAAGATCCCCCACCCCACCACCTCTTAGGGAAAGCGGAGGTGTGGGACAGATCGTGGGATCCCTGTTTTCTGAGCTTGATGGGCAAGGATTTCCCACCCCACCACCTCTTAGGGAAAGAGGAGGTGTGGGACAGATCGTGGGATCGCTGTTTTCTGAGCTTGATGGGCAAGGATTTCCCACCCCACCACCTCTTAGGGAAAGAGGAGGTGTGGGACAGATCGTGGGATCGCTGTTTTCTGAGCTTGATGGGCAAGGATTTCCCACCCCACCACCTCTTAGGGAAAGAGGAGGTGTGGGACAGATCGTGGGATCGCTGTTTTCTAAGCTTGATGGGCAAGGATTTCCCACCCCACCACCTCTTAGGGAAAGAGGAGGTGTGGGACAGATCGTGGGATCGCTGTTTTCTAAGCTTGATGGGCAAGGATTTCCCACCCCACCACCTCTTAGGGAAAGAGGAGGTGTGGGACAGATCGTGGGATCGCTGTTTTCTAAGCTTGATGGGCAAGGATTTCCCACCTCACCACCTCTTAGGGAAAGAGGAGGTGTGGGACAGATCGTGGGATCGCTGTTTTCTAAGCTTGATGGGCAAGGATTTCCCACCCCACCACCTCTTAGGGAAAGAGGAGGTGTGGGACAGATCGTGGGATCGCTGTTTTCTGAGCTTGATGGGCAAGGATTTCCCACCCCACCACCTCTTAGGGAAAGAGGAGGTGTGGGACAGATTGTGGGATCGCTGTTTTCTGAGCTTGATGGGCAAGGATTTCCCACCCCACCACCTCTTAGGGAAAGAGGAGGTGTGGGACAGATCGTGGGATCGCTGTTTTCTAAGCTTGATGGGCAAGGATTTCCCACCCCACCACCTCTTAGGGAAAGAGGAGGTGTGGGACAGATCGTGGGATCGCTGTTTTCTAAGCTTGATGGGCAAGGATTTCCCACCCCACCACCTCTTAGGGAAAGAGGAGGTGTGGGACAGATCGTGGGATCGCTGTTTTCTAAGCTTGATGGGCAAGGATTTCCCACCTCACCACCTCTTAGGGAAAGAGGAGGTGTGGGACAGATCGTGGGATCGCTGTTTTCTGAGCTTGATGGGGAAGGATCCCACTATCTTACTATTTTATTTTTCTTTATGTACACTGGTCACCTTACCCAAGGGACTTCAAGTTTGAGCGTAAAATCGGGAGGGAGAGATTTTCGATCTTTTTCCATACATAAAGCGCACCGGGTTATAAGCCGCACTGCCGGTTTTTTGTCAAATTTTAGGATTTTCAGTGCGGCTTATGGTCGTGAAAATACGGTAATAGAAAGAAAGTCACTTTGAAGATCATAAACAGCTGGTGCACAGGCCATGAAGAAAAAGAGAAGGTGAATGAAGCACCTCGACCTCCCTTACTTGCCAGGTAACACTTCTCCAAATTTTGTTTCAGGAATATATCTGCCCAGAATAGTTCCCCCAAATTTCTGAGTCACAATATTTTTCTTTCCCTTCCAGTTTTGCACACTTCCCTATAAAATGTACTCTGTTTTTACCATACTTCCAATAGTCACATTTTGCAAGGGCTAGGCAAAATGGAAGGCAATCCAATTAAATATATCAAACCACTCTAGCATTGAAATAACGTTTTGAAAAATCAGACTTTGCTGTAACAAATAAGCCAAAGACAAAAAAAAAAAAAATAAAGGTCCAAAAGATGACTCAACTATATATAGTTTATCTTATGAAAGATTGCAACATCATTTAGAGCAGTGTTTCTCAACCTTGGCAACTTGAAGATGTCCGGACTTCAACTCCCAGAATTCCCCAGCCAGCATTCGCTGGCTGGGGAATTCTGGGAGTTGAAGTCCGGACATCTTCAAGTTGCCAAGGTTGAGAAACACTGATTTAGAGCAAACTGTGTAACTGTACCCATAGGTACAGAATCCTTAACCAATGCCACTTCATTTCTTTCTTGGTAAACATTTTTATTTGCTTAAATCCAGAACTTAATCCAAAACCAAACTATCCGGACACAGTAGTTTCGTTTTATTTTTTTAAATTAAATTTATATGCTGCCAATCTCACCATGAAGCACCTCTAGGCAAACAAGATAAAAACAAGATAAAACATAATATTATTATCTTTCAGAGATCCGGGAGCACTGGGGGAACTGCAAGAGGACTGGAAAAGAGATGACGTGGTTTCCCATCTTCAAAAAAAGGGGGGAAAAAATAGATCCAGGAAACTCTATCAGCCTAACCTCAATACCAGGAAAGATTCTGGAAAAAATAATCAAGCAACGAATTAGCGAACACCTAGAAGTAAACAAAGTAATAGCGAAAAGCCAACATGGGTTTGTCAAAAACAGATCATGCCAGATTAATCTTATTGCATTCTTTGATAAAGTGACAAAATTAGTGGACCAGAGGAATGCCATTGATATAGTTTAATTGGACTTCAGTAAGGCATCTGATAAGGTAGACCATAACCTACTACTAGATAAAGTAGAAGAATGTGGGTTAGACAGTATCACCACCAGATAAGTATAAACCATACAAATAAAAGTGTCTTGTAGTCCTCCCTAATTTTTTAAAGGGATCCCGAGACAATTTTTATTAAGAAATACAGTCTTAGACCTTTACAACCCAAGGAAAAGTATTGGCATACTGGTAGATTCGGGTAGCTAAGTTACTTTTAAATGTTCAAGTGAGCTTCTGTTGTAATCCTTTAAGAGTAATTCTGATACGATGGGTTTGACTGCGACAGTGGGAACAAGGCGGAGGTGAGGAACATATTGGACAGGCTCGGCAGCTACAGATTTCAAAGTCTGAATCTTTTGAGATTATTCTGTTACATGTTCACTGCCCCCTGCATAAGCCTGTGTTTAATCTGAGATCTATTCTGGACTGGAGGGATGGGGTAATTGTGAGGGGAACAAGTGACTGCTGGAATGTTTGGTTGGTTGGCCTCTTCGTTTGACTAGTGCCAAGGGCAGGAGGAGATTCGTACCCTCACCACCCTCCAGGCCTTCCGCATAGCCCTTAAAACCTGGCTGTTCCGACAGGCCTGGGGCTAAAGACTCGCTGCCCCATTCCGAATGGTACGATTGTTGTGTTTTTAACTATGTATGGTTTTTGTGTTTCTGTTACTTTGTTTGTATTTTCCCCTCCCCTTTTGAGTTGTGAGCCGCCCTGAGTCCCTTCAGGGAAAAGGGCGGCATACAAATAAATTAAACCAAACCAAACCAAACCAAACAGCTAGGCTTGGGTGTGTTATGTGTAGAAAATTGAATGAATGGATTTCAGGTTAGGAAGACTAAAGGCAGGGCTGGAATAGGAGGAGAAATGAAGGCGGGTGATAACATCAGGTGAGTGATAGGCAGGTGATAACATCAGCAAGGGGATGGGAAGAGGGAGATACATTGGGAATCTGATATTAGATATCAATTAGATGGTTCTAATTGATCCTGCATTCCAGCTCTCAGATCAGAATTCACCTAAGTCAATGGAACCGTGGTGGCGCTGGTTTAGGGCTATTAAATGCCAGCTGAGTTTGCAGTAAGACCATATTTACCCATGATTGATCAAGGAAGAAGCAGGCAGCTTGACATGTTTAACCAAGTCTGACTCGCCCAGAGGGGGGGAGTATCTCTCTTGTAGTTGTTGTGCCTGTCTAGGTGTCATGCGTATACAGCATCAGCTCTACTCTGAAACAAGGGAGGTTGAAGAGCAGTTGTCACCGTGGAAGACTCGATGGCTTTCACAGACTTATGCACTGAAGATAACTGGATATGACACCTTGTGATGGAAACTGGGCTCTAGGAAGCAGTTGTGTTCGTTGTTGCTATATTAGTCTCCCTGGCGCTTAGCTATATCCCTGAGTTCTTACATTCTTTCCCTGGAGGACTTGGAGACTTGAACCAGCTTCTGGTGGGAACAGTCTAGGGCAGCTGAAGAGTTAGAATAGAATAGAGTAACAGTTGGAAGGGACCTTGGAGGTCAACCCCCTGCCTAGACAGGAAACCCTATACCATTCCAGACAAATGGTTATCCAACATCTTCATGGAGTTCATGGCCACTATATCAACCACAGTCCTGACTCAAATGATTATGTGTCGGGTGAATACAAGATCTGATTTTCATCTTGGGGCAGTTGCAATGTGATCTACAAGTCAGAATATTAACAGTCCTTTGTTATGGCCATTGGTCACTTGGTATTGCTGCTGGTGCTGTCTCTCCCCCCCCCCCCCCCCCCAGGAAGGAAGGACCTATTAGACTGGTCTGCTCCAGGCTTCTAAGAAATGCATCAGGCTTCCAGGGTAAGTTTAGGACTTTCCCTGACAATTTTATTGATGCTTAGCAAAGGACTTATTCTCTATCTGAAACAGGCAGATGATAAAGATCTCAGATCAGATCACTCTTAAGTGGCCTCTTGCTGTTTGTTGATTTCAGAGAATGTTGTGGTTTTCATTTTCTCCAGGAAATGAAATGTTAGAACAGACACGTAGAATACCATTGCAGGAAGCTGAAGATTAAACCTCAATGAGCCCACACTTAGGATAACATCAGATTGACATCATCAGTATGTTGATGATACTCAGCTGTCTCATTTTGACCTTGGACTAGCCAAGTGATGTCGTCACTCTCTTGCTCAATGCCTAGAGGCTGTTGGAGCCTTTACGGAGAGGAACAGACTCAAGCAAAATCAAATATCTGGATTATCCATCTCAGGAAGCTTTCTGAATGGCCCTGTACTTATCCACTGGTGTGCAATTTTGAGAATCTTCCTGGACTTTCACTTCCTGTTCAAGGAACAGACAGCAGCTGTGACCAGGAAAACCTTTATAGAGATTCATCTTGCGTAACATCTGCATTAGCTCCTGGATCAAGAGACCTTGCTTATATTTACTCATGCCTTAGTCATTTTGCTTGTGGGCTACTTGTCCAAAATGCAGGGAACATACAGGGAACAATTACAGGCAGCTCTCACAATGTCCCTGTAAATACCTCTTTTATGCAAGCTGCATTGGTTATCAATATATTCTGGGTGCAATTCAAGATACTGGCTATCACTTATAAAGTCTCATGTAGTATAGGGGATAGTTATCTGAGAGACCAACAGTCTGCTTTGGCTTCCACCCATCTTACACAATTAGAAAGTGTTGGCTCTTGGTCCCATCAATAGAATAGTGTTACCTAGTAGGACCCAGGAAGTGTGAGTGCTCTGATGGAACATCTGCCCTCTGGAACAGCATCTCCTAGATTTAAATTGTATGTAATCTCCCAATCTTAAAAAAAAAAAAAAAAACCTTTGGATCCCTAGATCATGCCCCAAAAGCCTGGAATATAATAGTTGACGGACCCATTTAGGTTGGGCACTGTATTGTAATTAGGATTTTATTGCTCCTTTTTGGGTAACTAAATACTGTAATTTTCTTTCTTTTCATAAGGCAACCAAATTATTCTGGAATCAGAGAGCCCTAGATATGTGTTTTATAAATAAATTATACATTTATAAACTCATTTTGTGCAGGTTTGTTTTTAACCAATAAAAACAGACATTTTTTCTCTCAGAAAAAAATGATTCTAAGGTAAATTAAGTACACAAACGCCCAGGAAAAACATGTTCTAAAAATTATTTTCGACAAATTTCAAAAACTTTTTAAGTGTGACAATAATGAATCACATTTATATATGTCGATATACAAAAAGATCAAATATATTTGGAATAAACTTTGGAATTCACTACCATGATATGTGATGCTGGCGACAAGATTGGCTAGCTTCTAAAAAGGTTTGCACCAAATCATGGAAGTCATGGGGATCAATGACAATTATCCTTATTGGGAGTGGGTCTTTCTCTGAAGACCATCTGCTGGGAGATTGGCTGCACACTGTGAGAACACACAGTTCAGGATAGATAGGCCAGATAGATGAGCAGTGGTGAACTGCTTATGTTTACATATTATGCTGTTAATAAAAGTAAAAAGGTTTCCCTGTCCAGTCGTGTCCAACTCTAGGGTGCACACTCATCTGAGTTTCTTGGCCAAGGAAGACATTTTCCATGGTCATGTGATTATTATTGCTATATGCCAAAGATAGATGGAGCACTGTTACTTTCCCACTGAAGTAGTTTCCATTAGTCTACTTTGGAGCTAGTGGGTGGACAGGAATGGGAGCTCACCCGATTGCACAGCACTTGCAACACGGGTTGTCAACTTTCGATAAGTTTCAGCATCTTTAATCATTGAGTCATTATGCCCACTACGAGACATCACACCCCTTATCTTAATATGTAATTCAATTTGTTTAGTTCTGCCAACAAACACAATTCTCATTGGTGAAGCTGGAAAAGGGTTGCTGTGGTTTCAGAATCTGCCCTGGAGAGCTTCACAATACCAGAACATTTTTTTTTAATCTCATAGGAAGTTACAGAGAAAAATAGTTCAAGCCCATTCAAGACACATTGGATTTCACCCAATATTTCAAGTGTTTAAAAGTTTATTCATAACAGCTCTGCTGCCGCTTAATGTTGTTTTAAAACCAGACTCTTTTCATTTAAATAATATTTTTCTTACTGAGAAAACTTTTTTTTTATTTTAAAGTTTTCTTATTTGTCAAATGGCAATTAAAAATATTTTTAAAATACTTTCTAGTATTGGCAATTTTGCTTATATTCTAGCAAACTACAAACCTATTCCCTTTTTTAGAGGAAAGATAAATAAAGATAAAAAAATAAAGTAGACTTTTATGTAAAACCTATCCTCCAAATATTCAAATAAAACTTTCTTTATATCTCATAAAGTATCAATACATATGGTATTTTTATATACAGATGGCATACATGCATGTATATACTATAAACTTAAATTCATGTATGCTGTGCATATCTCAATTTCTTCCACAAATTCCCCTACATTTTTCTTATAACATGATTTAGAGAAAATATGACATCTTCTCAAACTGCAAAAAATATTATATTCCAAGACAGATTAAGAAAACAAGAAGAAAGGTCGGATAAATCAAAACTAAATAAATCTTAAAAGTGGAAACAAGTAAAAAAACCAATCTCACTTTCAAAGGAAAAAAATGGACAAATGGTTTAGAATACTTCCCTATCCTTTAGTTTGTTATATAAGATTTGTTTAATATAAATGGCTTAATTACCAAGAATATCGTATTTCAAAGGAGTTTGGAATAGACCGCTTTACATTTGATTGTACAGGGTTTTTTTTAAATAATAGAAAACTTAAATTCTATTTGAAAAAGTCACAGATTTGAAAATTGCACATAAGAGAAAGAGACTGAATTTGGAAAAATCAACAAATGACATTTTATCAATGCAATTATAGCAATCTACAGAGATACATTCCACTAACTTTTGCAACCAAGGTTATTTTTTTTTATTCTCAGTGTGCCAATGTTTCCCAGAAGTAATTCAGTATTTATAAAGGTAGCTACTTCCTTTTGTGCACTCAGAAAATGCAATATTAGCCTTCTGATATGACTCATATCTTTCTTTAGCCAGGACTGGGGATTGAGCAAAACCAAGACAAACTGAGAAAGCTCTAGGACAAACACCACTGTACAATATAAACCACAAAGCTTTCGCCGACTCTGAAATAATAGAATGATCTAATAATGTCCATTCATGAAAGCTTAGATAGATTTCTACTTTATATATCATCCCACCCCACCCCCAATTAATCTAATGATTTTATTGTCGTTACACTAATGGACACAATAAAATGTAGCGGGTTCATTAAAAACGAATAAAAAATCAGCTCACAATTAGAAACGCCAGAAATCAGACAGAAATCAACACAACAGTGAAAATGAAACGACCACCGAAAAACGGAGATTGCCACATGCTTGCAACAAAGCCAGACCCTTAACAGCTGCTAAGCACCCCCTAAAGCCGAACGGTGCCTACGCGGCACCTCTTGCTCATCGTGGCTTACTCAACAGCCCTAATCCCTAAAATAAGCGAAGCCACGAAGCATGGTTTCTACACCACCTCGTGCTTAAACCCACCCAACCCACGCTTCCCCCGAGCCAAAGATACCCATTTGGCGTCTCGCGTGGAACAGAGATGCCGCTCCCCCTCGCCCCCCCCCTCCCCATTCACCTGGCTCACCCATCACCTCCATTCACCTGTGTCTCTCTCTCTCCCCCCCCCAATCGCCCGGGACACTCGGAAGCCACGCCTCCTTCCCTCCCACCAATCAGAGCCCCCCCCCCCCTTCAACCAGAGCGCCCCTCTCCCTCACCTTTGGCTTCGCAGTCCGCGCAGTACTTGTTGTCCTCCTCTCGCAAGAGCTTGGCCAGGATGGCCTGGTGCTGCTCGTTCTGCTTCTGCGCCTTTTCCCGGCAGGAGCGGGTGGACATGGCGAAGGGGAGAAGGGCGAATGGACGGGAGGGGAAAGGGTGGGGTGGGGGAAAGAGTAAGCGGGGAGAGAGAGAGAAAGGGGAGAGAGGAGCAGGGCCGGAGGCGGCCGGCGCGCTTGGAGGACCTAGAGGAAGAACTTGAGCCGGCAACCCGGGAGCGGCAGCGGCGTCGGCGTCGGCGTTAGCAGCGCTTCCTATTCCCCCTCCTGCCTCTCCTAGCTGGCTCTCGCTCTCTCGCTCTCCTCCCTCCGCCTCCGTCACGGCGCCAGCTCAGCCAATCAGCGGCCGCCGGCATGTCAAGCCAGGTAAGGCGGAGCGGCGTCGGCGTTCTCAACCGGAACTACTCCCGGCAAACGCCCGCATCCGCTTGCGCGCAAAAGCGCTTCCTGGCATCTTTTCTCAGCTGGGTGACGCGGCTCTGTCTTTTCTCTCTCTCCCCCCCCCCCCCCGCCCATCGCCTCATCTCTCCCCGTGACAAAGTAGTTCTGGGATTCGGAGTTCGAGAGATGTAAAACGGGGAGATTTCTTGACAGCCTCCCCCTTTCTGAGTAAAATAGGCGAAGGAGAAAAGACGGCTCTTTTTTTTTTTTTTTTTGCATCTCGCGATGCAAATGAGCGCAGCCGCCCACTCGGGAAATAATTTCCCATTAGGGATCAAGCATTCCAAGACCGTGTATTCATCCGCTTAGGAATGATGAATCTGCTTGGAAGCAACTCATGGAATTTATTGGATGAGAAACTTTTCTTCCTCCTCCTCTCCCCCCCCCCTTCCTCCTCTTCCTCCTGGAAAAAAAAACACCAAACAGTTGTCTTTTGAAAAAGCACTTTTGAGACAACTGTGACCTGGATGACTGAGAATTTCCACAGACATCTGCTTATGAAAAGTGGCCTAAGCATGTGGAGATGGGGCAGCTGCTTCCTGCCTTGCATCCCTGTAGCTCACTGGTCTCCAACCTTGGCAACTTTAAGACTTGTGGACTTCAGCTCATCCCATTCCTGCATTCCTTGCATCCCTGTAGCTCAGTGGTCTCCAACCTTGGCAACTTTAAGACCTGTGGACTTCAACTCCCAGAGTTCCTCAGCCAGCTTTGCAAAGCTGAGGGACTCTGGGAGTTGAAGTCCACAGGTCTTAAAGTTGCCAAGGTTGGAGACCACTGCTGTAGCTGGTTACCCACTCAAAGACCTCTGTGAGGAAATCAAGTGATTTCTCTACAGAAGGTCCAACATTCAGCTTTGGAGCAGGGACTCTATATAGTTTTAGAGATACTTCCAAGAAGACTAGTGCTAAACCTGCCAGCGAGCAAGCTGTCTCCACTTTCTAGCAGGACGTGTTTATCAGGAAGAAGTGAATCTAAATCACAATTCAGCCTAAATCCTTATTTGAGTATATATTTATTGCCATGGAATGGTATCATTCTTAAGCCAGAATGAAACACCATACTGAATATCACTGTTGAGAATTTGTGTAAGCCACTTACTTGAATTTAAAATCTGACCCAAAATTAATGTTTAGCTTATTCTTTAATCATTTCTACATAATAAATCATAAGAAATAGGTTTTCTGTAATCACATGCAAAGATTAATAAATTTTTCCACATATTCAGATGAAAAACGGTATTTGAAGAATGGAAGATGATGTCGGCACTATCCTTTCAACTATCCTCTGAGAATAAATATTAGATGATGATGTGAGATGGGAATATTTCAGTATACAGCACTATAGGTTCTTCTGCAACAAGAAATTAATTTAAAAACTCAAAAAAACCTGCTTCATCCCTGATTTTGAAGAATAGTAAAATAGATACTGGTCAGATTTGCTATGAAATTGATGAAAGGGCCCCGGAACACAAAAAGTATAAACTTAAATCTTATATGATATGCAGTCCGTAACTTGCATTTATTCTTGTTCCTGTTTCTATAAGTGGAGTTATGTAACTGTTAAAACAATGGAGCAAATATTTCAAGAGTTTATTATGTATTCTGTATTAATTAAAATAATGTTTAAACTTGGGACAATGTCCAGGAGTATAAGCTTCTTTGGATTTCTTGTTCTGAGAATCAACAAACTCATATGGAGAAATCTAACATCTCACCAGCCTACAAGACTGGCTCTACCAACAGTGAAGAATCTAGTCACTTTTAAATCCCAAAAGAATATCAAGAGTGTTTGAAGGATTCTAAGCAATCAACCATAAAGAAACAAGATGTTGAATCATCGATCAGCAAATGATAGGTTTCTTTTACTTGACAGGGCACTGGATCTATCAGCAGACAAACTCAGCAAACAATAAAAGCAGAAGTGTTTAAGGTTACATCACTGGAATGTTGTTGGTTTTTTTGGTAATTTGATCCACGAATGGTTTTGCAAGCACTACCTCCAAAGTACTTTCTTAAATCTTGAGAAGTCCCATTAAACCTAAGTAGAAGATGGTGCCATTTTAAAGCTACAATTTATGCATACTTGTAGAATAAACACAACTTAATTTTTTGAAACATTTATCAAATTACATAGATTCTAAATTGTAAGGAAACACCAGAATTAAGTACAGTGAAATAGAATGTTGAATAAACTGCCTATTCATATTTTTATTTTTATTTTAAATTATTTCACAGGGGCTTTGCTTTATTCATAGATCACAACAATTCCATACTTCTGTTAATATCTACTTTAAAATAAATTTGGATGAATTACACTCTGATGCTCTGAAAATAAGAAAAACCAACAAATAAATAAATACATGTTTATTTAATTTATGTGTCACCCAATTTATGTGTTACCCAATTCATCCACAGGTGACAAACATTATGTAAGAGTCTTGACAGCCCACCTGTGAAATTCTGATAAATCCAGAAACTGTTATAGAGAATAGAACTTAAATTTCTGCGATATCTCAGTTTATTTCAAAGATCGGATTTTTTTAAAGTAGATAAATTCAGGAATTTTCTTTCTTAGCAGGAAGCAAACCATTTTTTATTCCAGAGGTATAATACAATCTTAGAATACTGTAATATCAACAAAAATATAGCAGCCTTTTATTTTGAAACTTATTTATAAACTTTTCATTTATTTCTTGTGTAAATGTGATCCTGCTGGCATCACAGCAATAAGCGAATCCACAGAAAGGTGTAAATGATATGGCAACTATAGGAAATTGGCAGGAAAGTATAATCCGTGTCTTTTCATTAATTGTGGGACACCTATGCTCTCTTTCCACATATGCTTGGTTTTCCCAGTCTCTTTATGTGAAACTTTTTTGTTTGGTTTACTAGGGAAATTTCAATTGAAGATATAGCAAGGATTGCAGCCAAATACTGTTTGATTGCAGTTAAAATGTGGCAACCGTTGATTGCATTAGATTAATATCTTTACCTTTTAGTTTATGTTTTGTATTATTGTGCACTTTTCTGCGAGAATTGTGATGTCCTTTGCTTCTTTTCCTGCTTCATTATTTCATATGCTTATCTAATCTTTGATTACATAAAAGTAATTTTAATTAGCAGTTTTGTTTTCGTTTGGATAACTAGTAAACACAGTGATGAAAATCAGCTGCCCGGAATCACTGCAACAATGAGATGAGCAATGTATAAATGTAATAAATAAATAAGTTAAATGGTCATAATAGGTTCCTGAATTTTAAAACTGGAGGCTGATGAAGAACTTCCTATTCACCAGCAATTATCCAAGCAATACTTTGGTTCAGTTCTCTCCCAAATTGAAGAATCATTGCATCTTACAATCATAATTAGTGATCAACAAATCTTAGTGAAATTGTGATCCATAGATGCCTCTTCTGCTTTTCTTTTTCAGAAATCAAGCACAGAATAAAATATTTTTGTTGTAGAAACATGTAAATAATATTACTATTACACCCCATGCTCTGTCCTGTGTCCCATTCCTGCTCTGTGATTCACCACTGCATAACAAATCTTCCTGTTACACACACATAAATGATACATTTTTAAAAGCCACCATACTAGCTAGCATCTTCTTTCTGTGTCTCCTATTTCTCTACATTTCTGTTCTGCCCAAAAGCTAATTGCTATAGCAATAAGACCATCTTTTTGTATGCTGTTGCATCATCATTTGATTTGAAAATAGACTAGAGCCAACTGTGCATAATTTATTTGCTGTGAGATTTTATTGTCCTTTGTTATGATTGACATAATTAGTCTGATGTACAATGTTCTGACAAATCTCATAAATCCTTCAGCATTTTTGAATTCCTCTGAGGCAGACTGTTTCTTCTTTATATAGATCTGACATATCTCTAGAAAACCATTTTTTCCTTCAGGGCTATCATAAATTGAACTGGAAGTTTTTCTTATGCGATAAGAATATCCAGGATACCTGCGAGACCACCTACTGCAGGGGTGGGTTTCTCGCCCCGTTCCAACCGGATCGGTTGGAACGAGGCCGGCGGCGTGCTCGCGCGCGCACGCGGCGCGCATGTGAACACGCGCGGCACGCGCATGCGTATTAGCGTCTGCGCAATGCTCCAGCTGCTCCTGGAGGATCGCGCAGGCGTTATGCGCATGCGTGGAAAGCGCGAAATTCAAAAAAAACGGGTAAGGAGCGGGCGCGGGTGTGCGGGCGCGCGCGGGCGCGGGAGGGGGCTTCGCCGTTCCCAGAAGTTACTTACTTCCGGGTTCGGCGACCAACCGGATCGCAGGGACCGGTGCGAACCGGTTGAAACCCAGCCCTGACCTACTGCCACCAGTAGCCTCCCACTGTCCAGTGCGATCCCACAGAGTTGGCCTCCTCAGGGTGCCGTCGGCCAGACAGTGTCGGCTAGAGACCCCCAGGGGGAGAGCCTTCCCTGTGGGAGCACCTTCCCTCTGGAATGAGCTGCCCCTGGAGCTTCGTATAATCCCCGACCTCCAGTCCTTTTGACGACCTCCAGTCCTTTTGACGCGCCCTAAGAAGTTGGCTTTTCCAGCAAGCCGGCCTGGCCTGAACAGAATAAAATAAATGATTAATGTAATTATTAATTTTAATCTAATTTTTAAAATTGTATTGTTAATATTAATTGGGTTTGTTTTTGGATACTTTATTTAATTTCCTTTTTAACTTTTGTAATGTGTTTTTTTTTTTAATGTTGTACGCTGCCCTGAGTCCTCTGGGAGAAGGGCGGCATATAAATCCAATAAACACACAAACAAACAAGATTTACAATACCTTTGAAAATACTTCCTGGAATTAATCTTTCTTTTTCCTCTCATCAAGACTAATGAGCCTTTCTAATTTTAATTTTATTCTCCTTTATTCAAAGTATAACCCTTCTTTCGGTTTTTCCTTGTTGTAAGTTTCATTATGTTATTCTAGGATCACTATAAAGGTTTCAATAACTTAGGGCAGTATTTTTTTTTTAGGAATATTGATGTATTTATAGACTATTCATATGACATTTATCAATCGACAAAGATCAGGTTTGAAAACAAAATCACATCCAACTCCGGTTAGAATTTTATTAAGCCTTTGTCCAACTGTATGTTCACATTTGTGTATTACTCCACGATAAAGAGTTTATAAATTATCTCCAGGGGTCCCTAAGGACGTTCTAGGGTCTGTCGCTGGATGGTTGCAGCTGTTCATTGGGATCCATGTCTGGAAGAGAAAAGGGAGGGAGGAAGAAGAGCCAATCTCTGGTTTCAGTGGTTGGTGCTTCCCCTCCAAGACTCTCCATCCCAAGGTCAAACTCCCAAACAGGAAAAATAGGGTCTCAACTCAATTTAGCTACAAAGCATAAATAATTTAAAATTCAGTTCTTTTCCAATTGTTTCTACACTATTGCATGGTTCCAATAGTTGTCCTAAATGTTGGATTTACTTTACAACTCCGTTTCTCTCCTTCTTTATCCCCTACGTTGCTTCTTTTTCAGTTTGTACCTGTTCCTGGGTGGTATCTTTTCTTTGGCCCACTTCTACTTAAGGATGGAAGTCCTCCCTAGGAAAATGATTGCACCTGACATCCTATCTCTCCTTAATTGGTTAGTTGAAACCCACCACTGCTCTGTATGCTGGTTTGTGTGTTCTGCAACACAACTCTCAAAACGCTTCGCTGAACGTACTCGCTCTCCCAATGGAAATCTTACCTAGCAGGTTTTCTCATGAAAAAGTGCTGCAAAGCAAAAGCAAAAGCAAAAGCAAAAGCAAAAGCAAAAGCAAAAGCAAAAGCAAAAGCAAAAGCAAAAGCAAAAGCAAAAGCAAAAGCAAAAGAGCAAAAGCAAAAAAGCAAAAGCAAAAGCAAAAGCAAAAGCAAAAAAGCAAAAGCAAAAGCAAAAGCAAAAGCAAAAGCAAAAGCATAAAAGCAAAAGCAAAAGCAAAAGCATGTTTTCAAAAACAGAAGAAATGTGTGACAAAATTTGATTTTAATGTAAAGCATTACCTGGAGCGTAGGCCAGACTTGATCCCACGCCAACAATGATTCCACGTGTGAAAAATAGGGTTTAAAATTTTTCCGCATAGGATGACCACACCAGACCACCTATGGTCACCAGATCGCCAACTACTGCCACTTTGATGGCTCCATACTTCACCACGAGTTTTCCGGACAGGGGAGCAAGCGTCATCATGAGAGCATGGCTGATTGATCCAACCCAAGCTTAAAAAGACAAATGCATTTAATTAAACATATAAAAAAATATCATAAAAAAAATATTATCAACTCACTTGTATGTTTTACTGATGTAAATGACACCAATTCTTGTGGATTTCAAGAGCATTGACATATAGTTTAAACCGGTTCCACCACAAAACCGCGGAGGACAAAATCGCGCTCGACGAAAGCATGCATTTGACGTCATCACAGCGCGACGAAAACATTGCGCTGTGATCGAAAAATGTAAAAATAAAGCAAAAACCTTACCCTAACCCCCCCCAAACCTAACCCTAACCCTAAATCTAACCCTAAACCTAACCGTTAACGTAACGCTAAACCTAACGCTAACCCTTAACCTAACGCTAAACGTAACCCTAACGCTCTAAACCTAACCCTTAACCTAACCCTAACCCTTACCTTTATGTGAATCGGCTTGCTTTAATTTTAATTTTATTTCAATTTTTAATTTTTTTCGTCGCGCTATGATGACATCACATGCGCGCTTTCGTCGAGCGCGATTTTGTCCTCCGCGGTTTTGACGGGTCACGGTTTAAACCATTTGCTTAAAGACTGTTAATAAGCTAGACATAATTATAAACAAAACTGCAGTACAATATATCAAAGCTATGCTGGAAACCTTAATGTAACAATGACCTACCTATCTGCCCGTTGCTCGCTTCAAAAGAACCGAGAAGGGGCAGCATGTTTTCAAAAACAGAAGAAATGTGTGACAATAGCGCTATACGCACGCAAACCATCTCTCCATTCCAGCTTCTGGATTAGAAAGGGCTGCAGTTGATTTTGGATGACAGTCCCTGCAGCCCCTCCAGCCATCACCAAGCCAGTAGCCAAATAGCGTTTGCTTGTGAAATAAAGGCTCACCATGATCAGACCATGATGGTTGCAGCTGTTCATTGGGATCCATGTCTGGAAGAGAAAAGGGGGGGGGAGGAAGAAGAGTCAATCTCTGGTTTCAGTGGTTGGTGCTTCCCCTCCAAGACTCTCCATCCCAAGGTCAAACTCCCAAACAGGAAAAAGAGGGTCTCAACTCAATTGAGCTACAAAGCATAAATAATTTAAAATTCAGTTCTTTTCCAATTGTTTCTACACTATTGCATGGTTCCAATAGTTGTCCTAAATGTTGGATTTACTTTCTTTTCATTCCCGTGTTGCTACTTATTTATTGGGGGGGGGGGGGGGGCAGGGATGTATAGTTGTGTTGTGTCTGAGTAATTGTGTAGGAAAATTCAGAAACCTGAAAAGAACTCTTTGGGGTACTTTGTATCCTTATTTTACCCAATATGGATTCTCTTCCCCCCCCCACACACACACAGGAAAAAGGAGATATTTAATTTAAAATGCCCAAAGCAGATACATACCTTTTTGAAGGGGCCTATATCCCTGTCCCCTCCTTCTTCTGTTTCAAAAACAGAAGAAATGTGTGACAAAATTTGATTTTAATGTAAAGCATTACCTGGAGCGTAGGCCAGACTTGATCCCACGCCAACAATGATTCCTCGGGTGAAAAATAGGGTTTTAAATTTGTCCGCATAGGATGACCACACCAGACCACCTATGGTCATCAAATCTCCAATTACTGCCACTTTGATGGCTCCATACTTCACCAGGAGTTTTCCAGAAACAGGACCAAACATCATAATGAAAGCATAGCTGATTGATCCAATCCAAGCTTAAAAAGACAAATGCATTTAATTAAACATATAAAAAAATATCATTAAAAAAATATTATCAACTCACTTGTATGTTTTACTGATGTAAATGACACCAATTCTTGTGGATTTCAAGAGCATTGACATATAGTTTAAACCATTTGCTTCAAGACTGTTAATAAGCAAGACATAATTATAAAGAAAACTGCAGTACAATATATCAAAGCTATGCTGGAAACCTTAATGTAACAATGACCTACCTATCTGCAAGTGACTCGCTTCAAAAGAACCGAGAAGGGGCAGCATGTACACACCGAAGGCGCTATGGAAACCGCTAATAAGTAGGCAATGGGTAGCCGCCGCCACAACTACCCAGCCCCAACCTCCATCCGGAGGGGGGTGTAAGAAAGAGGCATCCGCCCTGATGTCCTCTGAAGTACCTTTTCTTTCTAATATCCGTTTATCGACAAAGTCACGGATTTTCTTCATGTCTGGGAACAAAGAATTGTAGAGAAGAAAAAAAGCATTATTAATCTCTCAAATAGAAAAGATTCAGCACACCTGTCCAATAATCAGAATTTTCTTACTAAAGCAGCATAAAGCACATAGGAGCAGTGTTTGCATTACACCATGTCAGCAAACATTTCAAACTTGTGGCAGTGCTCAACAAGGGGCACTTGCAATTGGTCTGCAGAGTTCTGGCCATCGCACCGCATCTGCAGTTACACAATTGAGATCTGGGTGCTTGGCACTTGGTTTGCACTTGCAATGTTGCAGCAAGCTGCTATGGTGCTAGTGCAATTTCTGAAGTTTCCTGCTGACTTTCCAGTAGGAAAGTCAATGGGGAAGCGAGCAGGAAGTTGGAAGTCACTGTCATGTAAGGTCGGTTTTTGAAGGGGCCTGTAGGCAAAGGCAGCCAGAACGCATATACCTAGAATAGCGCTATAGGCCTGCAGGCTGCCTCCCCATTTCAGCTTCTGGATGAGAAAGGGCTGCAGTTCATTTTGGATGACAGTCCCTGCAGCCCCTCCAGCCATCACCAGGCCAGTAGCCAAATGGCGTTTCCTGGTGAAATACTTACTAACCATGATCAGACCTATCAAGAAACAAAGAGAAATTGAAAGTAGTTGTTTTATATTGAAGTCCAGTCAATAAAGGCTGACTTTCCGGCAATAGATGCTGCAGTATATACTGGAGGAAAGTTCCTGCAGCCCGAAAATTACGTAAGGGTGCAAAAATGGCCATAAGTCACTGAGGGAAACCTACCTGTTGCTGGAGCTGGGAATTTCATGTTTAGCAGCCAAGAGGTCCCAGTACTGGAAGGCAGGTTCTGTATGGACACAGAAAGGGACCAACAGGCCGATCCAGTGTCCCTTGTTTCTGATGGTCGGGTTCTGCGGAATAAGACAGGCCCAGGGTAAATGCAAGGCTCACCTTCTGGAACCCAACAGCAAGCCCATCTCATCCAGGGGTAAGAAAGGCTGCTTCCTCAACCAACTCACCTCGGATGGGATCTGCCTTTTATAGATTTGAAGCAGCTGGATCAGGGACCGGGTTGCTCTCTCACGCAAGGTGAGGTCAGGCGAGGTCAGCCAGTTCCGCAAGGCCTAGGAAAAGCGGAGAGAATTCCGTTTTCTAGACACGTATTGCTATCTTGCTATGTTTTACAAAAAAATACTTACAGTTAAAGAAAACTATAATCGTTACAATGAAAAATACTATTTTATGTTTATTCCGCCAAGGACTTTTTAAATTTGTGTTTTATTTCTTATGCATGGGCTGGAATAATTTTGTTCTTGTTGGTTTTCCTTTTGTAAGTGTAGAAATGGTTTCTTTTAAAATTTCAAGTGCTTTGTAATGTGAAATCTGCACAGCAGCAAGTGAGAAACCCAAGAGGGATTTTGAACTGGGGGATATGGTTTTCACTCACTGGTAGGATGGAAAAGAAAGCAGAGTGGAAGAAGTTGAGATGTTGTGCAATATCTCAACTCCTATATCCAAATAACCAATCAGTATTATCTGTTTTGCTTGCATATGAGGGGGAGGGCAAAGGGTTGAATGCGACCATCCCTTGACTATAAAAACTGGTGTAAGATTCTAATCTTGGTCCTTGGCTAGCTTTTCAAACTGGGGTCTGTATATCTTAGTACCAAAATAAAAGTATAATTCTGTATCACACCTTGTGTCCCGTGACTTATCGGTTTCGACACTGAGCAAGAACCCAGGTTTGGGGACAAGAGTTTGGTGGAGAATGCGGGCAAACATGTCTGGATCCCCCAT